>NC_136411.1:181223939-181816439 GCF_051521515.1 Lactuca serriola | reverse complement strand
TTTATCCTGTAAGAGCCAGTTACCGGTGGGTAATATTTGAATAAAACATATAGTTTGTTGCTGTTTTGTGTACAAAAAGTTTACTTGGATGATGTTTTTTTAACATACCAAACCTGAATGGAGTTTTTTGAACAATTTTGAAACATAGTTACCCCTTTGACTCATTTCCTCTTGTTTTTTTTTTCCTTTACTTATTTTTTACCGGTAATTGAAGGTTACTCAATGTCAAGTTTGAACAAAGAATGTACTTCGTTGGTGTTTTTTATACAAATGTTTTACTTGGATGATGTTTTTTGGACACACCCAACATTAATGATATTTTTTGGACGATTTTGAATCATAATTACCCATATAAGTCATTTTCCCCTAGGAGTTATGTATTTCAACCCGCAAAAGATCTATTGATTTTCTTACCATATCCATTTTACCTCTTTTTTCATAGAAAGAAAAAAATATCCTCTCTGTGTCCCAAAATTATAGTTCATCTTTCTTTTTTGGTTTGTCCCAAAATAATAGTCCAATTTTAAAAATAAATAACATTTTTACCAAAATACTCCCTCATTATTACTTAACCAACTAAGCATTTAATGGAACATTAAATGCAAAGTAAGGACAAAACTGTCATTTTAATAAATAAAGTTAATGGTAATTAATGGGTTTCTTAATCTGTGTGTTTTTTTGTCTGTGGACAATAATATTAAGATGGAAGAAATATTATGTTAAGGAGGGCAAGCCCATGCCCATTAGTGATGTATGGACTTTTTCCCTCTTTGTCCTTCCCCCCACGTTACCTTTTTTATCAGAGCTTGGTGCATACCATGCCTACCCTAACACCCCTACTTTTTTTTCAAATATCTTTTCCACTATTTTTCATACATTACTGCTGTAGTCGTCACCCATGCTCATTTTACTCGATAATGACTTGATATGGTAATATACTTTTTGAAATGTACACATTTAGTCCTTATTCTTTTCTTTTTTTTTTGTAAAATAAACCCTTATACTTTATTAATATGTACACATTAGGTCCTTTTCACCGGATTCTACAGGTTTTGCTAACGTGGAACGGTGGAAGGGTTTATTTTACAAAAAAAAAAGAATAAGGACTAAATGTGTACATTTCAAAAAGTATATTACCATATCAAGTCATTTTCCCTTTCTTTTTATTTTGTTAAAATGAAATACCCAGGTGGTATCCACATATCCACAACGAGATTTTTCCAACTTTTATTCATCATGAAAAAGAGGGAGAACCCCGATCTCCGGCGACTCATTTGTGTGTTCCTACACATCACTAGTAGCAAGGAGGAATGGTGGCAAAAATAACAAGGTCGAAGGGGGAGGCAGGAGGAAGTAGAGACGGTAGTTGGCGGTGAGGAGCTGCTCTGGTAGCCCCCTCGTCAATTTTTTCTTCTTTTTCTGGCAACATATCTCAAAGATAGAGGCAAAGAGAGACAGATCGGAGAAACACAACAGGTAAAGGGTGTTTGGCTGTTGTTGTTCGACCGGAAGGAAGAGAGACGAGAAAGAGAAGGGTCACCGCCTTTTTTCTTGTTGCTGGAGGATCACCCACCTCCAGTGACTAAGCTAATTAATTGTTATTTAGTGTCACTTGTGCTTCCACATCAGCAAAACCCTGTAGAATCCGATGAAAAGGACCTAATGTGACATATTAATAAAGTATAAGGGTTTATTTTACAAAAAAAAAGAATAATGACTAAATGTTTATAATTCAAAAAGTATCTTACTCTATCGAATCATTTTATCTAAAAGAAAATTCGTATATGACCGGTATACCGGGTATAGCCGGTCACAAGGATTGCATTGTTACAAAAAAATAAAGTATAAGAGTTTATTTTACAAAAATAAAAAAAAAAAGAATAACAACTAAATGTGTATATTTCAAAAAATATCTTACCTTATCAAGTCATTATCCCATTCTTTAAATCAATCTAATAAGAATATTTGATAAATCATTTTTCATACTGCTCCTTTGAAATTGGATTTCACATATAAAACCCTATGAAATTGGATTTCACAGGAAGATTTGTTAAATTGGTGTAGATTTTTTGAGATTCAAACTTTTTTTTTTAATTTTCTTAATGCATAGCAATTTCGTGGTATAAACGATAATTTTATAGGTCTAACTATTGGAAGAAAGTCTTTAATTTTTGTGTCTTTTGGAAAAAATTAGTACTTTTGCTTAAACTTGTCTTTTGGAGTATTTACTATAAACCGGAGATGACATCGTTCATTCATTTACATTCTTGGATATTCGTTTAGTTTTGTTTGTTAAAACTCGTTTATCTTTACATGATATTTGAGGATTGATGATGCATGATGATCCTTACCGTAAAATCATAAAATTATTTGTTTTTTTTGTCATTGTTTTAAAGTTAATATAATAATAGTGTTAATATATAGTCTAATACAGATAGTGATTGTGTATGACCAAATTAAATATCGATATTTTATTAGTTTGAAATTTGAATAAATCATGCGGTTAAGTGGATGTTTAAGTGTGAAAATTTTCAAGTTATATGTGGAGATTTTTGGATGAAAATGATATTAATTTTTTTTTTTTTAATTATTTCTAGATTTTAGATATTTTATATTTAGAATTGATGTATATTACAATTTGGATAATTTATTGTTTTTGTATTTTTTTTTTATTTTTATTCAAATAAATAAAATAGTTATGTTTATATTTGTAATTTCGGTCCAACATATTTTCTTTTCGTTTTCTTTCTTTAGTGTTATTATATTTATGTTACAAAAAAATGAAAATTAAAAAAAAAAAAATTAGCTTGTTTATTGAGAATTACTGTTTCATCATGTTATATAACTTGCAAATTAAGTTATATTTCTATATGTGATATCAATATTTTAAATTTAAGATAACATTTTTCAATTTTATAATAGACTAAAAGAAAGAACAAAATAATAATAATAATAGTCGGTCTTTAAAAAAATAAAAACTTATTATAGTAATTTATATTGAATTCAAGTTTATTTACTTAAATCAAATTAAATAAAAACATTAGAAGAAACATAAATAACTAAACAGAAAAAAAAAATAGAAAACAAAAGATAAAAAGGTAAAAGAAATCAAACTGTTGAAAAATAAAGTTATAAAATGAAAATAAATAAAGTATATAAAAAAAGAAAATAATATATATATATATATATATATATATATATATATATATATATATATATATATATATATATATATATATATAACGAAAATAAATAAAATATACAAAAAACGAAAAATAAAGTTAAAAAACCACGTGGTGTAATTTTTTGCAAACCTTAGGGACCAAATTTAAACTTTTTAGGATTGATTCCACAAAAAAGTGAACCAAGTTAACCATAAAACTGGTTAAATGGACTAGAATGATAATTCTACGAGAAAGTTGTGCCCATAACAATAATAATAAAATATTATGACTTTTCTCAATTACGCATTAAAAATTTAGGACTTTTATAATATTATTCATTTATTTGTTTATGGTTATTCATGGAAATGTGTATGTTCGTCCTTTGTTTTTGTTCATTATATTTGTTGATGTCTATTTGTTGAAGTCCGTTCAATATCTTAATGAGCAAAATCAAACACATACGAAGATAGTATTATTAAACCAACAAACACACAATAAAATGCGTTTGCATATATATGTTTGTGTTTGTTTGTTTGTTCGATTAAAGAGAAACAAACAAATATGAACAAATATTGTCTATGTTTATTTGGTTCATTTAACAACCGTAGTTGTTAGCATTTTAAATGTTTAATATAGCCCCGGCCAGAAGCTTTCAAGACAGGCAAAGGTAAGGGGAAAAACAGTGAAGAATGACTTTGCTAGGAGTTAGGACCTTTCATCAAATACATGTAAGGGGATTTTGATTCTTTCATCGGTTTAACATGGTTTTAGATAATTTTTATGGTTTAAGTGCAAAAACCCACTATTAACTTTTCAAATTAATAATTTGATCATTGAAATTTCAAAAATCATGAACAGAAAGTTTTGTGTTTGGTAAAAAATTTCATATAAGATAATGACTCAAGTTAAATGTCTATTTTTTAATAAAAAAAAAAAAGCTAATCCTAATGAGATGTAATGAATAACAACTATGCAAGATTATATTACTCAAAGTGATTTCTTAAAAAGTTTATGATTCACTATATTAGCAAGGTTAGCTAACATTGTTTTACATTATTCACTTATTAAAAATTAAAAACAAAATATATGCTAAACGACCCATATTGAACAAATGAGTTGTATTACTTCCGCCGTTATATAATGTGATTTATGATAGAAAAAAGTGGTTTAATTAATTATAAATAAAAGGTATATGGGACCAAGAAGCCATGCTGCCAGTTTAAAAGTTGATAAACTTTGCTTTAAAATGGAAATTGGGGATAATATTGGGGGTTTGGTTACATATAATTATATACTTTTGCACATGGTGGTGGGTCGATATACTTTGCAACCAAAAGCAACGGTGATGATGACTTATCGACACCTCAAGGACCGCACCACCGCATCGCCACCACCTACCACCGTGATTCTGTTTCGTTTTCGATTTGTAATGATGATTCCATTAAGTAATGTCAATTCACTCGTTTCTCTAAATCCATGGGGGCACATTCACCGTTTAAGTTTCCTATTGTGCATAAAATAAAGTGGGAAGAAAAAGAAAATAATATACCACTTTTCATGGGTCCCATTAGGGGTGTAAACGAGCCGAGCCGAGCCCGAACCTAACCAAGCTCGAGCTCGGCTCGTTTAATTTGAAGAAGCTCGAGTTCGAGCTCGAGCTCGATTCGAGCCTTAAAATGAAGCTCGAGCTCGGCTCGTGAACAATTTAGTGAGCTCGCGAGCCTAAACGAGCTTAAACGAGCCTATATATATATATATATATATATATATATATATATATATATATATATATATATATATACACACTCTCTCTCTCTCTCTCTCTCTCTCTCACACACACACACACACACACACACACATATATATATATATATAGGCTCGTTTAGGCTCATTTAGGCTCGCGAGCCCACTAGCTGAAGCTCGGCTCGAGCTCGTTTAATAAACGAGCCTCATATTTGGGCTCGAGCTCGGCTCGGGCTCGTTTAATTCGATCTCGAGTCGAGCTTTTAACGAGTCGATCCCGAGTAGCTCGCGAGTAGCTCGGCTCACTTACACCCCTAGGTCCCATAGATCTTTATTTTATCTTAGATGATAATTTTTTATTTAAGTTTTAAATAGCTTGATGAGCCTTCATAATGCATGTTCGAGCTTGACACGGGAGCTTGAACACCTCAAATTTTTTGTTTATTAAATACCATGTTCACTTAAGTGAGTTTGATTCATTTTCAATCCAAAATATACATTAGTTTTAGCATCTACATATTATAGAAGATTCAAATTGTTCGATAGGAACTCAGATTGAGTACCTGTAAACTTATATTCTATTTGTTCTAGTTTTTTTATACTCAAACACGATAGAATATGAATAACTCGATTAAAATTTTGAGACATTTAAATTTGAAATTTCAAATATAACTGACAAATTTTGCTACAAGTGGAAGACCTAAAACAAAATGTCAGAAGCAACACACATAAAAAGTTACATAGTATCTGAAAAATTCTCAAAAAAATCCACTATGCCAAAAAATTTAAGGTTCGCCCCTATTTGTTGCAGTGTTGATCTGTCGTAAATACAAATGACCTAGGACCAATTTAGGACTTGTCACAACTAGGAATTTTGATTCTTTGTAACAACAACAATGATAACAATTGTGAACCAAAAATGTGGAAGCATGTATGATGCTTATTCAATAACAACAAAATTCCCATTAAACACTCTATACAAGCACTTCAAATAGTCAACAAAGAATTGAAAACCCTAGAAATCCCGGTTTAAGTCCATTATGGACTAGGATTTCCTTATTGGGCCTAATGGACCAATAAGCTCCCAATTTGACTATTTTGGGCTTAGGACCCTAAAATTGACCCTAATTGGACCCACTTTCATTTATTTTAACATTTTGGGCCATAATGGGCCTAGAATGAAATAAAATACCCTAATGGGCCATAACAAAACTAAATAGCCCTAATGGGCCGAAAACCTACTTAATGGGCTCATGGTTTCGAACAAAATCAAGCAATGGCCCAAGATAAACTACTTCCTTCCTCCTAAGTCCAAGAATTCGGCCCAACTACAAAAGAAAGGGGGAAGAGTTTACTTTTAAGATTGCTACCTCACTAATGCACCACATATTTCCATGCATGGACCAACATGCATCTAGAATGGTCACCTCAACTCTCTCTCTCTCTCTCTCTCTCTATCTATCTCTCTTCTTCTTCTTCTTCTTCTGCCTATTACTCTCAGCCGAGAACCCATCACACACACCCACACTCTTCCAAATTCTCTCAAACACTCACAAGAACACTCTTACATCTTCTCTCTAATTTTCGAGAATTAGAAGCATTCCAATGAGATTATTCCACAAAATCATCATCCTAGGTAAGTTGATGCTTAGATCCATAATCTAGACTCTTTGTTTTATCAAAGATCTCTTCTTAACTCATATAAATTCATGATCATCCTCCAAGAAACCTATAAGATCGAAATCAACCCAAGAAAGCTTGTTAGGGCCGAAAATATCATCAAACTCTCCCATTCTCTTCTTCAAATCGAAATCAACAAGCAAAGGTGAGTTCATACCCCTCTATTTTCGGTTTTCATATGTTTTATGGGGGAGAATACAAGTAAAATGTGTAGATCTATGTGTATGTGTATGTTATGTGTGATTTCATGTGTTTATGTGGTAAACGTGTAACAAAAAGAATAGAAATTCGAGATCTATGGCTTTAAGAGGAAGATAAACATGATCTAAGATGTATTACACTAAAACAAATAAAGAAAAATTAGCCTCTAAGATTAAAGTATACATATTGCAACATAAAACTCACTTTTGGGCTAAAATTGTCAAACAAACAAAAGTTGGGTTGAAAAATTTCTATTCACGGGTTTCTCAAGGATTAAAAGAGTCAAAACAGTAAAAATAAGTGTTTTTATGAATATCGTACTCTTTTAAAGGTTAGAAATGAAATTTATGACTTAATGGGCCAAATTTTGGGCTTTTTGGCCAAATGAGCCAAACTTGCGAAAATTACAACTTTCAAAGGGTTGAAATGATAAACTTCTCAAATCAGGGGGTAAAAGGGTGAATAAAAAAAGTTCAGGGGGTTAAAATGATGTATTTTCCAAACAAGGATCAAAATTGTAAACTTTTTGGATTTTGGGCCAAAATTGTAAAAGTTGCAAAAATTTTGGCCTTTAACCGAAAAACTTTTCTGGAATGGCTGAAACTGCCAAAGAATAAGTTTTGAGCTAAAAATATCACTTGAACAAGTCTATGGGTCAAAAGTGTCAAGAAAAATGGTTTAAGGGCTTAAAATGTCTTTTTTTGTATAAAGGACTAAAATTGTCAATTTTACTAAAGAAAGGCTGAAAGGGTTCAAACTAATATTTTTATTGAGTCAATTATTTTCTTTTTAAGATATTTGAGTTAAAATAAAAATACCAAACTACAAATCATGAAAATGGAAAGATGAAAATACGTACAATTTCAAACATCGTTATAAATAACCGATCGGCCTCGTTCCGGTACGAAATTAACAATCACTCAAACAACTTTCCAACAATTATACTATACCTAAAACAAGTAAACATTCAAATCTTTGGTCTTGAAATTTCAATCACGTTTGTTGGGTCTTTGTGACCCATTAACATGATTTTTGGGCCCAAAGGATAATAATAAATGTTATTGGGCCTTCTATGACCCAATTTCATATTTAAGGGACCCTCAATGGCTTTTAAGTGCTATTAGGCCTTAGTGGCCCATTAGCATTGCGAGTAAGGTCCAAGTAAATCAAATGCGAAATGGGCCAACGTGCCCTTCATATACCCAATAACCACAAATAATACGTGAGATTAGTAGGACCTTGTAATCCTCTTCTCCTCGTTTATTAGGCCTACCTTCAATTCAGTAAACATATTCAAGTCGTTAATCAATTGTAATCAAATTCATGTTAGATTTAGTGAGTAATAGCGGGCGACACCTCTATGGGTCGTCTGTAGTCTGTAGTTATAATCAAAGTCTCCTGGAGGGAGAGCGAGAGTTTGTGTATGGATCTATACGGTGGTGACTCCCCCGCACCTCAGATGTTCGCTACAATTAGACTCAGCCAATCTAGGGTGACAAAATCTTAAGATCAATTCCGGCGTTCGTTAGAATGCCAACACAGACGAACTAGTCATTATCATGTATGGTTATAGTGACTCACATAAACAAATCTAACACTATCCGAGTAATCAGGGAATATTCGAAATCATTCGTCGTGACGGTATAACAATTTGAAACAATTATATATTTATTTATCGAAAAACATCGGGTTTTTCGAGGAAAGCAACACCATTCATTTGTATTTTTCAATAACTATAATGCAAAACTTTTCATTTATACACGCTTTGAAATCATCATGCATATATTTATGGATCTTCACACTTTTATATAAACGATTGTATTTTTCAGAAAATATCGGATTTTCTGGGTTGTTTTCTTACAAACTACACCAAACATTTTCATATCAAACCAGCTTATGAACTCATCAATATTCTATATGTTGACCGTTTTTCAAAGTAACTTGTATTCTCAGGTAACAAGTAAGCTAAGGAGTAATACCAAGTAGGTTAGGGAATTATGCTTTTGGAAAACTATCAAACAATTTATATTATGGATATGTAATGATTAAACAATGTACTTGATGTGAACAATGTCAGTTGTAATGTATTGATGCATGGTGATGTTTATGTTATGATTCATGTATATTCATTGTGATGATATTCAATTTAAGTCCTGCAAGCCCTCGGACGTTTCCGCTGTCTGGTTCGAGGGCGTGACAAGTTGGTATCAGAGCTCTGTTTATAGTGAACTATCATATCTAACCACACATTGATATGCAACTATAAACCAAAGAGGGAAAAAAACAACTCTTAACAAAACGAATAAAACACAGCGATAAAACACCCCTACTTGTACAATATAGGGAAAATAACATAATACCAAATCAAATAAGATAATGATGGCATCTCGGTTAAGTCGGGACTGTTCATAGTGGTATTAAGGGGGTGAATGTAGCCTGATCAACTACGTTTCCTCCGAGGTACAACTATCACATGCCCCGAGGAAATCGCGATGGTCGGTAAATCTAAAAACATACCCCTTTATTTCCAAGAAGAGAACATCAACTCAATTTATATAGCAATTAAAACGTCTTAGGACTAATGATAGTTTATTCATATACCTTCTCTCAATCACCATGGAAGAGGAGCACCAGGGCATTCAGTTTCATCAGGTCTTAGTGGCGCACAGAATGATCGAGGACGAACCCAAGGGAGATCAGGTGGAGCACACGGCGTTGGGCCTGACGAGTACATGGACACAAACTACGAGTTTGATGGGACCGATGATGACATGGAGGAAGAACAAGACTCAGACGAGGACTCTGCCACATCACCTGCCAACGAGGCACAGCAGGACCACCCACCCCACCAAGGAATCCCGCGAGGGAGAATCTCTCTTCGGAAGCTGAGATTGTTGCTCTGCAGCAACAACTATTCGCCATGGAAGCACGAGCGGTGAAAGCTGAATAAGAAAGAGATGAAGTCATTGGAGAAATGACTGAGATGGCCTAGTTGTTGGCACAACATTTCGGTATATGATCTCGCTGCCGTCGTAGGACGCTCCTTAGATTGTTAGGACCAGCCTTACCTTACTAGTACTATGACATATGCTATGTACCGTCCAATCTATGTTTAAGTGATTACACTACTCATAGAGTTGTTACGCTGCCGAACTTGCACCACTTATGTATGCTCTTTCGAGCAAATTTTCATGGATCAAAGTACGGATATTATTAGTGAAAAGTATATGTGTTCTATTGTGATGTTATTATCTGTTATGTGTTGTGTATCCATGATTGTATGTTAACATGTGAAACAACTTAAGTACATGCACTACACCTAGTTTATAGGACCACAAACTCGCAAAAATCCTAGACACTCAACATTTTTCCGTTCCATGAAAGAAAGATGCTTCAACGACCAACCCGTGGAAACCCTGGGCCAACCCCACCCGAGGTCAGCTCAGCGGCATTCCAAGCAGCTGTATCTATTACGATCACCGCATCCATGGAAAAAATCCACCAAGGGAACAATGGGGGAGGCAAGGGACAAGGAGCTGGAAGTTCGAACAACGAAATAAATCAAGGCCCTACCAAGACATGCTCCTACAAAGATTTCACCAATGCCAAGCCATGAACCTTTAACGACACCGGGGGAATTGTAACCCTAAAAGGATGGATTGAGAAGGTGGAATCAATGTTCGAGATATGTGAATGCCCTGAGGAGATGAAGGTGAAGTTTGCCGCATGCACGTTCGTTGATCAAGCTCTCACCTGGTGGAACGGACATATAGAAGCCATGACTCACCCCGTAGCCAACTCTATGTCGTGGGTGGAGTTGAAAGAAATGCTGATGGCCGAGTACTGCCCGCGAGGTGAATTCAGAAGATGGAGCAAGATTTGTGGAACCTTATTGTCCGAAATTCCGACATTGACGCATACATATCAAGGTTTAGCGAACCGTCTCTGTTGTGCCCTGGCATTATTACTTCAGAGGGAAATAAAATCGAACGATTCATCTAGGGATTAACCTCCCCAATCCAAGGGAATGTGATAGCTGCAAATCCTAAAACCTTCGACAGTGCCAAGAGATTGGCCAAGAAACTGTACGGCCACAACAACAAAAGGGGCGAGAAGTCGGGGAAAACTGAAAACAAGAAGGAGAGTGACAGCAAGAAGGGAAAGAATAACAAGAGGAAGGGACGACTAGGCTCAGAGTCGTCGAAGAAACAACAAACAGTGACAGTTAATGCTGCAACCACCCAATTTCCCTCCACACCACATGCTCCAGTCTCAGCTACTCCAAGTGCTCCTAGGCAGTATTCCGGAAATCTCCCAAAGTGCAACAAGTGCAGTCTCCATCATAATGGAAAATGTAGGGAGATGCATTGTACCAGTTGCAATCGAAAGGGTCACACGGAAAAATATTGCAGGACCTATCCTCCCCAGAACCAGCAGCAAGGGAACAATAACAACAACAACAAAAACCGCAACAACAACAACAACAACAACATCAACTACAGCGGCAACAATGCAGGACCAACCTACACTTGCTATGGATGTGGAAAGACTGGGCATTTCCGTCGAAACTGCCCCAACAACAACAAGCCTGGGAATGGAGGAACAGGAAGAGTGGTGACCATGGGTCAGGGAGAAGCGGTTCAGGATCCCGCTGTTGTCACCGGTATGTTTCTCCAAACCACACTTATGCATGCATCATATTTGATACCGGAGCAGAACGAAGCTTCGTGAGCAATAGATTTAAACACTTGTTAAAACAACAACCCCAGAAGCCTAATGAAACCTTGGAAATGGCCAATGGGAAAACAGAATCCACTAGGGAAATCCACATTAGATGTACCCTAACCTTGAACCAACTTTTCTTTCAAATAAACTTAATGCTTGTTTCCATTAGGAGTTTTGATGTGATTATCGGCATGGATGGGTTAAGCCCCCACCATGCTGAAATTTTGTGTCATGAGAAGGCTGTTCGCCTTCACCTTCCAAATTGCGAAACCCTAATTATATATGGAGACGAACCCAGCATGAACCTTCGTCTCATCTCGGGCAGTAAGGCACAAAAGTATCTATGAAAGAAAGACTGGACGTTTTTGGCTCATATCGTGGATCCTTCTAAAGTCAAAGTCATTGAATGGTTGGGCGATCCCAACGACACCCACATAAATTTGTCAACTTTTAGGTCTCGCGGGATATTATAGGAGGTTTATCCAGAACTTCGCTAAGACAGCCAAGCCACTTACCTTGCTTACATGGAAGGGTGTACCCTTTGAATGGACAAATAAGCAAGAGATTGCATTCCGAACTCTGAAGCAAGCACTCTGCAGTGCACCGGTACTATCACTACCAGAGGGACAGAGGACTTCGTAGTCTATTGCGATGCATCGAATCATGGTTTAGGTTGTGTGCTTATGCAGCGTGGGAAGGTGATAACTTATGCGTCCCGATAACTAAAGTCACATGAGGTGAATTATACCACCCATGATCTCGAATTGGGAGTTGTGGTCTTCGCCTTGAAAATATGGAGGCACTACCTTTATGGTACAAAGTGCACCATTTTCACTGACCACAAGAGTCTCCAACATATTTTAAATCAAAAAGAGTTGAACATGAGGCAACGAAGATGGGTTGAATTGCTAAACGATTATGAGTATGAAATCAAGTACCACCCAGGCAAGGCTAATGTGGTAGCTGATGTTTTGAGTAGGAAATAATACTCAAATTGTCGTGTGAAAACTCTCTCCATAACCATTCAATCCCACCTGACCTCACAAATCAGAGCAGCTCAATCTGATGCCATGAAGACAGAAAACAAAACAAACGAAGCATTACGTGGAATAGAAAAGAATTTCGAAACGAAGGAGGACGGAACATATTATTTCATGAACCACATTTGGATCCCTAAACTTAGGGGATTCAGAGAAGTAGTAATGAATGAAGCCCACAAGACACGATACTCCATCCATCCAGGTTCTGTTAAAATGTACTTGGATATCAAGCAACATTATTGGTGGCCTAACATGAAGACAGAAATTGCCACTTACGTTAGCAAGTGCCTCATGTGTGCTAAAGTAAAGGTGGAATATCAGAAGCCCTCGGGATTACTACAACAACCAGTAATTCCCGAGTGGAAATGGGAAAGGATTACTATGGACTTTGTGACCAAATTACCCAAGTCAACAGATGGATTGGATAACATATGGGTAATAGTCGACAGATTGATGAAATCCGCTCATTTCCTGCCAATAAAAGAATCCTACAAGATGGAGAGGTTGACCAGGATATACGTCAAAGAGGTGGTGAGGCTTCATGGAGTGCCCATATCTATCATCTCCAACCGAGATAGTAGATTCACTTCGCATTTTTGGCAATCACTTCAGAACGCGCTGGGAACACAACTTGACATGAGCACTGCCTACCACCCACAAACGGATGGTCAAAGCGAACGAACCATTCAAACCCTTGAAGACATGCTTCACACGTGTGTAATAGACTTTGGAAAGTCGTGGGATACTCACTTGCCTTTAATCGAATTCTCATACAACAACAATTATCTCTCAAGCATCAAAGTTGCTCCTTTCGAAGCACTATACGGGCGTAGATGCAGATCACCGTTGTGTTGGGCTGAGGTGGGTGATACTCAGCTAGCAGGAAGACAGACATCAAGCAATGCATTAACGGGACCGGAGATCATATGCGAAACAACGGAGAAAACAGTTCAAATTAGAGCTCGACTATAAGCATCACGAGACCGACAGAAGAGCTACGCTGATAAATGATGAAAGCCCTTGGAATTTCAAGTCGGGGATCGGGTGTAGTTAAAGGTCTCTCCCTGGAAAGGGGTTATTCGTTTTGGAAAACGGGGAAAACTGAACCCACGATACATTGGACCCTTCGAGATTCTTGCCCGAATCGGTCCAGTGGCTTATAGACTACAGTTACCTGCCGAGCTCAGCAGTGTTCACCCCGTGTTCCATGTTTCCAATTTTAAAAAGTGTTTATCCGATGAAACCCTCGTCATTCCACTTGAAGAAATTGTAATCAACGAGAATCTCTTGTTCATCGAGGAACCATTTGAAATCATGAACATGGAGGTAAAGCGTACTAAGCAAAGTCGCATTCCGATTGTGAAAGTATGGTGGAATGTGAAGCGTGGGCCTGATGAAGCAGAAGTACCCTCACCTACTCTAGCATTCTCGAATCTAGCTTTAAAAAGAATTTCGGGATGAAATTCTCTCTAACGGAGGGATGATGTCACAACTAGGAATTTTGATGCTTTGTAACAACAACAATGATAACAATTGTAAACCAAAAATGTGGAAGCATGTATGATGTTTATTCAATAACAACAAAATCCCCATCAAACACTCTATACAAGCACTTCAAATAGTCAACAAAGAACTGGAAACCCTAGAAATACCGGTTTAAGTCCATTATGGACTAGGATTTCCTTATTGGGCCTAATGGACCAATAAGCTCCCAATTTGACTATTTTGGGATTAGGACCCTTAAATGGGCCCTAATTGGACCCACTTTCATTTATTTTAACATTTGGGCCATAATGGGCCTAGAATGAAATAAAATACCCTAATGGGCCATAACAAAACTAAATAGCCCTAATGGGCAATAAAGCTCATACTTTGATGAATATTGGGCCGTGAAATATTCTAAAAGGCCCAATGGGCCGAAAACCTACTTAATGGGCTCATGGTTTCGAACAAAATAAGGCAATGGCCCAAGATGAACTACTTCCTTCCTCCTAAGTCCAAGAATTCGGCCCAACTACAAAAGAAAGGGGAAGAGTTTACTTTTAAGGTTGCCACCTCACTAATACACCACATACTTCCATGCATGGACCAACATGCATCTAGAATGGTCACCTCAACTCTCTCTCTCTCTCTTCTTCTTCCTATTACTCTCGTCGAGAACCCATCACACACACCCAAACTCTTCTAAATTCTCTCAAACACTCACAAGAACACTCTTACATCTTCTCTCTAATTTTCGAGAATTAAAAGCATTCCAAGGAGTTTATTCCACAAAAAACATCATCTTAGGTAAGTTGATGCTTGGATCCATAAGCTAGACTCTTTGCTTTATCAAAAATCTCTTCTTAACTCATATAAATTCATGATCATCCTCCAAGAAACCTATAAGATCGAAATCAACCCAAGAAAGCTTGCTAGGGCCAAAAATAGTATCAAACTCTCCCATTCTCTTCTTCAAATCGAAATCAACAAGCAAAGGTGAGTTCATACCCCTCTATTTTCGGTTTTCATATGTTTTATGGGGGAGAATACAAGTAAAATGTGTAGATCTATGTGTATGTGTATGTTATGTGTGATTTCATGTGTTTATGTGGTAAACGTGTAACAAAAAGAATAGAAATTCGAGATCTATGGCTTTAAGAGGAAGATAAACATGATCTAAGATGTATTACACTAAAACAAATAAAGAAAAATTAGCCTCTAAGATTAAAGTATAAATATTGCAACATAAAACTCACTTTTGGGCTAAAATTGTCAAACAAACAAAAGTTGGGTTGAAAAATTTCTATTCACGGGTTTCTCAAGGATTAAAAGAGTCAAAACAGTAAAAATAAGTGTTTTTATGAATATCGTACTCTTTTAAAGGTTAGAAATGAAATTTATGACTTGATGGGCCAAATTTTGGGCTTTTCGGCCCAATGAGCCAAAACTTACGAAAATTACAACTTTCAAGGGGTTGAAATGACAAAATTCTCAAAATAGGGGGTAAAAGGGTGAATAAAACAAGTTCAGGGGTTAAAATGATGTATTTTCCAAACAAGGATCAAAATTGTAAATTTTTTGGCTTTTGGGCCAAAATTGTAAAAGTTGCAAAAAGTTTGGGCTTTAACCGAAAAACACTTTTCTGGAATGGTTGAAACTGCCGAAGAATAAGTTGAAGGGCTAAAAATATCACTTGAACAAATCTATGGGTCAAAAGTGTCAAGAAAAATGGTTTAAGGGCTTAAAATGTCTTTTTTTTAGAAAGGACTACAATTGTCAATTTTACTAAAGAAGGGCTGAAAGGGTTCAAACTAATATTTGTTTTTGAGTCAATTATTTTATTTTTAAGATATTTGAGTTAAAATAAAAATACCAAACTACAAATTATGAAAATGGAAAGATGAAAATACGTATAATTTCAAACATCGTTATAAATAACTGACCGGCCTCGTTCCGGTACGAAATTAACAGTCACTCAAGCAAATTTCCAACAATTATACTATACCTAAAACAAGTAAACATTCAAATCTTTGGGCTTGAAAGTTCCAATCACGTTTGTTGGGCCTTTGTGACCCATTAACATGATTTTTGGGCCCAAAGGATAATAATAAATGTTATTGGGCTTTCTATGACCCAATTTCATATTTAAGGGACCCTCAATGGCTTTTAAGTGCTATTGGGCCTTAGTGGCCCATTAGCATTGCGAGTAAGGTCCAAGTAAATCAAATGCGAAATGGGCCAACGTGCCCTTCATATACCCAATAACCATAAATAATACGTGAGATTAGTAGGACCTTGTAATCCTCTTCTCCTCGTTTATTAGGCCTACCTTCAATTCAGTAAACTTATTCAAGTCGTTAATCAATGATAATCAAATTCATGTTAGATTTAGTGAGTAATAGCGGGCGACACCTCTATGGGTCGTCTGTAGTCTGTAGTTATAATCAAAGTCTCCTGGAGGGAGAGCGAGAGTTTGTGTATGGATCTATACGGTGGTGACTCCCCCGCACCTCAGTTGTTCGCTACAGTTAGACTCAGCCAATCTAGGGTGACAAAATCTTAAGATCCATTCCGGCGTTCGTTAGAATGCCAACACAGACGAACTAGTCATTATCATGTATGGTTATAATGACTCACATAAACAAATCTAACACTATCCTAGTAATCAGGGAAAATTCGAAATCATTCGTCGTGACGGTATAACAATTTGAAACAATTATATTTTTATTTATCGGAAAACATCGGGTTTTTCGAGGAAATCAACACCATTCATTTGTAATTTTCAATAACTATAATGCAAAACTTTTCATTTATACACGGTTTGAAATCATCATGCATATATTTATGGATCTTCACACTTTTATATAAACAAGGGATAATGACTTAGAAGACCATTGAAGTTTCAAATTTGTTCAAAAAACACCATTCAAGTATTATATGTTCAAAAAACATCACCAAACTAAGACATATGTTCAAAAAACACCAACGAAGTACATAGTTTGTTCACAAAAACCATCTTTATGATTTGTGGTAAATTACATGTTTAGCCCCTAACTTTTTTTTCTTAACTCGGACAGTCCCTAGCATTTATATTTATTTTTCCTTTGGACCATGATCGAGTTAAAAGACTAGTATACCCTTATTAGTTTCATTTAACATTCATTTTTATTACTTGTTAATTATTTATACAACTGATATATTTATAATAAATAATAACATAAATTGTATAAATAATTAATAAATAATAAAAATAATGTTAAATGAACGTAATAAGGGTATATTAGTCTTTTAATTCGATTAGGGTCCGAAGTCGAAGCAAATTTAAACTAAAGGGACCGTCCGAGTTAAGAAAAAAAAGTTAGGGGCTAAACATGTAAGTTACCCCAAACCATAAAGATGGTGTTTTTTGAACAGAACATGTACTTCGTTGGTGTTTTTTGAACATATGTCTTAGTTTGATGGTGTTTTTTGAACATGTAATACTTGAATGGTTTTTTTCGAACGAATTTGAAACTTCGATGGTCACTCAAGTCATTTTCCCTATAAACAATTGTCTTTTTCAGAAAATATCGGGTTTTCTGGGTTGCTTTCTTACAAACTACACAAAACATTTTCATATCAAACCTGCTTATGAACTCACCAACATTCCATATGTTGACCGTTTTTCAAAAGAACTTGTATTCTCAGGTAACAAGTAAGCTAAGGAGTCATACCAAGTAGGTTAGGGAATTATGCTTTTAGGAAACTATCAAACAATTTATATTATGGATATGTAATGATTAAACAATGTACTTGATGTGAACAATGTCAGTTGTAATGTATTGATGCATGATGATGTTTATGTTATGATTCATTTATTCATTGTGATGATATTCAATTTAAGTCACGCAAGCTCTCGGACGTTTCCGCCGTCTGGTTCAGGGTGTAACAGGACTCAAATAGCAACTCTCTTTGATTTTTGAACTCTTTCAAAACGGTTACTTTCCATAATTTTGAAATTAAAAATTGCAAAAACCAACCGTGAAGACTTTAGCCGGAACACCTTTTTGTAGGAACCTTACTAAGAGTGGTTTGCAAAGTTCCTACGACAGTTATGTTCATGGTCGATAGTAGCTCCTTGGCCACAACACGATTCACAAAATGTTCTTTACTTTCAATGTCTTTTTGCATGTCATGCAGAACCCAAGTCGACATCCAGACACCTCTTTGCCAGTGGCGGACCTTAGTGGGACATTTGGGGTCCTCGGCCACTGCTCAATTTCCGGCATGCAGTGTAATTTTTTTTTTCTATTAGGTGCACTCGCTTGAAGTACGAGGGACATCCCTACTAAAACAGTCTGCATCCGCTACTGCGTACGTTTATGGTTTAAAATACTGACATAAAAAAAAAATTGATAATATTGGTTCCTTTTTTTTATTTTTTTTAATTTTATGTTATGAATAACCTATATATTGGCCGTTCGGCCCTAAACCGAAAACATTATACTTTTATGCATTTGAAGGCTTAAAATATGAAGGGTGGAATTTCCTTTCCAATTACCGGAAGCCCATATGGGCAGCAAGACAAATGACCCATATAGCCATATGTCCATTTTACAATTTGGTTGAAAGTTAGGAATTTGGATACATTCTCTTTTTTTTTTTTTTATCTTTTAAATTTTTTTTCTTGTTCCTTAAAAGTGTATATATATATATATATATATATATATATATATATATATATATATATATATATATATATATATATATATATATATATATATATATATATATAAAAGGGATAATGACTTAAAATGGTAACATATTTCCCGATTTGTACACATTTGGTCACTGATTTTTTTTCGTCCACATTTACCCCTTCAATTTGTTAAACTGTACACATTCAGTCCTTATGACCGGTTACTCCAGGTTAGCCGGGAAAAATGATTTAATAAGGTAATATATTTCTCATCTTGTACACATTTAGTCCTTAATATTTTTGTACACATTTAGTGCTTAATATTTTTTTGTTTCAAAATAAGTTATTTTTGTTTTTGTACTCATTCAGTACTTATGAATGTGGGACAATCATTGATGAAGTGTGTGAGGTTGTTGATGAGTAACATAAGGAATGCAAAATCTTCAATACTGTTGATGAGTGTGCACAGTCATGTATTCGCCTTTCCACAATCAATGATAGAACCTGAAAACATAAACAACTGGGTAAGCACAAAGTTTAGTGAGTTTCTCCCAAAATACTCGATACAACAAACATATTATCATGCATAACGGGCCCACACTCATCAGATTGGAATAACTTGGCCCAATTAGTCATCGGACTGGAATGCCAACATGCAACAAGTCCAATCAATCATCGAAATGGAATACGTAGGGTTTGTCGGCATGCCGCCTTAACCCAATCGCTTTTCTCGAGTCTCTGTGCCTACGAATTACAGCCGGCCCGCACCAGGTATCTTGGCCTACAACATATAGTAGGACCACCTAAACCTATCCTACCACCATATGGCTATCCTACGTAAGATGTCGCGAGACAAACCTAAATAAATCATTTATAAGTACTGAATGAATACAAAAACACAAATGACTTATTTTGCAACAAAAAAATATTAAGGGCTAAATGTGTACAAAAATATTAAGGACTAAATGTGTACAAAGTGAGAAATATATTACTCTATTAAGTCATTTTTACCGGCTAAACTGGAGTAGCCGGTCATAATGACTAAATATGTACAGTTTAACAAGTTGAAGGGCCAAATGTGGACGGAAAAAAAGTCAGTGACTAAATGTGTACAAATCAAATAATATATTACCATTTTAAGTTATTATCCCTTTCTATAAATATGGGTTTTACTAAGATAAATGTTACTAATTTTTTTAAATAATGATTTGGAGTTGTTAAAGTTTTCTAAGTTTCAATTGAATTATATATTTAGAACACCGGGTATGGGTTTTTTTTTCTTTTTTTTTTAATTAATAAATATTTAGCAATTTAGGTGTTTATGAATGTTTTTTTTAACGTATGAAATCCAATATATTTTAAGGTGAAATTATAATTATGAAGTTAAGATTTGATCTATATGATAAAGTTGTTTTGTTACTAATTATTGGTTATTAAATATTAATGTTTATAATTTATTAATTTTATATGATTATTAGATGATATGTATTGTTTGAAATAATAAGTAATACGCACATATCAAAAAAGGATAGAGTATCGATCAATTTAAACAAATAAAAACTCAAAGAATTAAATTGTCACTTTTGTTTATATTAGATTTGTTGCATGCACAAGTTTTATCATGGAGCAACTTTCTCAAACATTGTCTATGTAGTCATGGGTCACATGGTGCGATGTACTATGATTTTTAAGTTGTAAGAAGTAGGTCCATTACAAAATATTTAATTTCTAAGGCATCTATTTATTTATTTCACCTTTACCTTGACTTGTTTTGATTATGATCAAGAACCTTATGTGTAACGTCCTGAAACTGATCACGTCATTATTTTTTTTAGATTAATAATTTCTTATTACAATTCTATCCCATAAAACCATGGTAATCAAGATTTAACAAAACATCATCAAATCAGAGTAAATCACATAATACGGAAACATGTGGTGTGTGCCCTGCAATCACCCCGAGCTCTTCCAATTGAAAACCGTAAGCATAAAGCTAAGTGAGTTCTCCAAAATATCATACAACATACAACCGCAAATTATCATGCAACATACATATAATTGCCATGGGCTCCCCCTATGGCCTTTATCTGGTATGCCATGGGCTCCCCCCATGGTCTTTACATGGAATGTCATGGGCTTCCCCTATGGTCTAATATCCAATTACCATGGGCTCCTCCCAGGGGTCTTCCATTCAAGCATCACATAGACAACTAGCACACTGTAACGCCTGTGTTTCTGGGCTTGTCATTAATAGCGATGTAATAGTCTAGGTTAACCTTTGTAACCCGTTTCAAAATAATAGAAGTGTATTATTTGAATATTATGTGTTTTGTGCTTAATTGTATGTCTTAATTGAATTAAGTATGAAAAATAAGCATCAAAATGAAATGTTAGATAAAGCCGATATCTGTGGATAATGTTGTAGTAGTTGAAACGAGGTTTCTGAATATATAAAGAATGCCCAAATCTGACTTCGTATGAGGAAGTTATGACTTTTCTAAGTTTCAGCTTAGCAGTATGCAACCCGAAACTCGAATTCGAGATCGAGTGATTGTTGGTCGAAACAATCTAAACGAGAATCGAAGATCTCGTTGATAGTAGTGCCATGGTGAAACAATCTAAACGAGAATCAAAGATCTCGACAGCTGAAAGAGCATGAAAGGAACTACCCCACTCATGATTTGGAGTTGGCAGCGGTAGTTTTCGCTCTGAAAATATGGAGGCATTACCTCTATGACATGAATTGCAAACTTTTCACTAATCATAAGAGTCTCCAATAACTCTTTAGTAAGAAGGAATTGAATATGAGGCAAGGACGCTGGCTAAAGTTACTTAAGGACTACGACTGCGAGATACTTTACCACCCCGGTAAGGCTAATGTTGTTGCTGATACTCTCAGTCGGAAAGTCAATCTTGAAAGGAAGAGGCTAAGAGCATTGACAATTGAAGTTGTCTCGACAATAGTGGAAATTATAAAGAAAGCTCAAGATGAAGCTTCTGAGAAGAATGACCGAAAGGAAGAACGTTTGGGCAAAATGTTGGTGTTCGATATAAACCGGCGAGGACTGAAGGTGTTCCAAGATCGGATTTGGATACCTAAGACAGGAGGAGTCAGAGATCTTCTGATGGAAGAAGCTCACAAAACCATGTAATCGATTCATCCCGGTAGCACTAAAATGTATAGGGACCTGAAACCATACTACTGGTGGCCGACGATGAAGCTTGATGTTGCAAAGTATGTGGCCGAGTGTGTGACTTGTGCGAGAGTCAAGACACAACATCAGAAACCATACAGGAGTTTAGAACCTTTACCTGTGCCTATGGGTAAATAGGAAGACATTGCTATGGATTTTGTCACTAAACTACCCAGAATAAAGAATGGTCACGACATGATTTGGGTGGTCGTTGATCGATTCACTAAGAGTGTGCATTTCATAGCATCCAAGGAGAAATGGTCTATGGATAAGCTTGCGAATTCTTACGTGAAGGAAATTGTGAGGCTTCACAGTGTTCCATTAACGATTGTGTCAGATCATGACAGCCGTTTCACCTCACGATTTTGGAAAAGTCTACAAGAGGAATTGGGTACCAAGTTGTGTTTGAGTACAACTTACCATCCACAGACTGATGGTCAGAGCGAACGGACGATACAAACACTTGAAGATATGCAGAGAGCATGTACCCTGGAATTCCAAGTTAAATGGGATGAACATTTACCTTTGGTGAAATTTTCCTACAATAATAGTTTCCACTCGAGCATTAGGATGGCACCTTATCAAGCTTTGTACGGACAGAAGTGTCGTACGCCGTCTTGTTGGATTGAGGCTGGGGAAAAGCAGTTTATGGGACCAGAGATAGTCCATCAAACTGGTGAAAAGTTGAAAATAATTAGGGAGAGAATGTTAGCAGCTCAGGATCATCAAAAGAGTTATGCAGACAACAAGCGAACACCGATGACTTTTGAAGTTGGAGATTCGGTTTTGCTTAAAGTCTCGCCTTGGAAGGGACTTATAAGATTTGGTAAAAGGGGAAAATTAAGTCCACGGTTTATTGGACCATTTAAAGTTCTTCAGAGGATTAGGAACCAAGCTTACAAGCTCGAACTACCAGAAGAACTGAATGGAATTCATAACACCTTCCATGTGTGTTATTTGAGGAAGTTCACGGGAGAAGTTCCTGACATGATTCCACTTTCGGAGTTGAGAATCGATGAGAGCAAAAGGTTGATTGAGGAACCAGAGGCAATCTTTGACCGAAAGACTAAGAAGTTGCTGTTGGATTAGTGTCTAAGTCCTTAACTATTTTGGTATGTACTTGACCCGATTGTGCATGGTCCTTTTGGGTTGCCTTCACACTGGTGACTAGACATGATGATTGTTGAGGAGAGAGGCTGGTTTATTGTTAAGAATAATAAATTAGGGTATAAATATAATTTGTTAATATATTATATGAATAATATATTAATTTGGAATCATATTATTAATTAGTATTTAATCAGAAATTAATTTAGAATTAATTTTGGGATTAAAGGAACTGATTGAAAGTGCAGGGGCTATTTTGTAGTTATTCAATAGTTGAGGCTTTGGCCCATTGGATCACCTTTATTAAGGCTTGAACGAAAATCCTAGAAGGATTTAGGAGTTTTCGTCCAAGGGCTTAAGGAAAGGAGTCCTTGGACTTGCTTAGGCCCTAAGCTAAGGGATTAGGGTTTACACCTTGAAACCCTAGTTAGCCTTAAGTATAAATAGCACCCTGAGGCACTAAGATTTCGTCCAAGCCTTGGGAAACCCTAAAAGGGATGAAATCTAGGGCAAGATATCTCTCTCTCCTCTCTCCCATATTCATCCTTTCACCTAGTGTGTTTGTGAGCCATTAGAGGTACTCCACTTGTGGTACATGCTTTCAAGAGCTAAGGAAATTCAAGGAACTAGTTGTTATCGCTATATAACAACAAAAGGTATGTATTCTATTTTATATATGAATTTCGAAAATAATAGTAGCATGCCAGGTTTCTTTTTGTGTTCATAAAGTTGTATAACTAATAGTGAAAACATAGATCCAACTATAGGGTTGCATGTACAGATAGGATTGTTTATATAAAACCTACAAGTGGTATCAGAGCCATTGGTTTTTGTTTTTAATTAGCTTTATTCAAATGTATGAGCTTGACAAATTAGGGTTTATTGCTAGTAAACCCTAGGGCTTGGTAATTTTCGCAATTAGGGTTGCAAAACCCTAGTTGGCGATTTTTTGATAGGGTTTTAAACCCTTTCCTTAGCCTCCAAGATTTTGAAATCTAGGGTTATCCAACCCTTGGATTTCGAAATTGATTCTTTCCCAAGGTTAGATCCTAAATTTTAAGGATTTGGATAATGTCATATCTTGTAATTATCCTTTAAATGTTTAAATTAGGTAGTTAAAGATTTTGATTTATCCCATCCCATAATTTCGAAATCTAGGGGATTTAGGGATTAGATTAAATTAATTGTTTAATTTAAAAGATATCCTTACCAAAATAAAAGATAATTGTCAAATTAATTAGATAATCATTTCCTCATGTGATAAACTTGATTTATTTGAATTATTTGATAGATTATCTTGCAAGAAATTGAATTAGGTCATATTTAGATAATTACTAATTAATTGGTTAATTATTATTATTTGTAGTTTGATCTAGAATGTTCTTGCTTATGTTTTGAAAAGTTTCAAAACTTGCCCTCAAGTTTTGGAATTTAAATTGTTTGATTAAAAGGTTTAATTTTGAAAAAGTCTAAATTCTAAAACCCTAATTTTGAAAAGTTCAAATTACACCCTTATGGTTTTATTAAATTAATTAAGTGTATGATTAAAAGAGAGTTAATAAATCCATAATGATATGGTTTATATTTAATTAAATTAAAAGTGTAATTTATAAAATTAAACCACCTAGTATTTTAAAAGTGTAAAATACACCCTTATACTATGTATAACATTAAAAGTCTAATATTATATATGTATAACTTAAATGCTAGTCTTACCGTTAGTAGGCCTCATTCACGAAGCCGATCTATAAGGGGGGTATAAGGTTATGGCCTATAAAATGGCCGTTTAACGGGTGTTCACTCTCACCCACCGCTTCCTTGATTGGTGGAGGGTCGTTAGCCGAACGGATAGGATAGGGCAAACCCTTTCCATTAAAAGTATAACGAAGTACAAAAGTAACTAAATGCTTTTACAAAATTCCCAATCTTAGTTATTTTAGGTAAAATTGAATTGATGCAATTCCATGAAACTACACTTTGTGACCTTGCGAAGAAGTTAGTAGAGCGTATGTGGTTAACCGGCACACTAAATGGTTCTAAGCAAAGGTAGCAAAGGGTGACTCAATGTTTGTCATAGTTCGATGGAGCGTGTGTGGTTAACCGGCACATCGAATAGGTGATTGTAACATTGGGGGGCACCATGTAAGTTTACATGGTTATTCACACCATGTTTTGTGATCCTCGGCATCCCAGTCACAAATTGAGGGGTATATCGAGATTTAAACATGCCATTGAAATGTTCAATGAATCTCAAAAGATCTAGGAATTTTCAATAGATTTAAAACTTAATTTTTTTTCATTTTTCATGGTGGAAATTGGTAAATCGTCATTTACCTACCTTCAAATATTCTGCAACTAGATTACATCATCCCTATTCTAGGTTGTAGGGTATTGTGCTGGATCCTAGCCTCGATGTTTCATTTCGGTGTCACATCGAGGATTCTAATCAACTTAACTTGAATTTTCTCCCGTTTTGTAGATGTCAAAGTATGACAACTATGGTCTTCCCAAATTCCATGGAACAAGCTTTCCAAATGAAGATGATGATACACAATTCGATCGGGGAACAAGAGATCATGCTTCACTTCCTCCACCTCCTCCAATTATTCTCCCTAACCCACAAGTTCGAAGCCTTGAAAAGTTCAAACTCACTCAAGCCCTTTTGGCAAGTAAACATGGCAAACCTATGTGTGTACACGTCTTAGAGATGAAGTGACACATTGATAGGTTAAGGATGTTGGGTGTCGAGATTTCAGATAAGTTGGCTATTGACTGGGTTCCTCAGTTGCTTCCTGAATCATATAGTGAGTTCATTAGAGAGTACTATATGATGGATCATGACGTGACCCTCATTGATTTGACCTATTTGCTTATAGATGCTGAATCATCGATGATTTGGCGAGCTGGTCGAGCAAATTTGTCTGGTGAATCAAACTCCCAAACTTCAATGGACATTGAAAATGGTGACATTGGAGAACCAGAAAAGGTAGATTCTGAGATTGTTCCTTGTGCCATTCCAAAAGAGTCCATTTGCTTATATTGCCAAGAGAAGGGGCATTTGGAGACAAAGCTGCCCTATTCACCTAAGAGATCTAAGAGATGGGAGAGTCAAAACGTATGGCTCTACTTTAAGTAAAATCCGTTAACTAACTCCTTAAAGTTCCTATTCTAGATTCTTGATACATAATGTAATAAGATTGCATTTTGATGTTTTGTAGAATCGAAGAAAAGAGAGGAACTTAAGGGAAGAAGTGAGCTGAATCTAATCGTGAAGAAATGGATTTCGATCGCATTGCTTGAAGATTAGAATTTTGAGCTACTACTTGGAGTTAGAATAGATTGCTATGAAATATGTATTAGCATAGTTTTCAATTGAATTTCATTGTAAGGACAAATTTTTCCGTAATAAAATAAATTTTGATTTTATATTATTTATTTATCCTTGCAATGGAGTGTATGAAAAATTGATGTTGGAATGTTTCAGTTATTAGCAATAATGGATTATGTTATTTGTGGAAATGTCAAGAATTTACCAAATAGGGAGAGTTTCTCATCGCCCAAGTTTCAATTGGACAGAGACTTGGAATCATGCAACTTGGTTGCATGATGAATGAGAAATTTTATATTTGGAAATTAGACTAATTCGTTGACAAAATGTCAAGTGAAGGACTAGGAGATCGAGTATACAAAGTTGTGTGTTGATCAAGTCCACCACGAGAGTGACAAAGATATTCGTCAGGATTTACTAAAGGTTTAGTAAATATGATTATACTTATAAGATTAAGTGTAATTCTGAGTTGATTGAAAGAGTTTCAATCAATAGCAGAACGGACGAGAAGAATCAAGTAGGCAGAAAGATAAAAGTTTCTCTATTCTAAGAAGAAGGGAGAGTACCTTTTATTATGTTTTATGATAGGTCTTAATGATTAAGAACCATATCTCAATTGATCCTCTAAATGAGTCTTAGTACAATTGTATTTCTGAGAAGAGGAATCAAGAATTGAAGAAATGGTTAAATCAAGAAGTCAATCATACTTCGTTCCAAAAACAAGTCTTAGAGTTAAGATTGTGACGTTGAGTGACAAGTCTTAAGAAGGTTTATAACATTCATTAAATGTGGAAAGTTGTGATGTCTTGGATAAGACAAAGACCAACTAGGACCAATTTTGTGAAGTGTTTTGTCTTGATAAAAGCTACAATAACTCTTGAATATTTGGTTGTCGAGAAATGTTTATTGACAAGAGAATCTTATATGTCAAGGAGTCAGTGGGAGTCTTAATGGTCTTGAAAAGTTCAATAACTAATCAAGAATAAACCTTATCGATCATCACTAGAACACGAATTGAGGTTCACAACCTATCGTGTTGACACTATCTTGTTTCTATGTCGTTCCAATTGAGTTAATTATGCATGTGAGTTCTATGAGTTCTCATTTGAATGCATAAAAGGCAAGAACCTTGATCAATGAAAAGTACATTGATAGGAAAGGATGAGTTGCTTAACTACTTGGAAGTCATGGTGGGCACTTGTGTTACCATAAGGCAAGAAATCAAGATTGAGAAAGTTCGGTCCATATGAGTTTGGATTTGTCGCAAACTTTGGTTTTGACAAATTCGCATGGATAGGAACACATACACCATTAAAATCTAAGTGTCATAAGATTCCCTCCTTCATGAAAATGATTGTGAGAAAATTCTTTCACTAAGAGAGATTTTAAGAAGATAGTGATTGTGAAAACTGTATTCTGGAATTCGATTATGGTTACGGTATCCCTTTCCATGATTCGAATTGTAAGATTTGGCAATTAGTCTGAATTGTTTAGACACACATATGAGCTATCTAATGAAAAGGTGTATAAGTTTGAGATGCTTAGATAAAGAATTATCAAAGCATTAGGTATTAGAAATATGAACTTAAGAAATTCAATAGGTATTGTTTTCTAGAAGTTCAGTTGTTTTCTAAATATATGTCAAAGCTAGTGGGAGCATAAGTGTTATGCTTATATGATAATAATCATCATGATAGTGGGAGCATAAGTGTTATGCTTGTATGATTATTATGGCAAGTATTGCAAGTTAGCAATATTAATTATAGAAAACAAGAGTTATACTTTGCAAAGTCGTAAGGGTTGAAAAGTTGTTTTGCTATAATTAAGGGAGAGAATATTATGCTTCATTTCAAATCTAAAGGCTTAGGTTGTGGAATGTTAACAAATTTAGTCAAGGATACATAATGCATTCTCAAAATTTCGATTATGATTATGGCATCCCTCTTTATAATTCGAATTATAAGAACGTGACACATAAGATATTATGGCAGAAGATTGATAAAGTATCGTATCTTTATGTAAGACATTATGCATCGTGTCCCATACGCTTCGGGTATAGGATTGATTGAAAATGCTATAATATTTGACCATTCTAAAATTTTCCAAATGTCTAGCGCATTAAGAGGGAAATAGGACAAGAATCGGTTTTGACTAAGATAATTAAACAACTATCAAAGACGATCCAAAGCTCGCTGAGGATTGGTCGCTTGTGAGTAGTTGGAAGTATGGTATTGGATGGACCATATCGACATTATTACGAATAGATAAGATTCTATTAAGAATGAGTTGTCATATGGCAAATATGGAAATGTTTCCATATTGGGAGCTGATTATTGAGAATCTATGTCTTGATTAGAAATTTTTATGCAAGAAGGATGTTCAAAGGAATGTACTTTGAGTGAGAGACATCATATCTATAAAATTGTTTGTGATAGAGAGTATCCAAGTCTTGATAATTTTGAGCTATGACTTTACGAAAGGATCATTGCATTAAATGTTAGAATCTAGGATATTCTATAAGTGGCAAAAATTTGATATTCTTACGCCTGTGATAAGGATTGGTAATTGTGAAATGAGTATGATTGGAAATGTGTTCATTTGATCTATTTCACAAAGTAAGGACCATAAGTAAACATTGTGTGCATGCTAAGAGCATGGGACAATTGTAGTAATAATTCAAGCAATAAGTTAATTAACCGAAACAACAAATAATGAGTAATCGATATGGTGATAAATAAAAGATGTTTTATTTATACTCAAAGGTTTGGGACCATATAGGATTAGTATTATTCTTGTGTTTCACTTTGCATGTTTTGACTTCCTGAATAATTAATTATTTCAGAATAATCAAATTATTCGAATGGTCCATAGTCGTTCATATGTTGGAAGTAGGTATGAATGAAGACTGTCATGAATTGGTTTGTAGATTTTCTAAAGTGTATTAGACATAGCAAAGGTTTGCTGCAACGTTCGTGAGTGCTTATAAATATGATTTGAGCATTGGATTAAACCTACGCTCACTTGGATCACTTCATGGATTTTATCACGAGTGATTGGTGAGACGATAATATCTTATATTCTTGAAACCGAGATGTGTGAGTTGTATCTTGTGTGTCGGTTACACATTGATAATATGTAAACGCACCAATAACTTGGTGTCATAAAACATATTGTTGTGTGTGATTTGGTGAGTGAGTGCAAGCAAGCATTGAATCGAAGTTTATCCGTTCCTTTTATCCAAAGTAGGATGAAAGCGATATCTGTGGGCCCCTCGATGATTTAGTGATGGCACATAAGCACTTGGCCAAGTCGAGACTAATTTGATGTGTTCAATTGTAGTCTGTTGTCAGTCGTTATAAATCGGAAATCGGGAAATAGAACATAGACTGAGAGAATGATCAAAATCCATGTCTCAAGTCTATACGATATCAATAATGGAGGAATATATGATCCCTTATCTAAAGGACACGCTTCTGATAAGATCAGAGTTGACAACGGTTTTTGAAAGCTACGATTGCTAATCAGGATCTGAGGTCATATGCAAAATAGTTATTAGACTTATCCAAGTGGGAGACTGTTGGATTAGTGTCTAAGTCCATAACTATTTTGGTATGTACTTGACCCGATTGTGCATGGTCCTTTTGGGTTGCCTTCACACTGGTGACTAGACATGATGATTGTTGAGGAGAGAGGCTGGTTTATTGTTAAGAATAATAAATTAGGGTATAAATATGATTTGTTAATATATTATATGAATAATATATTAATTTGGAATCATATTATTAATTAGTATTTAATTAGAAATTAATTTAGAATTAATTTTGGGATTAAAGGAACTGACTGAAAGTGCAGGGGCTATTTTGTAGTTATTCAATAGTTGAGGCTTTGGGCCATTGGATCACCTTTATTAAAGCTTGAACGAAAATCCTAGAAGGATTTAGGAGTTTTCGTCCAAGGGCTTAAGGAAAGGAGTCCTTGGACTTGCTTAGGCCCTAAGCTAAGGGAAGGGGTTTACACCTTGAAACCCTAGTTAGCCTTAAGTATAAATAGCACCCTGAGGCACTAAGATTTCGTCCAAGCCTTGGGAAACCCTAAAAGGGATGAAATCTAGGGCAAGATATCTCTCTCTCTCCTCTCTCCCATATTCATCCTTTCACCTAGTGTGTTTGTGAGCCATTAGAGGTACTACACTTGTGGTACATGCTTTCAAGAGCTAAGGAAATTCAAGGAACTAGTTGTTATTGCTATATAGCAACAAAAGGTATGTATTGTATTTTATATATGAATTTCGAAAACAATAGTAGCATGCTAGGTTTCTTTTTTTGTTCATAAAGTTGTATAACTAATAGTGAAAACATAGATCCAACTGTAGGGTTGCATGTACAGATAGGATTGTTTGTATAAAACCCATCAATTGCGACACAAGATGGTCGAGTTAGTGCTTGTCCGATGGAAACACACGAATGGGCCGATTCTCACCTGGGAGATGGAGAGTGATATGATGGGTCGCTATCCGCATTTGTTTGTTGGTGTGTGATTCCCGGGACGGAATCATTCTAAGGTGGATAGAATTGTAACGCCTGTGTTTCTGGGCTTGTTATTAATAGCGATGTAATAGTCTAGGTTAAGCTTTGTAACCCGTTTCGAAATGATAGAAGTGTATTATTTGAGAATTATGTGTTTTGTGCTTAATTGAATTAAGTATGAAAAAGAAGCGTCAAAATGAAATGTTAGATAAAGCCGATATGTACAGATAATGTTGTTGTAGTTGAAACGAGGTTTCCGAATATATAAAGAATGCCCAAATCTGACTTCACATCAGGAAGTTATGATTTTTCTAAGTTTTAGCTTAGCAGTTTGTAGCCCGAAACTCGAATTCGAGATCGAGTGATTGTTGGTCGAAACAATGTAAACGAGAATCGAAGATCTCGTTGATAGTAGTGCCATGGTGAAAAGACGGACGAAAACGGACGTCAGATGAAGAAGTTATGAGTTTATAGCTGAGTTTTCCTGTCCCGACCTACTAAAAATAAATTTGAAATCAGTCGACGGAGTCTAAAAGAAAGTTGTAGAGCTTAATCTTACCTATGCGTGGATATAAAGAACATCGAAAACGGATTTCGTATGAAGAAGAAATGAATTTCCGAAGTTTTTAAATAATGAATATTTATTATTTAATCTTTAAATCGGATAGTTATCCAAAGGAGTCAGCAATCCGATCCACACTACGCCCAGCATACACCCAGTGTACACTGAAGCGTGACTCGCCTCGCACTCTAGTGCTCCGATGTCGCATGCAGTGACGAATCCGGAGTACGCCCCGCGTACCGTAGCATTAAACCCAACGTAATGCGAGGATTCAGCCTCTATAAAAGGGCATGCGAGGGCAGCCGGCTTCTTTTTCCAAAATATCTTCTCTCTCTCCTGAGTTGCATCGTTTTGCGTGCAATGTATATCCCAAAGCCCCGGTACTAATCCCGAGCCCTGAAGCAAGTCCCAAAGCCCCGAAGATCCCGAGGAGTTCAATTCCCGAGCCAAAGCTCTGCCCGTGAAAAGCCAATTTTTGTGAAGATCTTCTAGATCTACCGAAGAATACTACTTCTACAAGTCGTAGTGCTGTCCGATCATCTTCTGATCAAGTGAGTGTGTAGTTACCTTCTTCAAACGCATAATTATGAAATATTTTATACGAAATAGGTGTTATGTGTGTATTTTGTTGTTATATATGTGAGTGTACATTCACTTTCTTCTATCTCATAGATATGATTTATTATCTATGAAATACGTGTTATGTGTATGTGTCTCATCTGTTGTTTGGAATATGTATTGAATGAGAATGCTATACAGGTTTTAAACTATGTATAAAAATATATATTTGTATCTACTAATATGTTGGGTAGAACATGGGTAGATAGTTGATGTGTGATAAATAGATGAGAGGCCTCAATGTTGTTGTTGTTGATCTAGTTATTCAGCGGAGTATGGATAACGACCACATACTCTTTCTAGAAAGTCCTGTGGAACGCTAGCAGGCTCATAACCTGTAGGTGTTATGAACGATGTGTTTACCGGTGTACTCTATCCCCCTCATGGTTGCCTTTAGGACATCTATTGTTGAGGAAACCAATTTGAAGTAATGTCCGTCCCAATGAAAATCCTAGATTAGGTCCCTTGAGATAGATGTTGTTTTAGGGACGTAAAGTGAGGATAACGGGAATGGGTAATCGGGTTATTGTTGGTTGGTAAAAGTAACTATAATTATTTATTGCGGGTTGAAAACCCTATATGCTCACCAGGCTCACAAGGCTGGCCCACTCAGTTTATTTGTATTATAGGTAGTGGTGCGAGGGCATAAGATGGATGAATCATCAAGTTATTTTGTTTATTAGACTAGTTGTTATATGTAACTGTTGTATGGTCTATCTTTTGTTGTTTATGCTTTTGTGTCTGTATCGGAACATGACATCCCGAGTTTTGATTATATAATGAAAATACATTTCTTTATGAAATGCTTTGGTAAATATTGTTTTTATCATATTTTGTTTTTGGGAACAAATTCTGCAACTCTTTTAAATCAAAAGTGTAACGACCGGAAAATTCCAACCAATTTAAACTTTTCAAAAACAACCCGATTTCATTAAATGATTACAAAAAGGTTTTCAATACAGTTAAATTAAAGTATTCCCAGAATCACTTCACAACATAAACATGAGGAGCGGTACGATCACGCCTTTGCCTTGCCACAGTCTCCTGAAGAACCTGAAAAACATAAAACCACAACTGTAAGCCCGAAAGCTTAGTGAGATATCCCCAAAATACCAACCACATATACCATACACGCATAACATGCCATATCACATCCGATCACAGAACAGCCATGTACTTCGGGTCTACTGTGTGACTGGTCCGCCGCACCGGCCAACAGTCCACCTGGTCCACCCTCCAAGTCTAGCCATATACATCGAGTCTACAGTGTGATTGGTCCGCCCGCACCAGGCCTTCAATCCACCTGGTCCACTCTCCGAGTCTAGCCATATACATCGAGTCTGTAGTGTGATTGGTCCGCCCGCACTGGGCCTTCAATCCACCTGGTCCACTCTCTGAGTCTACAGTATGACTGGTTTGCCCGCACCGGGCCTTCAGTCGGCCTGGTCCACTCTCCGAGCCTCTGCACGTCTGGTCCGCCCTCTTGGGGCCTACAGCCTATCCGCACCATTTGCTGGGCCTTCAGGACAACCGGTCCGCCCTGGGTATCTTGGCCTACAGCAGAAAGCAGGACCCGCCTCAACCCAACTCCAGTCCAACTAACCATGTGCACATAAACAAACAATCATATAACAATTCACAGTCAACAAATCGGTCAAACAGATCACATAACATATCATCATCCTAACCAGGATACCGACCTAACCGGTCACTAGCATAGCATCACCCTACATCTCAGGATACCGACCTCAACCAGGTCTCTAACATATACCATCCTAGCGACCAGGATGCAACATATCAAAGCAATATCATAACAACAAATACCCGGATCTCAATCCGATAAAGGGCCGACCTTGGTGCCTTAGACCCTGTTGATATAGTCAGCATAACTCACCTCGAAATTGCCGAATGAACAGATAACCCAAGCTGCTCAGATCACTGATACGATCTCCACCACTGGACAACCACCAAAACACTAAACTCAAAAAATATCCAACAATTACCAAAATGCCCCTGGAAGTCAACTGGTCAACCCTTGGTCAAAGTCAAACTCAACCCCTGACTGACTCTACTCGCCGAGTCAACCCGATGACTCGCCGAGTCCCCATGCTCAGAACTTTCCCCAATCCGCGACTCAACTCGCCGAGTCACCCCGAGACTCGCCGAGTCCAACAACTCTGAGTCCTTTCACACTCGACTCACCGAGTCATCCCTTGACTCACTGATTCACATCTCAACCAGAAGAAAAGGATAGGACCTTACGACCAGACTTACCGAGTCCAAGAATAGACTCGCCGAGTCTAAGGCTATCTTCAACCTACTCGCCGAGTTGTTTTTCCAACTCGCCGAGTTCTAGAACATCTTCAAGAAAATCGCCGAGTACACCCTTGTGACTCTCCGAGTGCCTCTAGATCTCATTCCAAACAGAACCTTCTAGTCCATGCAATTGATCCAAAACGTAGATCTAGCCTCCTACAAACCATCCATCACGTAAAGTGGCGAACTTTACGTGAATCCAAAGAGATCTAGGCATTTTACACTTTAGGGTTTGGGTTTGGGACAAGATAGCTTCACCAATCACTTATCACAGGGACTTTATGCGATTTTGGATCAATACTACTATAGATCTGAGGTAACATCCTCAGATCCATCTTCCAATCCCGAAATGACTCATGAAATCCTCCAAAAACCCCAAAACGACCACCATGGATGACAATAAGGGAAAAATGGTTCAATATAGAGGATTCTTACCCCAAAGATGAGCCTAAACTGATGTAGACTTTAGATCCACAATCCCTCTTGGTGCTATCCTCGAATTCCTCCAACTTCTCTTCACAAATTCCTTCTTCCAAGCTTCAATCCTCTCAATAATGGAGTTTCTCACGATTAGGGTTTTCTCTGGAACTCTCAGGGTAAATAGAGGCTGAAGAGAAGGCATAACATCCTTTAAATAGGGGGCAAACCCCGAAGATTAGGGTTTTCTTCACCCAGCACCAACTCGCCGAGTCCAGCTGCCGACTCGCCGAGTTGGCCACTTAACATGCGACCAGAGTCGCGACTCTACTCGCCGAGTCCACCCATGGACTCGCCGAGTTGCCCTTATACATTTTCACTTTGAACCCTGCACTTGCACTCCTGAACTCGGGATGTTACAATTCTCCCCCACTTAAATTAGGCTTCATCCTCGAAGCCTGCGACAACTCAACTCCAGAAATACTCCCGCAACGCACCACCTGGTCATTAACCAAACCAGGTTCCTCAAAGCACAACCATAGAAACCCGAAACTCACTTTTCCTTCCCGCGGTGTTCCGACCACCGCTTCAAGCTGGCCACCGGCTTCGACCTCTGAAAACCACACTTATCAACTGAGTACTACCCATAATGCAACACTACTCCAAATCACAATAATCACTCTGCCCATATGAGCTAGAAATAACCATGAACCACCGGAATCCCGATCTGAGTCCATCTCTAACCACTCCAGGTTGACAGAAGAACAGATCCTTCAGTCTCAGAGCAACTCCCATGAGTTCTCTTCTTGCAATCACACGCACATGCTGAACTAGCCCTAGTACTCTCGGGTTGGGAAAACCTGACACACTGACGACACCTCCAAACATCCCCTCCGGATGAACCACCATTACATACACAACTCCTTGATCAGAATCAAGCTGGAAGTCCAAGACTCCATCCCTACATCCCTTTCGAGTCTCTTGGCTCTACACCCACGGAATCCCTTCCGCGACCTCAGCAGACATCCCATCCGGATGTGATTCCATGCCACTGCCGCAATCATGCTGCTCAAAGACCATAATTGGATCACTCTAATCATAACTCTGCTCTGCCGCTTTCACTTCCGTGAATTTGCACTCCCTCTCGGAGTTACACTCCTCTCTCTTTCCTTTACCAAGGAAATCCACTTGGCCGCCTTGTCACTAAGACAAGTGCCACGGTGCTCGTTCAGCGCTACATCACTCCTTTATAGTGTAACCGCTATCCATGCAACACACATGCTCCGAATCTGCTCGCAAGGACTCTCGAGTCCATGCACTATCTCCACTAATCAAGATCAATACCCGGGGCCAGACCTTCTAATGCTAACACATCGCAACAAACAAAATCCCTTTCCTCGAACCGGTCTAACGATACCTGCAGAGTCTTCAGCATGACCGGACCGCCTTACCAGGCCTTCAGTCAATCTGGACCACTCTTAGAACCTTCAGCCAATCTGGACCGCCCTGCAGTGCCTTCAGTCTGGCTGGATTGCTCTCCGAGCCTTCGGCCTGACTGGTACACCTACCGGCCTTAAGTCTATCCGGACCGCTCAACCAACATTCATTATTCCGAGTTATCTTTCGGGAAATCCTCCCATGCATACTGTTCTAGCCCTCTAGGGGTTCCGAACTCTATCTGCATCACACAAACTCAAACCCGGCCTGATCCTAGGCCCTCCCCAATCAGGTACCCTAGGTCTGTATCTCACCCCGCACGCCTGCCATTTACTCATACCAGCCTATGCTCTTGGCTGACAGAACACTACTGAATCCCATACAACTAAACAACCTTACATGCTCATCGATCTTCCGGAGAATTTTCCAATTCTCCCCCACTTATAGCACTGACTATCAATCACCGGTCGTTATCACCGACCTCTCAAAACAACCCTGCACAAAACCAACACTTACACGCGGACTGATTCCCACTATCACTAGCAACTTTCACAAAAATCACATTTCCACACTGATCATCCTACTCGAAAGAAACTCAATCTTCAGCTTACCACTCCTCAGACTGCAGATGCTACCCGACATTCAGACCAACGCCAAATTTCCACTAATAACCCTCACGAATGATAACCAACGAAATTCCAAACACTAACCCATAACTATAACCCTCAAAGAACAACGAATACCACATCAAAAACCACGAAATGAAACTAGCAGATAAACAATGCTCCACAATAAACAAAAGATAACAAGACATCAAGAAAGAAACATACCCGCAGCTGCATTCGACACTGCTCTGACCTCCTCTGCTGTAAGCTGAAAAGCACGACCCTGAGCCCTTGGGGGCTACGCTCCACCCTGACCTCCACCCGTGATCCTCAAAGTGGCCGGTGCTAGAGCCTGCACCGGTCCTGCAGCAAGTTGTGGACAGTTGACCCTCAAGTGTCCAACCTGAGGACAATGATAACAAATCCTCAAATCCCGAACCGGCGCTGACTGCCGACAGTCCCTCACATAGTGCCCCTCCTTTCTGCACTTGCGGCATGCACCACCGGACCTACAAACTCCGGTGTGACCCTTCCCACACTTCCCACAAGCGTGGCTGCTCTGATCTCCCACCCTTGAATCAACGGTCTTAGACCGTTTCGGTGCCGGCTGCGACTGCACCGGAGCCTGCCTCAGCTCACGTAACTGCAACTCAATCTCTAACTCACGCCGCCTGGCGGCCTCCTGCAACTCCAACAAAGTCTCGCACATCTGCGTAGACACAAACTGTCTGATATCCCTCTTGAGCATGCTCAGATATCGAGACATCTGAGCCTGCTCCGAAGCGAACTCAGGGCAGAACATTGCCCTCTCAGTGAACATCCTGGTGATCTCAGTCACCGACTCCGAACCCTGCTTCAGCTCAAGGAACTCCTGAGCCAATCTCTCTCTCTCTCTCTCTCAACCCGCAGAACATAACGAGTGATGAACATCTCTCTAAACTGATCCCATGAAACCACAGCCCTCTGCGCATCCGAATATGACCCCATGGTCAATCTCCACCAATCCTTCGCCCCGAGCCTTAACAGGTTCAGAGCACACCTAACCCTCTGATCAGCAGGGCATGAACACGTGAAGAAACACCCCTCAACGTCCAATAACCATCTCATAGCAACAATTGGGTCTTGAACTCCATCAAAGGTGGGAGGCTTCGTATTATCGAAGTCCCGATACTAAAAACCCCGACCAGCTCCTCCCCCTGCCGCTGCTACAGCCGCTGTAGCCGCCGTGGCAGCCGTCTCCGCGAGAGCTTCATAGCGCTCATCAAAATACTCAACCATGGCGGTCTTGATCGACCTAAACAGTTCCGACAACTCAGCCCGGAACATCGCAGCAACCTCATCATGCAGGATCTCACGAATCCTCGCATCCAACTCGCACGTGCTCATCTGACCAATAACCTCGGGTGGTACTGACCCGCCCGGAACTCCCTCTCCTGCTCCCGATCCTGACCCGGATCCACTCCCAGCATGTCTCGGAATCTCCATACTGAAAAACACCACAAAATCTCAGATACTTCCCACTAACCCGGGAACCAACTCTCAAACCAACCCTAGAGGTCATGGTTTCCCTGATACGCGTATGGGTCCTGTGCTTTCAGTAGTACGGGCCCATACTACCTTCCACACCTACCCATATTTGTATGAAGTACTACCACAACACCCTAGTGTAAAACATACATAGCAAGCGCTCAATCCTCACTACTAGAGGAACACTGGAAATCTCCCACAAGGAATCCCTAGGCTAACAGGCATCATAAATCAGGCAACATTATCATGAAATCCTGAAGATCCCTAGCCTAGCACTAGCATGATGTTCTATAAAAGCTCAAAAACAAATATCATGTATGGTATTTTGGGGTTACTTACTGGCTCCGGCTGATCGTACCTCCGCGTCCTCCTTTTACTCATTTTGAAAACCATTTTAAATTCTCTTTTGAAAACCCTCCTCGATTTGAGATTGGAGTCACACGAGTGATCCTCCAATTCACTCAAACCAAGGCTCTGATACCAACTTGTAACGACCGAAAAATTCCAAAAAATTTAAACTTTTCAAAAACAACCCGATTTCATTAAATGATTACAAAAAAGTTTTCAATACAGTTAAATTAAAGTATTCCCAGAATCACATCACAACATAAACATGAGGAGCGGTACGATCACGGCTTTACCTTGCCACGGTCTCCTGAAGAACCTGATAAACATAAAACCACAACTGTAAGCCTGAAAGCTTAGTGAGATATCCCCAAAATACCAACCACATATACCATACACGCATAACATGCCATATCATATCCGATCACAAAACAGCCATGCACTTCGGGTCTACTGTGTGACTGGTCCGCTGCACCGGCCAACAGTTCACCTGTTCTATCCTCCGAGTCTAGCCATATAAATCGAGTCAGCAGTGTGATTGGTTCGCCCGCACCGGGCCTTCAATCCACCTGGTCCACTCTCCGAGTCTAGCCATATACATCGAGTCTGCAGTGTGATTGGTCCGCCCGCACCGGGCCTTCAATCCACCTGGTCTACTCTCTGAGTCTACAATATGACTGTTCTGCCCGCACCGGGCCTTCAGTCGGCCTGGTCCACTCTCCGAGCCTCGGCACGTCTGGTCCACCCTTTTGGTGCCTACAGCCTATCCGGACCGCTTGCTGGGCCTTTGGGACAACCGGTCCACCCTGGGTATCTTGGCCTACAGCACAAAGCAGGACCCGCCTCAACCCAACTCCAGTCCAACTAATCATGTGCGCATAAACATACAATCATATAACAATTCACAGTCAACAAATCAGTCAAACAGATCACATAACATATCATCATATTAACCAGGATACCGACCTAACCGGTCACTAGCATAGCATCACCCTACATCTCAGGATACCGACCTCAACCAGGTCTCTAACATATACCATCCTAGCTACCAGGATGCAACATATCAAAGCAATATCATAACAACAAATACCCGGATCTCAATCCGATAAAGGGCCGGCCTTTGTGCCTTAGACCCTGTTGATATAGTCAGGATAACTCACCTCGAAATTACCGACTGAACAGATTACCCAAGCTGCTCCGATCACTGATACGATCTCCACCACTGGACAACCACCAATACACTGAACTCAAAACAATATCCAAAAATTACCAAAATGCCCCTAGAAGTTAACTGGTCAACCCTTGGTCAAAGTCAAAGTGAACCCCTGACTGACTCTACTCGCCGAGTCAACCCGATGACTCGCCGAGTCAACATGCTCATAATTTTCCCCAATCCGCGACTCAACTCGCCGAGTCATCCCTTGACTCACTGATTCACAGCTCAACCAGAAGAAAGGATAGGACCTTACGACCAGACTCGCCGAGTCCAAGAACAGACTCGCCGATTCCAAGGCTATCTTCAACCTACTCGCCAAGTTGTTCTTCCAACTCGCCGAGTTCTAGAACATCTTCACGCAACTCGCCGAGTACACCTTTGTGACTCGCCGAGTGCCTCTAGATCTCATTACAAACAGAACCTTCCAGGCCATGCAATTGATCCAAAACGTAGATCTAGCCTCCTACAAACCATCCATCACGTAAAGTGGTGAACTTTACGTGAATCCAAAAAGATATAGGCATTTTACACTTTAGGGTTTGGGTTTAGGACAAGATAGCTTCACCAATCACTTATCACAGGGACTTTATGCGATTTTGGATCATCACTACTCCAGATCTGAGGTAGCATCCTCAGATCCATCTTCCAATCCTGAAATGACTCATGAAATCCTCCAAAAACCCCAAAACAACCACCATGGATGACAATAAGGGAAAAAGGGTTCAATACAGAGGATTCTTACCCCAAAGATGAGCCTAAACTGATGTAGACTTTAGATCCACAAGCCCTCTTAGTGCTATCCTCGAATTTAGGGATGGCAAAAAAACCCGAACCCGACGAGAAAACCCGAACCGCGAAGATTTTGGGGCGGGTCGGGTCACTCTTATCGGGTTTCGGGTCATTATCGGGTTTTTAGTTCGGGTTCGGGTCAGGGAGTGGGGTATGCATGCCCCGACCCGCCCCGACCCGAAAAATTATATATATATATATATATATATATATATATATATATATATATATATATATATATATATATATATATATATATATATAAAATGAGATTTCATCCCTCTAACCCATTTCAGCCACCCGAAGACTCTAACCTTCAATCCCATCACGTATTCCAAATTTCTCACTATTGTGATGAATTTAGTTACGATATTAGACTTTAGTAATTTCTATTTGGTTCACTTATGTTAAGAACTTATTTGTATTTTAAGCATTTGTAAGGTTTTAATTTCTCAATTGTTTCATTGTAGTTTTCCTAATTTTTTCTGCCACCATTTTCGGGTCGGGTTTCGGGTCTATATCGGGTTTCGGGTTTCGGGTCGGGTTCGGGGATATTTTTAGCCCCGATGGGGCGCCCCGATAAGAAACCCGTCGGGTTTCGGGTCAGGTTCGGGGACAAATATAAATATCGGGTTCGGGTATGGGATATGCCGCCCCGCCCCGAACCCGCCCCGTTGCCATTCCTACTCGAATTCCTCCAACTTCTCTTCACAAATTCCTTCTTCTAAGTTTCAATCATCTCAATAATGGAGTTTCTCACGATTAGGGTTTTCTCTAGAACTCTCAGGGTAAATAGAGGCTGAAGAGAAGGCATAACATCCTTTAAATAGGGGGCAAACCCCGAAGATTAGGGTTTTCTTCACCCAGCACCAACTCGCCGAGTCCAGCTGCCGACTCGCCGAGTTGGCCACTTAACATGCAACCAGAGTCGCGACTCTACTCGCCGAGTCCACCCATGGACTCGCCGAGTTGCCCTTATACATTTTCACTTTGAACCCTGAACTTGCACTCCTGAACTCGGGATGTTACAAAAAGGATTTATTCTGAAATTATTTTAAAAGCATAAATGAAACCAGTCTTTTCTGGCCGTGATTTTGAGGATGTCACAGTTGGTATCAGATCCCAGTTTAAGCGAACTAGGAATTTGTAGGATTTCTAGACTTAAACTTAGAATGCTAAGTGGAGATTGTGAGATGTGTGTCTGTTATATTTTAGACACGAGCACTAGTTATTTTAGGAAATTTTCCTAAAATGCTTTTATGTGCTAAATGTTATATGTTGCCATATATGATATTATTTGTTTGGATCTATGGTCTTTTGTCGACCGGCTCTGGAAACCTTATGTTTGTAAGATTCTAAGCGTATGGTTATGATATTAAAACTAGCATGTAAACTTTTCGGAGTGATAAGGATGATTTAATTATCTATCATGGATGAGAATCTAATTTCACCTTATTTGGTATATAGATCAAAATGGTAAGAATTAGGAGTGGCGTTGGAAACGCAGATGAAAACTGGAATCAACCACCTGTGATTGAGCGAGTACCTGTTGTAGCAGCAGCACCAGAGCCAATGAGAATGGCTGGGGTGCAAGCCATGATTTGGGCTATGTTAGCCGAACAAAGGGAAGAAATGCGACATATGTTGCATGAAAATAGGGACGAACCAATCATACCCATTGAGGAACCCAAACTGATTCCCGAAAAATCGGAGGAAGGAAACAATAGTCGCGCTGTGAGTCAAGTTGGGACTAAAGGAGAACGAAGGAACGACCCGGAAAGGGGAAACAACATGGATGGGCGAATGTACAAGAATTTCTTGGGCGCCAAGCCGCCAAGTCTTTCTAGAAGCCCAAAGCCTGCTGAGATTATGGATTGGATCTCCAAAATGGAGATGGTATTTGAAAGTTGTGACTGTAGCAACAAACAGAAGACTGTTTTTGCAGTTAGACAACTGAATACTGGAGTCTTGAGCTGGTGGAAGTTGTTGGCAGATCCTATGCCATGAGGAGAAGCCCTGAAAATGTCATGGGAGGAGTTGTTGGAACAACTAAGGGCGCAATACTGTTCAGAGATAGATCTGATTTATCTGAACAATGAGTTCCAAAACTTGAAGAAGGGGAGGATGAGCATAGATGACTATGCTACCGCATTCACTGAGAAAATGAAGTTATTTCCGTACCTAGTGCCTACGGAAATCTCCATGATTGAGAGGTTCTCTAATGGACTGCCTGCTGACTTTGGCCCGATAGTCAAGATGGCAACCACTCTGAAAACAGTTGTTCGAGCAGCTAAAAATATGGAGGCCCAGCAGAAGGAAAAGGGTCTAGAAAGGATAGATGTTGGTGAAAAGAGGAAGTTCGATGGACCTTCAGGGTCCAACAAGAAAAACAAGTTCTCAAAGTCTAGTTTGAGAGGAGGAGGAGACAAAGCGAAATGGTGCGAAAAATGTAAGAAGAAGCATCACGAAAAATGTGACGTAGTGGCCACATGCTTCAAATGTGGAAAGCCAGGGCATTTTGCCAACAAATACACTCTTACCAAGAAAGTTTTCTATGGTTGTGGTGAGAAGGGACACATGTCTAAGGATTGCTCGAAAAAGAAGGAGGAAGCAAGACCCAACACTCTGCCAAAGTCGAAGGCGAGAGCCTTCCAGATGACACTGGAATCTGCAAAAGATGAAGGTAATGTCGCTTCAGGTACCTTTCTTGTTAACGAATTGCCTGCCCAAATTTTATTTGATTCTGGAGCCAACTACTCCTTTATTTCGCATTAATTTGGTAGAAAACTAGCTTTTCCTGTCGATAGACTAGATAATGCTTTATTAGTCGAAGTTGCTAGTGGCAAGTTTGTACCTGTTAGCCATCATATGAAAAACATGTTAATTGACTTCAATGGGAATAAGTTTTACGAGGAATTATTTCCTATCGAACTTAACGGTTTCAACATTGTGCTTGGAATGGATTGGCTTAGTGCCAATGACGCCGAGATATTGTGCAAGAAGAAGATTGCAAAGGTAAACCCACCAGGGAAAGAGTTGTTTATGGTGTATGGAGATAAACGCAAAGTAAATTCTGGAATCATTTCATTGATGAAAGCCAGAAAGTGTTTGGCCAAAGGATGAACATCGTATCTAGCATTCGTGATCGATGCTAAGAAGGAGAAAAAGGAGATGCGGAGCATTCCTGTCATGTGTGATTATCCGAAAGTATTTCCCGAAGATCTTCCCAGATTACCGCCTAATAGACAAGTGGAGTTTAGAATAGACTTGTTACCAGGGACGACACCAATAGCAAAGGCACCTTACCGATCAGCACCTACAGAGATGAAGGAGCTAATGATGCAACTTCAGGAGTTATTGGAAAAAGGTTTCATTAGACCTAGTTCATCACCCTGGGGAGCTCCGGTGTTATTCGTGAAGAAGAAAGATGGAAGTATGAGAATGTGCATCGATTACAGAGATCTGAACAAGGAAACAATAAAGAATAGATATCTGTTGCCGAGTATTGATGACATGTTCGATCAACTACAAGGTTCGAGCTATTTCTCGAAGATCGATCTTAGGTCAGGATATCATCAGTTGAAAGTAAGAGAGCAGGATATAGAGAAGACTGCATGTAGAACACGATATGGACACTACGAGTTTTTGGTTATGTAGTTTGGACTAACCAATGCTCCAGTAGCATTCATGGATTTAATGAAACAGGGTTTGTAATCCGTTCCTTGATAAATTTGTGATAGTGTTCATAGATGACATTCTGATTTATTCGAAAAGCCAAGAAGAGCATGGCAGACACTTGCGAGAAGTGTTAGAAGTCTTGAAGAAGGAGAAGCTATATGCTAAGTTCTCCAAACGTGATTTTTGGATTCGAGAAGTCCAATTCTTAGGTCACGTGGTCAACCAAGAAGGGATAATGGTTGATCAAGCGAAGATCGAAGCTGTGATGAAGTGGGAACAACCGAAAAGTCCCACAAAGATCCGGAGCTTTTTAGGAATAGCCGGATATTACCGAAGGTTTTATCCAAGACTTTTCTTCGATCGCTAGTCCATTAACAGCTTTGAACCACAAAGGATCTACTTATGCTTGGATTGATAAGCATAGAGAAGCATTCGAGTTGCTAAAGAAGAAGCTATGTGATGCACCAATTTTATCTCTACCCGATGGAGTTGAAGACTTCGCTGTTTATAGTGATGCGTCTGGAGTTGGATTAGGTTGTGTTTTAACCCAAAGAGATAAGGTGATCGCGTATGCATCTCGACAGCTGAAAGTGCATGAAAGGAACGACCCCACTCATGATTTGGAGTTGCCAGCAGTAGTTTTCGCTTTGAAAATATGGAGGCATTACCTCTATGGCACGAAGTGCAAACTTTTCACTGATCATAAGAGTCTCCAATATCTCTTTAGTTAGAAGGAATTGAATATGAGGCAACGAATCTGGCTAGAGTTACTTAAGGACTACGACTACGAGATACTTTACCACCTCGGTAAGGCTAATGTTGTTGCTAATGCTCTCAGTCAGAAAGTCAATCTTGAAAGGAAGAGGCCAGGAGCGTTGAGAATTGAAGTTGTCTCGACAATAGTGGAAAGTATAAAGAAAACTCAAGAGGAAGCTTCTGAGAAGAATGACCGAAAGGAAGAACATTTGGGCAAAACGTTGGTGTTCGGTATAAACAGTCATGGACTAAAGGTGTTCCAAGATCGGATTTGGATACCTAAGACAGGAGGAGTCAGAGATCTTCTGATGGAAGAAGCTCACAAAACCATGTACTCGATTCATCCCGGTAGCACTAAAATGTATAGTGACCTGAAACCCTACTACTGGTGGACGACGATGAAGCTTGATGTTGCAAAGTATGTGGCCGAGTGTATGACTTGTGCGAGAGTCAAGACACAACATCAGAAACCATACGGGAGTTTAGAACCTTTACCTATGCCTATGGGTAAATGGGAAGACATTGCTATGGATTTTGTCACTAAACTACATAGAATAAAGAATGGTCACAACATGATTTGGGTGGTCGTTGATCGATTCACTAAGAGTGTGCATTTCATAGCATCCAAGGAGAAATGGTCTATGGATAAGCTTACGAATTCTTACATGAAGGAAATTATGAGGCTTCACGGTGTTCCATTAACAATTGTGTCAGATCGTGACAGCCGTTTCACCTCACGATTTTGGAAAAGTCTACAAGAGGAATTGGGTACCAAGTTGTGTTTGAGTACAATTTACCATTTACAAACTGATGGTCAGAGCGAACATACGATACAAACACTTGAAGATATGCTGAGAGCATGTACCCTGGAATTCCAAGGTAACTGGGATGAACATTTACCTTTGGTGGAATTTTCCTACAATAATACTTTCCACTCGAGCATTAGGATGACACCTTATCAAGCTTTGTACGGACAGAAGTGTCGTACGCCGTCTTGTTGGCTTGAGGCTGGGGAAAAGCAGTTTATGGGACCAGAGATAGTCCATCAAACTGCTAAAAAGTTGAAAATAATTAGGGTGATAATGTTAGCAGCTCAGGATCGTCAAAAGAGCTATGCTGACAGCAAGCGAAGACCGATGACTTTTGAAGTTGGAGATTCAGTTTTTCTTAAAGTCTCAGTGCGGAAGGGACTTATAAGATTTGGTAAAAGGGGACAATTAAGTCCAAGGTTTATTGGACCGTTTAAAGTTCTTCATAGGATTGGGAACCAAACTTACAAGCTCGAACTACCAGAAGAACTGAATGGAAATCATAACGCCTTCCATGTGTGTTATTTGAGGAAGTTCACAGGAGAACTTCCCGACATGATTCCACTTTCGGAGTTGAGAATCGATGAGAACTAAAGGTTGATTGAAGAAAGAAAGGCAATTGTAGACCGAAAGACTAAGAAGTTGCGACGCAAGATGGTCGAGTTAGTGCTTTTCCGATGGAAACACACGAATGGGCCGAATCTCACCTGGGAGACAGAGAGTGACATGATGGGTCGCTATCCGCATTTCTTTGTTGGTGTGTGATTTCGGGGACGGAATCATTCTAAGGTGGAGAGAATTGTAACGCCTGTGTTTTTGGGCTTGTCATTAATAACGATGTAATAGTCTAGGTTAACCTTTGTAACCCGTTTCGAAATAATAGAAGTGTATTATTTGAGTATTATGTGTTTTGTGCTTAATTGAATTAAGTATGAAAAATAAGCGTCAAAATGAAATGTTAGATAAAGCCTATATCTGTGGAAAACGTTGTAGTAGTTGAAACGAGGTTTCCGAATATATAAAGAATGCTCAAATCTGACCTCGTATGACGAAGTTATGATTTTTCTAAGTTTCAGCTTAGCAGTATGCAGCCCGAAACTCGAATTTGAGATTGAGTGATTGTTGGTCGAAACAATCTAAACGACAATCGAAGATCTCGTTGATAATAGTGGCATGGTGAAAAGACAGACGAAAACGGACGTCATATGAAGAAGTTATGAATTTATAACAGAGTTTTCCTGTCCCGGCCTACTAAAAATAAACAATAAAAATAAAGTCAAGATCAGTCGACGGAGACTAAACGAAAGTTGTAGAGCTTAGTCTCACCTACGCTTGGATATAAAGAACGTCGAAAACGGAGTTCGTATAAAGAAGATATGAATTTTCGAAGTTTTTAAATAATGAATATTTATTATTTAATCTTTAAATCGGATAGTTATCCGAAAGAGTCAGTAATCCGATCCAGACTACGCCCAACGTAGTTGAGTACGCCCAGTGTACACCGAAGCGTGACCCGCGTCGCACTCGAGTGCTCCGATGACGCATGCAGTGACGAATCCGGAGTACACCCCGCGTACCGGAGCATTACACCCAGCGTAATGCGAGGATTCAGCCTCTATAAAAGGGCATGCGAGGGCAACCGACTTCTTTTGCCAAAATCTCTTCTCTCTCTCCCGATTTGCATCGTTTTACGTGCAACTTATATCCTGAAGCCCCAATATTAATCCCGAGCCCCGAAGCAAGTCCCGAAGCCCCGAAGATCCCAAGGAGTTTAATTCCCGAGCCGAAGCTCTGCCCGCGAAAAGCCAATTTTTGTGAAGATCTTCCAGATCTACCGAATAATACTACTTCTACAAGTCGTAGTGCTGTCCGATCATCTTCTGATCAATTGAGTGTGTAGTTACCTTCTTCAAACGCATAATTATGAAGTGTTTTATATGAAATACGTGTTATGTGTATATTTTGTTGTTATATGTGTGAATGTACATTCACTTTCTTTTATCTCATAGATATGATTTATTATCTATGAAATACGTGTTATGTGTATGTGTCTCATCTGTTGTTTGGAATATGTATTGAATGAGAATTCTATACAGGTTTTAAACTATGTATAAAAATATATATTTTTATCTACTAATATGTTGGTTAGGACATGGGTAGATAGTTGATGTGTGATAAACAGATGAGAGGCCTCGATGTTGTTGTTGTTTATCTAGTTATTCAGCGGAGTATGGATAACGACCACAGACTCTTTCTAGATAGTCCTGTGGAACGCTAGCAGGCTCATAACCTGTAGGTGTTATGAACGATGTGTTCACCGGTGTACTCCTATCCCCCTTATGGTTGCCTTTAGGACATCTATTGTTGAGGAAACCCCTTTGAAGTAATGTCCGTCCCGATAAAAATCCTAGATTAGGTCCCTTGAGATAGATGTTGTTTTAGGGACATAAAGTGAGGATAATGGGAATGGGTAATAGGGTTATTGTTGGTTGGTAAAGGTAACTATAATTATTTATTGCGGGTTGAAAACCCTATATGCTCACCAGGCTCACAAGGCTAACCCACTCAGTTTATTTGTATTACAGGTAGTGGTGCGAGGGCATAAGATGGATGAATCATCAAGTTATTTTATTTATTAGACTAGTTGTTATATGTAATAGTTGTATGGTCTATCTTTTGTTGTTTATGCTTTTGTGTCTGTATCGGAACATGACATCCCGAGTTTTGATTATATAATGAAAATACATTTCTTTATGAAATGCTTTGGTAAATATTATTTTTATCATATTTTGTTTTTGGGAACAAATTCGCAACTCTTTTAAATCAAAAGGATTTACTCTGAAATTATTTTAAAAGCATAAATGAAACCGGTCTTTTCGGGCCGTGATTTTGGGGATGTCACACATACCACATAACATGTAATGGGCCGGCATTGGTGCTTTCGACCCATGGATATAGTGAGAAGACTCACCTCGGACGGTTGAATCCCATGGATACTCTCTGACTGCAGGTCTGCTAAAATCTTCATGCTAACAAACAAATAACACCCAATTAACAATTGGGATCCACACCTAATCCAATAATCCATTCATGGGGTAAAAAGAGCATTTTACGCCTCACATAGTTTACTCCAAGATTAAGGCCCCAAACTTCTTAACATAAAGGCCGATCAACCAATAATTATCCAAATCCCATTTATGGCCCAATTTTGCAAATTAGGTTCAAACCCTTACTTGGGCCTTAGCCTAAGGCCTACTACTCATCCCTAATCCAAAACACACCTTCCCATATGTCCAAACAAAGCCCCAAGCAACCAGGCCAAAAAAGGTAGCCCAAATACACCAAACCACTCAGACCGAGTATGCGGGGCGTACAAGCATGTACATGCAATGTACTCACTTGGAGGCTTATACGCCGTGCGTACCTGCTTGTACGTGCAACATAGTCACTTAATCAGCCCCAAATTGATTTTACCACTTAATCCATTAAGACAAAACTCCACAACACAGATCTGACCTTCTTGAGTTAGGCTAAAATAAGGTTGCTAACTTTATGTCCATACATGGCTATATGAAGCTCTTAAGATAAAAAGGGACTTAATGCATACATGACCCTATAAAGCACATAAAGCTTGCACCTTTATGCCCAAGGATACCAAAATGAACTTAGATCTGAATGGACAAACCCGTAAGCAAACTAACTCGTCCATAAACCTCAAAAGAAGACCAAAACCACAATAAACTAGCCATGAAGAGATCTAATCACACATAGGTCAAGATCCAAACTTGTTACCTCAAAAAGCTTCCCCACAAGGTGATGATTCTGGGTCCAGGGTCTTTCCATCAAGCCAAACAACTTTAAGTTTCTCTTCTTTCCTTCCCACGAGCAAAATATGCAGGAAAAACCTTCTAAGAGCTCAATAACACCATCAAGTGGCTAGAATATCGATTTAGGGTTTTGATAGGGGTGGAGGTTGACTTAGAAATGAAGAAAAATCCTAACATTATGCTTATATAGGGTATAACCCTAAAATTAGGGTTTTCAACCTGACCCTCGTACGCCCTACATACGTCCTCGTATGCTCAGCGTACGAGGTCTCGCACCCCGACCCAACCTCGCACCTACGCTGCGTATCCCTCCAGCTACACCTCGCATAACCTCCCTTGCCTCGGTGCGCCCTACGTACTACCTTGGTACGCTCCACGTACTAGGGTTTTCCCTAAACTGTAAGTCATCTGAAGATCCTAACTTTCTCGATACGAATCCGATTTCGACCATCCTTATATCCATGAAAAGGTATCGAGATGCTCTACACTATTATAAACTCATACTCACCATATGATATCCCGAACGAACCTCCACTTCCTATAAAAGCCCGAGCTGACAAATTACCGAAATGCCCTTTGATTCCAAAAGGCAAATCGAATACTCGAAACATCTGAATTACATTATCCAAATCCAACTAGGTCCAAAACTCAATTCCTCAAGGATTAGAAGCCTGCTAATACCTAATCTGTAACATCCTGTTCGAATTGTTCCCATTTTGAATTTGTGATTAAAGGATTAAGTGTTATCAAGCTACGGGTACCCGAGGGGTTGGGTTTCGGACCCAGTTGGAGTTGGATAATGTACCTTGGATTGCTTGGGTATTCAGTTTGACTTTTTGGATCAATGGGTATTTCGGTAATTTATCAGCTCGGACTTTATGGAAAATGAATTTTTGTTCGGGATATGTTATGGCAGGCAGTAATTGATAATAATGTTGAGCGTCTTGATACCTTTCTATGGATATATGAATGGTTGGAATAGGAGTTGTATCGAGTGAGTTATGGCCTTCGGGAGAATTAGGTTTTTGGGAAAAGCCCTGGTATGCGGGGCATACGAAGGTGGTATGCATGGCGCACCGAAGAGTGTTGGGTTATAAAGTGTTGTGTCAATTTTGTATTATGTTAATATAGTTCATTTGTAACGGGTTGGGCCTGTCCAACCAGTATATTTATTATGCTAGGGTTAGGGTATTTATAGTGCGTGCATGCACCGTGTTTAGTATCGTTTTTATTATAACCCTAAACGTGGCCTTTACAGTAGCAGTTCTTTATCGAGCTCTTTTTAAGGCATAGATTATAATCATTCAACACTACTTTGATCTTCATTCTTGCATTTGATTCTTATTCATGTTCTAGAATATATCGATCTACTCTTGATTTATTCTAACAATTGGTATCAGAGCAGGAGATTGTGTAATCTATACGCATCTCTTATGTTAAAGAGTTATTAGGGTTTCCGCTTTAATAGGATATGATGTTTGTCGTCTTCATCGTGTTCATCAATTACAGATGATGAATCTTGATCTTTATTTTTACCCTAAACTCGATTTTAGTATTACACATCTGATTTTACAGGTTTATTAAATCAATGTCATAAACTCAGAAGATCCTCATTCTCTAGCCTTCAACCTATCCAGCAACATTTGTTCCACAACCAGAATCCCGATTTTATATCCTCAAGACTATGAAGTATGGGCGCTGCACCTTGAGGATTATGTCCTATTTCTCGAAGATAATGGTTCTCTCATATGGGAAGCCATGACTGTTCAAACATTCTCTCATACTGGAACAAGGAGGGAAATCAAAACTCAAGCTGATCATAACTATCTTCTTCTTTAAGTCACAGACATTCCACAGGATGAAAAAGACAAGCTTATCAGTAACATCAAGGCAATAAGGATAATTAGGTTTGTTTTGCCTCCAGACACATTTCGTCTTGTTAGTTCCTGTGATACAACAAAAGCGATTTGGGATAGGCTCAAAGAACTATACTCAAGTGATGCAGATCTTGAGCATTGAATTCAAACACTCTTGCTTTTAGAGTTTGGAGTATTTGTTCAGAAGCCAAAGGAGACTCTTGATCTAACGTTCAACGGATATAATCATCTTTTAAGTAGGATGATGAAGCACAAAATTGGATGTGAGTTAATAGAACAAAACGTCACTTTCATGAACGGTTTGAAGCCCGAATGGAAAGATGTGGTGGCAATAGTTAAAGCACATGAACAGTTCAAAAAATACTCCTTGGCAAAGCCAGTAGGAATCCTTAGGTCACACGAGGACGAAGTCACAAAAGAAGGAAAGTTGGTTTCTAGCATGGGTTCGTTGGCACTTGTTGCAAAAAGCAAGCAAGTTGTAGAGGAAGAACGTTAGGAGACTGAACTCTTCTTTTGTGAACTCTCAAAAGAGGATTATGCATTGATGGTGTCAAACCCTAGAAAGTTTTCCAAAAAGAACTTCGGATGCAACAAAAACAGAAACTGCAAGGAAGTTACAACTCTAAGAAGACGAAGGGTGAGAGTGTCAATAACCCTCAAAAGGAGGAAGTGAAGAAAGATGGAAAGCTGATGATATAACTCTAATTACTATCATCAAAAGATTCATTTGCCGAAAGAATACATGTTGAAAAGGCTCAATGAGAATAAGGATGAAGGAGAAGATAAAGATGAAGCTTACTATCTTCGGAAGATAGAGGAGCTCAAGAAGTGGAAGAATGCTGATAACGCTAAACCTATTTTGATTGTGCAGGAAAATGATGATGAATTTGGAAGCGTTGAAATATGGTCAACTGACTCGGAGGATGACGAGGTTCGCAGACCGAAACATGGGACATTCTTCGTTGCAAAAACTGCATCTTCAGAGTACAAGGGAAAATGATTCATGGTCAACAATGATGTGTCAGAGCAATGGGGATATGCTTCAGATAACTTCTTTTTTGCGAAACCTATCACAGAGCAGATTAGTGAATGTGAGAAGATGATCAGTAAGGTACACTCTATTCTTGAGTCTTTAAATATTCTTGTCTCTCGGTATGAAACTGAATTAGAAGACTTAAACTTTACAGTCTCTAGTTTAAATGATAGTTTAAAAAGAACCCGTTTAAGTAATACTAACTTAACCAATCAACTCGGCAAGGTAACATCAAAGAGTGAAGAGAGACGCTTATGGATTGAGAAGTTAGAGTCTGATTTATCTAAGTCTAGGGACGATGTAATTTTTGGATTAGTGTCTAAGTCCATAACTATTTTGGTATGTACTTGACCTGATGGTGCATGGTCCTTTTGGGTTGCCTTCACCAAAGCAACTTAACAGGATGAATTAGGGAGAGAGAGGATTAATTATGATTTATTAAAATATTATGAGAATAATATATTAAAGGAGAAATCATATTGTTTAATTAATATTAGTAAATAATTAATTAAGAATTAATTATGTGGCTAAAAGGTATTAATTAAATAAAGGGGACTGGAACTGTCAATTGTGTGATAGTCGAATATTGGGCTAATGAACTCCATATTAGAGGAGTGGACGAATTCTATGGGGAAACCCATTAGAAATCGTCCAAGGCCTCTAAGGAGGGATTCCATGGGCTTCTTAGGGCCTAAGCAGTCAAATTAGGGTTTCCTTGTTCGATAACCCTAATAGCCTCACTATTTAAGGACCCCTAGGGCTCCAAAAACGTGGCTAATTGATTTCCTTAGGGTGTCTAGACATTTTGGGTGCCTCCTTCTCTTCTCTTAAATCGTCCTCTTGCTCCTGGTTTTTGTGAGCCACTAGAGGTGTGACATTTGTGACACTAAGCTTTCAAAAGTCAATTACAAGAAGGAATAGATTGTTATTGTTACATAACAATCAAAGGTAATATCTAAACCCTAATTTCGTTCATAGAATGCTAGATCTCGGGTTTGAGAGCTTTGGATGATTATTACATGTACAATTAGATAAACCTATACCCAAAGTTTAGGGTTTTGCATGTGCACCATAGGATTGATGTAGTGCTCATAACCCATCAGTGGTATCAGAGCTTAGGGTGTTCTTCTATTGTATTTGATGCAAAATTATGTTTTCAAAGTTGAAAAATTGTGAATTTCGAATCTAACCATATTCACATCATGAACACAGTGTGTTCACCTCGTGAATTCAGTCTGCCAGCAGATTTTCGAATTAAACCAGACTCATGTCATGAACACAGTGTGTTCACCTCATGAATTTAGTCCGACAACACAATTTCGAGATTTTTGCCTTAATTTCCTTTGGATAATTACCTTAATTCTTTTTTCAAATTAAAATCAGATTTTTATATTATGGTAATTGATATCCTAATCAAATTAATGGATAATTGTCAATTTAAGATAATTACTTGCTTTACAAGATAAATATTGATTATTTGTAAATTTGATTTGAATTATCTTGTGAAAAATTGAATTACGTCAAATTTAGATAATTCAAATTATTTGATTAATTTAATTATTTGTAATTTGATCTAGAGAGTTTTGAAAAGTTTCAAAACTTACCCTCAAGTTTTGGAATTTAAATTTTGATTAAAAGTTTAATTTTGAAATATTTAAATTCTAAACCCCTAATGTTTTGAAAAAGTTCAAAACTTGCCCTCAAGTTTTGGAATTTAAAATTTGATTAAAAGTTTGATTTTGATATATTAAATTCTAAAACCCTAGTACTTTGAAAAGTTCAAATTACACCCTTATGATTTTATCAAATTAATTAAGTGTATAATTAAAAGAGAGTTAATAAATCCATAAAGTTTTGGTTTACATTTAATTAAATTAAAAGTATAATTTATTAAATTAGACCACCTAGTGTTTTAAAAGTGTAAAATACACCCTTATACTATATATAAAATTAAAATTCTAATATTATATATGTATAACTTAAACTGCTAGTCTTACCGTTAGTAGACCTCATTCATGAAGCCGATCTATAAGGGGGTATAAGGTTATGGCCTATAAAATCGACGTTTAATGGGTGTCCACTCTCACCCACCACTTCCTTGATTGGTGGAGGGTCGTTAGTCTAACGGGTAGGATAGGACAAACCCTTTCAATTAAAAGTATAATGAAGTATAAAGTAACTAAATGTTTTTACAAAATTCCCAATCTTAGTTACTTTAGGCAAAAAGTAAATTTGATGCAATTCCATGAAATTACACTTTGTACCCTTCCGAAGACGCTAGTGGAGCGTGTGTGGTTAATTGGCACACTAAATGGTTCTAAGCAAAGGTAGCAAAGGGTGACTCAATGTTTGTCATAGTTCGGTAGAGCGTGTGTGGTTAACCGGCACATTGAATAGGTAACTGTAACATTGGGGACACCAAGTAAGAGTGCATGGTTATTCACACCCTGTTTTGTAATCCTCGACATCCCAGTCAAAATCGAGGGGCATATCGAGATTTAAACATGCCATTGAAAAGTTCAATGAATCTCAAAGGATCTAGGAGTTTTTCAATACATTTAAAACCTAATCTCTTTTTTCGTTTTTCATGGTAGAAAATTAGTGAATCGTCATTCACTTACCTTCAAACGTTCTGTATTTTGGGTTATGGCATCCCTCTCCTAAGTTGTAGAGTATTGTGTTGGGTCCTAGCCTTAATATCTCATTTGGGTGATTTATTAAGGACTCAATCAATCAACTAACTTGATTTTTCTCCCATTTTATAGATGTCTAAATCTAACCATGGTCTTCCCAAATCCTATGGAAAAGGTTTTCCTACTCAAAGTGAAAGTCTGTTACATAATGAAGGTGAAAGATCGATCCCTGCATTGTGGAGTAGCTTGGTTTTACTTCCTCCACCTCCTCCTGTTGTTCTCCCAAACCCACAAGATCAAATAATTGAAAAGTTTAAAATCACTCAAGCCCTGTTGGCAATGCAACATGAATATGGAAAATTCGTGTGTGCTCACGTCCTAGGGATGAAATCACACATCGATAGGTTGACAATGTTGGGTGCATCTTTTCCAAAGAAGTTGGTTGTAGAATGGGTTCTTCAGTCACTCCCTAAATTATATGATAAGTTCATAAGAGAGTATTATATGATGGATCTTGACGCGAGCCTTATTGACCTAACTTACATGCTTATTGCTGCTGAATCAAAAATGATTTGGCAAAGTAATGGAGCATATTTGTCTTGTAATTCAACCAACCATGCTTCCATGGTCGCTCCAGAAGAAGCCACCTGTTTCTGCTGCCAAGAGAAGGGGCATTGGATATGAAGCTGCCTAGAGGACCTGAAGAATCTAAGATATGGGAGAATCAAGAAGTATGGCTCTACTTCAGGTAAAATCAACTATCTAACTCCATTAAGTTCCTATTCATTGATTTTTAATACATAATGTGATAAGATTACATTTGAATGTTTTGCAGGATTAGAGAAAAGAGAGGAAACTTGATGGAAGAGCAAGATGAGTCTGATCACGAAGAAATGGATCACGATCGCATGGATTCAAAGATTAGATTTTGAGCTAGGAAGTTATGATAGATTTGTTAGGAATATTTGATTACATAGTTTTTCAATTGATTTTACATTGTAAGGACGTGTTTTCTGCTACTTTTATGAATAAAATAAAATTTTGATTTGTCTTATATACATATATATATATATATATATATATATATATATATATATATATCCTTGCAATGAAATCGTTGTGAAAAATTGATGTTTGTGTATTTCTATAATTGGATGTGATTCTTAGTGTCAAAATTTTCTAAGTAAGGAAAGATTCCCATCACCTAAGTTTCAATTGGACAGAAACGTGGAATCATGTGATGTATGGAAATCTTGGTACTTAGGAAATTAAGACTAATTCCTTGATGACACAAGTATGTGAGTCAAGTGAAGGACTAGAACACAATGTTGTGCACTAGTCAAGTCCACCACAAATAACGATGAAACTATTCGTCATAATTCACCAAAAGTCTGGTAAATGTGGTTATACTTGCAAGATTAAGTGTAATTCTGAATCATTGAAAAGTTTCAATGAATAGCAGAACGAATAAGAAGAATCAATAAAGGTAGAAAGATAAAAGGTTTCTCAAATCTAAGAAGAAGGGAGAGTACTTTTGTATTAGATTTTGTGATCATCATAATGATTAAGAACCATATCTCAATTGATCCTCTAAGGATATCTTAGTGCACTAGTATGGCTAAGAAGAGGAATCGGAAATTGTTAAATGGTTAAATCCAAAGGATGATGTAATGTCCCAAAATTCAAGACTAAAAATTTCTTTTAATAAAACATTACTTAAAGCATAATCATCAACCCAAAACATAATCAGAGTATTAATTTCCAAAACATATGTTCGTTATCAAAGTAAAACATTCCCAGGCTGTCTAATCTATGGTGTGTACCATGCGATCACCCCGAGCTCTTCCCTCCGCTACCGGAAGTACCTGAAACCAAAACTGAAAACCGTAAGCATGAAGCTTAGTGAGTTCCCCAACCTACCACATACCATGCATAACCACATACTGCACATACTGGGCCACACCCGCTACCTGGGCCTCGCCCCTACCTCGGGCCTCGCCCGCTACTACGGCCCCGCCGCTCCAGGCCTCGCCTGGCTTCGAGCCTCGCTTGGATACAGATCTGTTTCACTTAGGCCTCGCCTGTCACTGGGCCTCGCCCGCTAACGTATAATATCACATAAACAAATCACAACACATAAGCTAAACATATACTAATGGATCCTGTCCTAAGGCCTCGCCTATCCTGGGCCTCGGCCTTGTCCTACTACTGAGGAGTCATGGAACTCCGTCCATGCTCCTACTGATAGTGAGATATGGGCCCAGCCCACACTCACTCTTTCCATAACTCAGGCCTCCCCCTTGATCTGCTGCCTATGAGATGTGGAACACCATCCACATTCTGCTATTGGTGAGATACGGGACCTCGCCCACACTTACCTCCATACCAGGCACATACAAGTATAAACTATCACATAAACCATTCCTTGGGCACCTGCCCGTTATCATTGGACCTAATCCTGAATATCATACTAGCATACAGTACCTAGGGCTAACCCCTGGGTCCTCTACTCAAAACTACATGGGCCGACATTGTGGCCTTAGACCCATTCACACAAAGGGAAACTCACATGTACTTGCTGATAACCCCTCTAGCTGCTGCCCGGCAACTCTCTGAACTCCTGCTCCACTAGCTCCCCGAGCTACCAATATCAATGCAACGCTTAGTTTAACTGTCCCCCGAAAGTCAACTAAGTCAACTCTGGTGAAAGTCAAAATCCTGGTCAAGGTCAACCTTCCAGGTCAACCCTACTCACCAAGTCTTCCTACTGACTCGCCGAGTTCATATGCTCAGAGTCCTGCCATTCGCGACTCGACTCGCCGAGTCAGTCCATGACTTGCCGAGTCCACCGATTTCCGAGTCCCAACCTGTCCAACTCACCAAGTCTCCACTCGACTCACTGATACGAGTCTCAAGTCGAAGGGTTTGGGGTTTTGCTACTTGACTCGCCGAGTCCAAGAACAGACTCGCCGAGTCCTAGGAAATCTTCAACAAACTCGCCGAGTTGTTCTTCCAGCTCGCCAAGTTCCTGCCCAACTTCATCCAACTCGCCGAGTCCACCCATGTGACTCGCCGAGTCGCTCCAGTTCTTAGTCCATTCAGTGGCTTTTCGAGCCATGCAGGGGCTCCAAATCATAGATCGATACTTCCAAAGCTCAATCCTCACGTAAAGTTGCAAACTTTACGTATAACTAAAGAGATCTAGGATCAAAACACACTAGGGCTAGGTTTTAGGACAAAAGGGCTTCACCAACTACTCAATATCTGATGCGTTATGACATATTGGACCATCCCCACACTAGATCTGAAGTGGCAACCACATATCTAAGCCGCAAGCCTGAATTGGGTCTTAAACAACCATAAAACCCCCAAATCTCATAACAAAAATATGTCTAGATGCAAAGGAGGGAAGATAGCAGCTTATTACCTCCAAGATGAACACTAACAGAAGTAGATCTCGGATCTACACCTCTCCTTTGAAGCAACCTTCTTGATCTTCAAGTTCCTTTCAAAGTTTCCTTCCTCCCAAAGCTATTTCTCTCAAATGATGGAAGCTCACACAAAATCTAGGGTTTACAGACTCTCTAGGATGATATGGAGGCTGTGGAAGGAACATAACACCCTTTATATAGGGTACAACTCCCAGGATTAGGGTTTTCCTTGTTCAGACCAGACTCGCCGACTCCCCTTAGCCGACTCGCTGAGTCAGTCACTTACTCCTCGACCCGGATCCCGCTCGGACTCGCCGAGTTCCTCCTTGGACTCGACGAGTTGCCCCTTTCACTTAGGGTTTTCTTTCCTTTCTTGGCCTTCCTGATTTTGGGTGTTACAACTCTCCCCACTTAAACTAAACTTCATCCTCGAAGTTTGCTATGGCCAATCGCCTGCGGTATGCTTCCAATACTCTACTTATTAATCCAACACCGACTACCTACCTTCGATGGCCTTTCGCCCGGTTCCCCCTGACGACCATTAATCCTTGCGGATAATAATCTCGGGTCAACCCTGACCCTGAATATTCTGGAAACACCAGTTACTCAACCGACAATCCTTCTGGTACTCTCCGAGTACTGCAACTGAACCCATAGGGATTCACCCCCCTCTTTCCTTGTGCGTTTTCTTGCCCTCCCAATGCGATGCTCCATAACCAACTATTTCCTTTGTCACTATGAAGGTCCTATCCTTCACCAAATCCATTACTCCCGCTACTTCCAGTACGGGTCATTATTGCCAGTATCCACTGGGCATTTCTCTCTACTAGAATTGGGTGCTGAGCACCCCACGATCAACAAAGTTAATTCCACCATAGACCGCTTACCAGCACGGCTACAGACTGAAAATTTCTGCTATTCCTTATCTGCCTTCCGGATGAACCGAGACCACCCTAGTCCCTACCAATCTATCAATATCTGGATTACTGGCTCCCACCGGTCTCTAGCCCCAATACAACTCCTAGTCGCTCCCAGCGACTTTCGAAGAAACTTTGACTACCTGTAACCGCTCAATCTATTCTGCCATTCAGGCACTACAATCCTGGGATCCTCGATCCCCTATCTTGACACTAAGGTCCCTACCAAGCCCCACCTGAGCTACTAAAACTCATGGGCCTCGCCCACGGGTCTCACCTGCCTCTATCCTTCTAGTCTCACTTGTCTAACCACTCTCGCATGGGCCTCGCCCACGGGTCTCACCCAACCATACTACTGAGCAACCCTGCTCTCAGGTCTCACCTATACTGCTACTCCCGTATGGGCCTCGCCCACGGGTCTTACCCAACTACATCCTGGAGCGGCCTCTCCCAAGGTCTCACCTCTCTAGGGCTATACAGGCAACTCCCTACTATTCTCATCCACTACCCATTCCTGACCCCTATTTGATCACTAGGAGATAAGGGCCTCGCCCCAACTCCGCTAACGAAGCTACTATGGAATGCTACGGCATACACGTAGTCTTACATCACCTTCCATCTCTGAATGATAGTGAATGCTATAGCTGCCCCGTAGTCTTACAACACCTTCCACCACTGACCGCTGTTGGAGGAAGTTGCGGCTCTCCCGCGCTCTACCATGCTCTACATGCTGCCTTTGCCACTGCCTACTAACACGAAAGCATCCCATTCTATCTGTCCTCAAGATCTTCATTCCGACCCACTCGAGTCCTACAGACGATCCTCCAACGTGAATTCCCAATCACGAACTAACCATCACCATTACACGCACTAACTGATGGGGAGTTTCCCAACCTCCCAACCCTGAACTCCTCAATCCATCAAATGTTGTACTACTTCTTTTCCATCTTAGAGACCGCGTACTCATTCTAGATCTGCATGCTCTTACCCTTGTACACTCTGAGTATTCTCCCCCACTTTGATCCTGCTTACACCTCGTTGCTCAATGCTCGAAAAGAAATCCCAATCCTTGCTACCATTCCTAAATCAATCTGATGAGGAACCCCAAGCTTACCATAGCTAGGGATCTAACCAGTCCATTTCTAAAACTTATACGGCTCCGAACTAGCGAGACATACCAAGTCTTTCCCAGGCATGCTACAATTACTGCATCCTACGTAACCTTCTCCAATAGAGCCCATCCCTTAACTACCATTCAAGTATCCAAGGTATGTAGATGGCACATAAATCGATCACAATCAAGCCGCACGAAAATAAAATACTCATTGCGATAATGATGCAGAACCATAACAATATAATCATGCACAAATAAAAGAACTGAAAACGGAAGTCGCATACCTACAACGTCCGATGCTGCTCGCGTCTCCAAGGTAGTCATCTGAAAAGCCCTACCTCCTAGCACAGACACCTCTGCACGGACCTGACGGCTGTCTGTGATCCTCAAAGTTGCAGGGGCAGGTGTCATCACCCGTCGTGCCGGAAGCAAACTGGGGCACTAGGCCTTCTTTTGGCCCCGCTGATTGCAGTGAAAACATATCAAGTCTGATCCCTGTATGGTGGTAGCAGTGCAATCCCTGCTAAAATGACCAGTCCAACCGCACTTGAAGCAGCCAGACTCACCACCGCTACCACTCTTGCACGCACCCCCGTGCGTCCTGCCACACTTCCCGCATCAGCTGCGATCCTGATAATCCCTCGATCTCGAATCCAATACCTTGAGCCTTTTGCCCGAACCTGTGGCTACTTGAGCCTCATTCGGCTTCCTCTTCCGGATCTGCTCTAAATCAATTTCCCTCTCTCTAGCCCGAGTGATCATATCCTCCAATGTTTTGCAGCTGGACCTGCTCACAAACTGCCTGATGTCATCCCTCAAGATCTCATGGTATCGGGCCTTCTTCATATCCTCATCCACGACATACTGCGTTACAAGAAGAGCCCTCTCCCTGAACTTGGCGGTGATCTCTGCCACAGTCTCAGTGGTCTGCGTCAAATCCTGAAATTCCCGTGCCAACTGCTGCACCTCAATAATTGGCGAAAACTCCGCCCTGAACCTGGCCGAGAAATCGCTCCATGTCATTATGTATAACGCGGCATCATCACCAATCGCATGACCAACCTCCTCCCACAATCCCTCGCTCTGTCCCTCAGAAGACAGGAAGCGAGTCTGAGCTTGTTCCCCTTGAGACACTGACTCGTACGGAATGCATTGGCAACATCAGCCAACCATTTGTTGCTAGCGATAGGGTCCCTAGCCCCATGATAATCTGGTACCCCGCAAGCCCTGAACTCTCGAAATATCAAGGTAAGCGCTCCCATCAAAGGCATCATCTCGGTACGGAAGGCTCCTAGCCTCTCACCCAAAATCTCCAGTATACCCTCCTTGACCGTGCCAAAGATCACAGGAGTCTGATCCAGAATACTGCACGTAACCTCTACTGATATCAACTTCCTCTTTCGCTCCTCGAGCTGCTCGACTCCTGAACCCGAGCCTGATCCCTCTCTGGTGCCTGATCTGCCCACTGGTCTCTCTCGCAACATCACCATGCTGGAAATATACCACAACCACTGTCAGAATACTTATCACTGTTGCGAGACCAAACACATGCACTATCAGGTTCCCGGTCTTGTCTCGGCTTTTCACGAATCGAGTACGGATCCTCTGCTTTCAGTAGAACGGGCCCATACTACCTTCCACATCTATCCGTACTTTCCTCAAGAACTGCTTCGACTCCACCAGGTCCCTTTCCCACTACTACTGCTCCAAGCACTACCTCATCCTAGGCTTACCCTAGGGAACCTCCGACTCAACTCTTCCAGTCCTCAGCTGCTGAAGGCCTCCTTGTGATGCCAATTAGCCATCACCTGAATACCATCACATGTGACGAGGCTCAGATAATCCTTTGAGTGAAAGACTCGTCCCAACAACGGTTGGACTCAGACAAGAGTTGCGCAATAGGGCCAAATCCAGTACTCTGAGATTATTCAACCCTGATCACATGTGACGTGACGTATTCACCCAATGGCTAACTCCCATCAATCAGAATCCCACAATGCACAAAGCAAGCAACATTCAGGCAAGGGAAAATCTAACCATAACATACTCAAGCAATCATATCCACATAGCAAGAATCTGTACTAGCATGCAGCACAAACTTATAAACTCAGGCATAACCTAAACAGGCTATCCTACTACTGTCTAACCAACACTACCATGCAGCTCAAAAGCACATATAACAGGCACATAAGGCATCATCCCTAGATCCTTAGTCCTAGTCTAACATGTTGTTCTATTAACTGATAATCATAACATAACTGTATGGGTATTTTGGGCTACTTACTTGAGCTCGGCTGATTGCATGCACCACACCCCTTTTCTCTTTTCAAAATTCTTTTATTTATGAATTCTTTTTACTTTTCTAAAACTGTTTTCTTTCTCAAACTCTTTTTACAAAACTATCTTTTCATTTTGAAAATTTCCATACCAATTCCTTAGTTTGAGTTCAGACACACCCGAGAGCACGTCCGAATCCCTCAAACCAAGGCTCTCATACCAACTTGTAACGTCCCAAAATTCAAGACTAAAAATTTCTTTTAATAAAACATTACTTAAAGCATAACCATCAATCCAAAACATAATCAGAGTATTAATTTCCAAAACATACATTCGTTAACAGAGTAAAACATTCCCAGGCTGTCTAATCTATGGTGTGTGCCATATGATCACCCCGAGCTCTTCTGTCCGCTACCGGAAGTCTGAAACCAAAAATGAAAACCATAAGCACGAAGCTTAGTGAGTTCCCCAACCTACCACATACCATGCATAACCACATACTGCACATATTGGGCCACGCCTGCTAACCTGGCTCTCGCCCCCTACCTCGGGCCTCACCCGCTACTACGGCCCCGCCGCTCCAGGCCTCGCCTGGCTTTGAGCCCCGCTCGGATACATATATGTTTCACTTAGGCCTCGCCTGTCATAGGGCCTCGCTCGCTACCATATAATAGCACATAAACATATCACAACACATAAGCTAAACATATACTAACGGATCCTGTCCTAAGGACTCGCCTATCCTGGGCCTCGCCCTTGTCCTGCTACTGATGAGTCATGGAACTCCGTCCATGCTCCTACTGATAGTGAGATACGGGCACAACCCACACTCACTCTTTCCATAACTCAGGCCTCGCCCTTGATCTACTGCTAATGAGATGTGGAACACCATCCACACTATCCTATTGGAGAGATACGTGACCTCGCCCACACTCACCTCCCTATCAGGCACATACAAGTATCACACAGACAACAAGTATAAACTATCACATAAACCATTCCTTGGGCACCTGCCCGTTATCATTGGACCTCATCCTGAATACCATATTAGCATACTGTACCTAGGGCTAACCCCCGGGTCTTCTACTCATAACTACATGGGCCGGCATTGTGGCCTTAGACCCATTCACACAAAGGGAAACTCACCTGCACTTGCTAAACTTGCTGATAACCCCTTTAGCTGCTGCCCGACAACTCTCTGAACTCCTACTCCACTAGCTCCCCGAGCTACCAATATCAATGCAACACTTAGTCTAACTGTCCCCCGAAAGTTAACTAAGTCAACTCTGATCAAAGTCAACCTTCCAGGTCAACCCTACTCGCCGAGTCTGCCTACTGACTCGTTGAGTTCATATGCTCAAAGTCCTGCCATTCGCGACTCGACTCGCCGAGTCAGTCCATGACTCACCGAGTCCACCGATTTCCGAGTCCCGACCTGTCCAAATCACCGAGTCTCCACTCGACTCACTGATTCAAGTCTCAACTTGAAGGGTTTGGGGTTTCGTGACTTGACTCGCCGAGTCCAAGAACAAACTCGCCGAGTCCAAGGCAATCTTCAATAGACTCGCCGAGTTGTTCTTCCAGCTCGCCAAGTTCCTGCCCAACTTCATCCAACTCGCCGAGTCCACCCATGTGACTCGCCGAGTCGCTCCAGTTCTTAATCCATTCAGTGGCTTTTCGAGCCATGCAGGGGCTCCAAATCATAGATCCATACTTCCAAAGCTCAATCCTCACGTAAAGTTGCAATCTTTACATACAACTAAAGAGATCTAGGCTCAAAACACACTAGGGCTAGGTTTTAGGACAAAAGGGCTTCACCAACTACTCAATATCTGATGCTTTATGACATATTGGACCATCCCCACACTAGATCTGAAGCGGCAACCACATATCTAAGCCCCAAGCCTGAATTGGGTCTTAAACAACCATAAAACCCCCAAATCTCATAACAAAAATAGATCTAGATGTAAAAGAGGGAAGATAGAAGTTGATCTCGGATCTACACCTCTCCTTTGAAGCAACCTTCTTGATCTTCAAGTTCCTTTCAAAGTTTCCTTCCTCCCAAAGCTATTTCTCTCAAATGATGGAAGCTCACACGAAATCTAGGGTTTACAGACTCTCTAGGATGATATGGAGGCCGAGGAAGGAACATAACACCCTTTATATAGGATACAACTCCCGGGATTAGGGTTTTCCTTGTTCAGACCAGACTCGCCGAGTCCCCTTAGCCGAATCGTTGAGTCGGTCACTTACTCCTCGACCCGGATCTCGCTCGGACTCGCCGAGTTCCTCCTTGGACTTGACGAGTTGCCCCTTTCACTTAGGGTTTTCTTTCCTTTCTTGGCCTTCCTGATTTTGGGTGTTATAGATGAGTCATACTTCGTTCCAAAATCAAGTCTCAGAATCGTACTCCAAGATTGTGAATTGAGTGACACACACTCATCAAATGTGAAGTGGAAAATTGTTTTCTTATTCTTGCACGTTTGAAATTGGTAAGTTGTGATGTCTTGGAGAAGACAAAGACCAACTAAGACCAAATGTGTGTAATGTTTTATCTTGATGTATACAGACACTAACTCTTCGATATTTGTTTATCCAGAAATGTTTCTTGATAAGAGAATCTAATATGTCACGAGGTCAGTAGGAGTCTGAAGATCTTGAAAAGATTCAAGAACTAATCAAGAGTAAACACTAGCACATGACTTGAGGTTTGTAACCTATCGTGTTGAAAAAATTCTATTTATGTGCCAATCTTGTTGAGTGATTATGCATATGAGTTATACGAGTTCTCAATAGACTGCATAAGGCAAGCACATTGTTCGATGAAAGTACATTGACTGGCATAGGTGAGATACTAGATAACTTGGAAGCAATGGTGGGACCCTTGATGGCAAGAAATTAAGAATGAACAAGTTCTGTCCATACGATTTTGAATTTGTCACAAACATTATCTTTCGATTATGGTTATGGCAAATTCACATGGATAGGAACACATACACCATGAAATCTAAGTGTCATAAGGTGTCACATCCATAAATTTTACGCCAAATTTAAACTTTTCCAATCATAATTAAAATCCAAACAGTGTTTGTTTACAAATTGTTTTCAAATCATTATTCATCAGAGTGTCCCAACAACAGATCATAAGGATGAGGAGTGGTACGGTCACGCCTTCGCCTTTCCACGATCTCCTGAATTACCTAAAACAATAACTGAAAACTGTAAGCCCAAGGGCTTAGTGAGCTACCCCCAAAATACCAATACCACACTGAAATACCAAAATGGTAACAATCAATTAATGAAAAACATGCATACTGGGCCATCGGCCTGACTAGACCGCCCTAAAGGGCCTACAGTCTAACTGAATCTATAACGAGCCTTCGGCATGACGGGACCGCCACATGGGCCTACAGTCTCCCCGGATCGCTCATAGGGTATGTTAGCCTTCAGCACAAAGCAGAACCGCCTCAACCTAAATCAATGAGCAAATAATCATGTACACATAACTAACATATACTGGCATACATGAGCATCAAACATGTCTATCTCATAGGAATCTCTCATAGCTAAAGCATCGACCTTGTTGAGAGAAAAACTTTGAGACACACTTGAACAAACGTTAGAACAAGTATATTGCGGAATAGTTAATCTCGAAGGATCTAAAAGCTCAGCAATAATATTTATAGTTGGGTGTTTGAGAGTTAGTTGCAGAAAAGTAAAGAAATGTAAATGACAACAATTGTTATATCAAGTATACACTTAAGCTGATTCATAACGAGGAATGCATTCAATCCAAGTTAATAAGTGAGATCAAACATAGTTATTAAGTCCCATAAGACTTGCTTAAAAGAGATGTTATAATCGATTATGAGAGTAAGAAGACTGGATAAGTAAGATAGAAAAGATAACTTCAAAGATGTGTATTAGAATTAGATGTGATACACTTACTTACTTGAGAATGAGCTCTATTTATAGAGACTCACAAAGATCACTAGATTACAACTCTAAGAGTATCCATGCAAGGCATACTGGACAATAGAGTGTATTACAGAAAAGAAAAAGTAAAGTAATGTAGATAGAGTCTGCGATCGATAGAGACTGCTGCTGAAGCGGCTTAACTGCGGTGGCTTGTTGACTGCGGTAGCTGAAGTTCAAGAGGGTCACTTTTTATGATTCAACAATTTCCCCCTAAGTGACCTCTTTAACTTTTGATCAGCTATCAAGTTTAAGAAACTTGATCAGGATCCACCAAAACTTCCTGATGTTCTCCAACCAGTTGATTCTTCTTAAGATCTCGAACATGACTTCTGCAGTATTGTGCTTAGATTTTTCAACTGCGTTTCGGCAGATGTCAAGTTGCTTCCTTGTGAGACGATGCATGGCAGTCATAGGAATGAAGTATTTGACATTATCAGTCTCCCTTATGAAAATGACTCCAACTTCAGGATAGTTGGTTGCACCTAAGGATCTTTCTTCATAGCCTTCAGTAGGCATTGGTGCGGGGTCAAGTGGTGGCAGATTGACTTTCTTGGCAATGGTAGGGTGGATGTCTGCGTCGATCTTGGCAAAGTCATAGACTGTTTCCTTCAAAAAGGTATTAGCCCTTTCAAGTGCAATCTTCATCTTTGGGTGCTTCTCAGACTTGTGTTGAAACACATTAGCGATGAGAAAGACTTCTTCCAGATTCATGCAGGGAAAATCAGCCTGGGTGCCGATATAATTGTGTTCCCTTCTGGTCAGAGTATACTGGATGAAGTCATCCTTCATAAACTTCCGGATCTTGTAGTTCTTGACTGTGGATGGTCTATCGTTAGACCATATGTTCTCAACGGGAGAGGCATGCTTAGCATAAAATTGGCTAAGTCTCTCAAACTCCATTGGCAGTCTTTTGGCGTCTGGAAGGCTGCGGTCGAAGTGCTCAAATACAGTCAAGTATCTGGCATTGGGAGAGATTAGGACATCCCAGTAGCCATCTGAAGGGGGTTCCGCATAGGTGAGGTGGGGAGTGTAGTCATCATCAAGCAGTCTGCGGTGTGGATTTATCCAAGAATTTATCAAGGACTCATCCATGATGGTGTCAAAACCACATAGTCTCCAAACTTCTTCAGCTAGTTTGGTTGCCTTCCAATCTCTTTTCCTTTGAGTGATGGCAGGGGAGTCATTTGAACTCGGAGAGGACATGTAATCCACAAGGTTTTTGAAGTGAGGAGGAGTCTGTGGTTTCTCAAGAGTGTTTTCCTGTTGCACTGGAGATTTATGAGGTGGAGTGTGGTGAGATGGTTGCGGTGAAGGTTGTGGTGTAGGAACTTTTTCTGTAGAGATATGGGAGTTTGATGTTGTGGAGAGATGGAGTGATTAGAGTGATGGACTTCTTCTTCTTCTTCTTCAATTCCCCCTCTTGAGGAGTTCAGACCCGGAGCCTCCTCAAGCCATTGACGAAGGCCATCAACCTTGGCATACACCTCTTGGAATTGAGCTTTAAGGGCTTCAGCCAATTGTTGATTGTTTGGGATGGAGGGGTTAAAGAGTAGCCTATGGATTTCCTTGGTAAGATGAAGGATTTCGGGACCATAGACATTTGCAGACAAGGATCTTTGCAGACGGTTGATAGTAGTTTGAAGGACTAAAATTGCGGACTCATAGGCAGTGTGAGTTTCAGCAATCAGTTTTTCAGAGTGAGAGGCTTGATCCGCGACGGCTGCTTGAAGATCCCTTTTGATTGCGGTTACCTCAGAGATGAGGCGTTCCGCAGCAGCCATAAATTCTTTGTGGTTAGCTTGATGATTATTGTCAAGGGACCGGATCCCCATTTCAACTTTTAGAGAGATACGCTCCGCAACCATTCTCTCTTGTGTTTCCAGGCGTTCAATCCTTTCCACCAGGGACTGCGGTCCAGGTATATCTTCTAGTTGCGGTTGAGTTTGCTTGACCGCAAAAAGGATTTTATCGACCTTGGCTTGCAAAATTAGAAAGTCTTTTCTTGTAACAACATTCTTCTTCTTCTTCTTCTTCTTCTCTTTGGGTTTTGAGGTCGAATGATGAGAACCACTGGATTCTTCTACTTCATCGAACATCATGAGGTCTTCATCAGAAGGAGAGGGTTTGGTTACCTATTGTAATTCAGCATCATCAAAACCGAAGATGGGATCAGAACTCACTTTGATTTCGGGTCCTTCATCTTGTGATCCTTCAGCAGTGGGAGTGGGAGGAACTTTGGAGACATGTTGGTCAGCAGTGGCTTCCTGAGTCTTGTGGAAGATTTCAACCATTTCTGTCACCCAGTCTTGAACTATAAGGATGGTGGCTACGATATTGGCATTATAAATGGCATCTTCCCCAATACTTAGCCACTGCTTGTATTTCTTGTTCCTTCAGTTGTTGTTGTTTGACTTGTTGATCCTTGCATGCTTGAAATGCCCTACGAAAAGTGGCATACTTTGTTGCTCCAGTCTCATTGGAGGGTTGGTACTTACTCCATGAATCACTAGAATTATCACCGTCAATTCCTTGAAATCGCACCGAGGTGTCCCTCGGGTTCACGGATCCTTGCACAATTGTGCTCACCGTGCCTAAACCACCTGTTACTAATGTAAGTAGAGTAGGATTTCCTAAGCTTCCTTGGTCTCCTGAGCTGTGGTCAAGTTTGGCCTCGACTCAGTTCTGGCATGTGCGGAAGAAGTGCCCTGTGGTTGGGAAGGTGTTTGTAGTGTTTGGGTGACATTCAAGAGGATGGAGTTCAACTCCTCAGGAGAAAAAATATGCAGTCGGGAAGCCCTAGAGACTTTAGGGTGAGAACCAGTATTATCCCCTTAGGAATGAAATGGGGGGGGGGGGGGAGTCTCCTATTTGCTGTGAATCAGACTCACTTTCTGAGTTTGAAAGGAAGAAGATGGTAGTTTCGAATGGATGTGCAGGCATCCCAAGGACTACCGGAGCCTATAGAGAGGCTGAGGTATCGGTCCGGTCATGCATATGGCTAGAAGGATCAATTTTGCGTTTCTTGAGGATTGATATAGGTTGTTTATCCTCATCTGGATCACTGCTGGAGTCATGATGACTTGGTTCCACAGTTGTGATTACGGGTGGTGTTTTCCTTTTCTTGGAAGGTTTGGAGGGTTTGGAAGCATCCTTTTTAGGAGTTCCTGATTTCTTTGTGTTGCGGGGGCCATGAAGAGTAAAAACTTTGTGCTTACATCTTTGGGAATGAGAGACATTAGAAAGAGTTGTAGAGGAAGGGATTGCGGTGCCTTCAGGGGTAACGACTGCAGATGGAAGAGGCGGGTTAGGAAGGTATGGGTCAATACCTTCCGTAGCCTCAATGTGGTCTGAGACATCAGTAGTCTCAAGACCGAGGGTAGAAAGAATACAGACAGGAAGTCTGCGGATTGGGCCAAAGATTGTTTGATCAGAAGAAGGATTGTACCGTTTGAGATCCTTGGTGACGAAAAAGTTGATGTCATTGCCCATGTCTATCCCTGTGTCCGCATGTAGATCTGAAATACAGAGGGACCAGAACCTAGCAAAGGTAAGTTCGGTTGGGTTCTGCCTTGGGCTCTCTTTGGGAATGTATTGTAGAAAATTAACCCAAAGGATCTGTCCGTAGTTCACATCGTGGCCTGTGAAGATACTCCATACCAGTTCCAATAGCTTGAGTCCCATGTTATTCGTGCCCCCGGTTCTGCCAGATAGACTGCGGATGACAAAGTGGCACACGAACTGCCAGACCGCAGGCAATTGGTTCTTCTTGAATTCGCCAATTCCTTTGATCTTTTTCTGAGAACCCATCTGATAGAGTGCCGAAGTGATGTCTGCCATTGATGGGGTGAATATCTTGATGGAGGGAAGAACAATGAGGTTAATGGCGGTGAGGAATTTTTCTTTGGACAAAATAACTAAAGAATCATTGATTAGGTTTAAATGAACTTCTTGGGGGTTATCGAGTGGGCGACAGGCAGAGAAGGCACATTTGAAGAGGGTGAAATTGGGACAACATCTGTCAAAGCATCGAATGGACCAAACAGAGGGTGGTTTTTTAGAAACTTGATCATAAGTTTTGTGGGAGCATTGTAAGAAGGTTGTTCTTCGAAAATGGCTCTGAAATTGATTGATGCAATTGTGGGAGAGTCTGAACCAGTTTGGTTCACTGATCCAAAAGCCTTGCATTGTTTCTTTGAGACACCGGATTTCACCATTGTTGTGAGTTTGAGAAAGCTTGAAGAATGCAGAAGAGGATTGAAGGTTTAGAGAGCGTAAACTTTTCTTTGTGGAGAAGAAAGGGGTTTTATAGTGACTTAATGAAGCGGGAAACATTTTTGACCTAAGTGAAATTGGGTAAAAACGTTTGGGTTTATCTTTTGAATTAACGTCTTTAATCTCAGCCACAGATTCACAAAAGAGGGATAAAAACTGAATTTGGGATTAACCAGAAAAGGGCTCTGCATTTCATGAAAAGTCAGGTTTTGTATGACGTCTGGTGAACGTGTGGTGGGTGAGAGATTAATCCCTTGGATAAAGGGGAAGTTGTAATGGATGTGATGGTTTGGGGTAATTGGAAAAGACATATTAAAAAGGATTTGATTTGGAAAATCTTTATTTTGTCATCATACCTAAAATAGGTCTGACGCAAGGGTTAGAAAGAAAAGAATATGACAGTTTCTCAAAGGAATGTTTTTATTTAATGTTTTATTTAATGAAGGATCATTAAATAGCACACTATTTTTTTTTTGTTTTTCAAAAGAATGAACAGTCTGAAAATCAATTAATGTGACTGCGGATGGACACATCATTGCGGATGGCTTCTTTACCATTATGGATGACTACAGTGGGAGAAACTGAGAAGAGCACTTGTACAAGAAGTTAGTAATAACAAACAAGAAAGACCCGTGAAAGATAAATATAATATATGGTTGCGATACATAGGTTGCGGTACACAGGATATGCCAAAACCATCTATTATAAATGACTTTCAGTTAGGACGGCAATGGAGACCAAGAATGGTCTGCGGTACCTATCAATTTAAGAAGAATTGAGGGTCCGGATTCATCATCCCTAACATTCGTAAGAACGCATTGAGTTTGGTAGAGTCAAGTGCTTTTGTAAATACATCAGCAATATCTTCATGAGTAGGGACACAGATGAGTTCAATGTTACCTTTCAGAATGTGGTCTTTGATGAAGTGACACCGTAGTTCAATATGTTTTGTCTTGGAGTGCTGAGTAGGATTATGAGAAATCGCTATGACACTTTTAGAGTCACAGTAGATTGGTATCCGCAACATTCTGTATCCGTAGTCTAACAGTTGTGTCTTCACCCATAGAACATGAGAACAACAGCTGGCTGCGGCCACATATTCGGCTTCTGCGGTAGACAATGAAACACAACTTTGTTTTCTTGAGGACCAGACGAGTCTACCTCCCAAAAATTGACACCCTCCAGAGGTACTTTTTTGATCAAGTTTGCATCCGGCATGATCCGCATCAGTAAATGATTGAAGACTAAAATCATTGTCTGCGGGGTACCATAGACCAAGAGATTTGCTTCCTTTTAGGTACCGAAGAATTTTTTTGGCCGCGGTCATATGTGACACTTTTGGGTCAGCCTGATACCTTGCACATACACCTGTTGTAAAGTCAATGTCCGGTCGGCTTGCGGTGAGGTACATAAGAGAGCCAATGATACCTCTATAAGTCTTGTGATCCATAGATTCGCTAGAGGGATCTGCAGACATCTTATAACCGAAGGCCATAGGGACCTTAGCCGAGGAACAATTATTCATATAATATTTCTTCAATAGTTCAGTGGTGTATTTCTCTTGATGAATGAATATCCCTTGCTGAATTCGTTTGACTTGAAGACCTAGAAAGAAATTAATCTCTCTATTCATGCTCATTTGAATTTGTTTGTCATGAGCTTTGCAAATTCATCCACCATTCCTTGATCAGTCGATCCGAAGATGATATCATCCACGTATATTTGTACAAGCATAAGGTGGTTACCGTTTGCTTTTCTAAATAGCGTGGGATCAATAACTCCTCTTTTGTAACTTGAAGAGACTAGAAATTCAGAAAGTGTCTCATACCAAGCTCTAGGGGCTTGCTTCAGACCGTAGACTGCCTTTTGAAGCTTGTAGCAGTGGTTAGAGAATTCAATACTTTCAAAGCCGGGAGGTTGCTGAAGATAAACCTTTTCTTTCAATTCCCCATTGAGAAAAGCACTCTTAACGTCCATTTGGTGTACCTTGATGTTTTGTGGGCAACATATGCTAAAAAGATTTGAATGACTTCCATTCTTCCCACCGGAGCATATGATTCATCGTAGTCAACACATTCCAGTTGACTGTACCCCTTTGCAACCAATCTTGCCGTATTTCTGATAACCACACCAGATTCATCTAACTTGTTCTTGAACACACATCTTGTTCCAACAGTAGTATGGCCTTGCGTATGGGAACGAGTTACCACACCTTGTTCCTTTTGAGTTCTTCCAGTTCTTCTTTCATTGCCGAAATCCAATTATGTTCCAATAAAGCTCCTTTGATCGATTGAGGCTCGACTGCAGACATAAATGATACGTAGTGACAATGATCAGATAAGTCCTTGGCAGATCGAGTCTGGATACCTGTGGATGGGTTGCCAATAATTTGACCTGGTGGGTTGTCCTTCGTCCATACATGTAGGCGAGGCATTAGATGATCAGCGACTGCGGTAGAAGGAATGTCTTCAATATCAGAAGTTTCCTCAGTTGGAGATGGCAGTTCCCCCTGGATTTGAGAACATCCTACGGAGGCATCTTGGCTTGTTGGAGCGAGAATGAAGTTTTCTTGAGCAGTTTGGAGAGGTTCTCCCTGGATTGTTGATGGGAGTTCCTCTGGAACCTGAGAAGGTTCCCCCTGGACTGCTGATGGGAGAGTAACGATCCTTCAATCGGTTCTAGTGTCAATGTTCTCTATGAATTCATCATCCGAATCCGAAGATACGTTTGATGGTAATGAGTTTCCGAGGATATGAACTTGAGCATCATCAAGTACTAGAACCTCGATGGTTGTTGCTTGATCCTGAGTAGAGCTTTTCCCCTCAGCCAGAGAGGTGAAAGTATTAAGAGATGCTACTTCGGATATAGATGGACCAGAAACATCAGCGTGTTGTTGTTGAGCAGCTGGTGACACAAGAACTTCGTATAGTTTTGTTGTTTCAATAAGGTCAAAAAGATCATCATAATTGATTTCAACTAGATGTAAAGGACCTGAAGAAGCAGGAATGTCACTTTCCATGATTGCGGTGATTTCAATGGATGGAGGGGCATTGTGGATGTAAGAGTCATCAAATTTCACATCGAAGCTTTCAATGATTAGCCTTGTACGTCTGATGAGAACCCGGTAAGAAACCTTGTTCGTAGAGTAGCCAAGAAAAATGCCTTCATCAGATTTCGGTGCAAATCTGTTAAGCTGATCTTTGTTGTTGATCACAAAACATCTACACCCAAAGATATGAAAGAAGCGAACATTTGGTTTGCGGTTGTTGAGACCCTAATATGGTGTGTTATTGAGACGTTTACACACAATGCTTCGGTTTTGAACAAAGCATGCGGTTGCAACAACTTCAGCCTAGAAGTAAAGAGGAAGGTGTGCGAAGTTGAGCATGGATCTGACTACTTTGACTAGAGTACGGTTCCTTCTCTCTACTACTCCATTTTGTTGGGGGTGTATAAGGAGCTGAAAAGTTGTGAGTAATACCTTTAGACACCAAGAAGTTGTTGAGTGGATGATTAGTGAATTCGGTTCCATTATCAATGCGGATGTGTCTTACTGGTAGATTGATCTGGAGTTCTATTTCTTTGATGAAGTTGATGAGAATTTACGGTGTTTCGGATTTGAGACTGAGGAAGAAAACCCATGTGAAGCGAGTGAAGTCATCTACTATAACCAGTATATACTTTTTGTGGTGGAGACTGGCTACGGTTGATGGACCGCAGAGATCAATGTGCAGAAGCTCAAGTGGTTCAGATATTGAAGAGTCAATCACCATGGGGTGACTTGCTTTGGACTGCTTACCACATTCATAAGCAGGACATAGAGTGTCATTGTTGAACTTGAGAATAGGTAGTCCTCTGACCATCTCCCCAGTGACCAAAGTGTTTATGTATTTGAAGTTGAGATTAGCGAGCTTGCAGTGCCATAGCCAGCTGACTTCGGATACAACTTTGGAAAGGAAACAAAACTGCAGTTTGCCAATGATATAGAGACATCCAGAGGATACATGGTACCCTCGGATCGTGAGTTGATCAAGCAGGTGCTCCTATCACTTGTCATTACGTAACAAAATTGATCATCAAATTCAACTCGATGGCCTGCCTTACATAGTTGGCCAACACCGATGAGATTGTGTTTAAGGCTTTCTACATAAGCAACCTTTTGAATTGAGAAGTTCCTCATAGTGAGTACACCGTAACCTCGGAGGATTCCATTTGCATTGTTGCCGAATGTAACACTTCCACCATTGCAAATTGGTTTGAAATCCCGAAGGTATTCTAACCTTCCGGTCATGTGCAAGGAGCAGGAATTGTCAATTAACCATTCATCTTCTTGTTCCTCCCTGCACAAAGCCTGAGAATTACACGGTTAGTTTAGGCATCCAAATTAGTTTGGAGCCTGGAACAACAGGTGAGTTTCTGAGTGATGCATGGACTGGTTTTGTGTCAACTTTTAAACCTAGTCCTGGGTGTTTATGAAATTTTGGAGTGTTGTGTGTTTTTGTAAAGTTACGAGGTTTCTGATTTTTACAACTACACTGACACTCACAGGTTGAGACTTTGTCTTTTTTTTTTCTGACACCACATTTGGTCAGTGGTTTAAAGGAAGAGTTGTTTGGATTTTGACTAAACCGAGGTTGAAAAGATTTGACATGAGCGTTGTTAGTTTTTTGAAAAGTTTGTTTTGAAAAATGTTTAGCACGTGCGGATCTTTGAGTCCTTTTTGTTGGATTTGGTAAGATAACCTTCCACTTGTTAAAATTTTGACGTGACTTTAAATGTGTTGGAGTGGGTAAAATACCTTTCCATTTCGGATCATCCGAGGAATAGATTTGAAAAACATTGTTTCAAAAAGACATTGCACTCTTTTGAATTGTGTTAGATGAAGTAGGAATGACTGTTGAAACTATACATTCCTTTTTGGATGTTTTCTTGGTGGTAGGGTTTTTTGAAAAATAGTGAGAGAAAACAATTTTTTCTGGACTTTTGGATTTTTGAGATATGACATGCCTTTTGTTTTTTGAAACTGTTGAAACTGTACATGCCTTTTGGAGTTTTGTCTATTTGTGCCTCGGGAGCGAATTTATTCTTTGAAAGCCTTTTTAGCTAAGGATTTTGGTGAACCGTAGTCTCTGTTATTCAACTACGGTTTCCTACAATCCTTTGAAATTTTGTGACAACGTGGGCTTGAGTCATCAGAACTTGAGAATTTTGGGATTTGGGAACATTGAGCCACTTCAAAGTTTTCTATGGGTAATTCATGATGAATCGTTTGAAGAGTGGCAAAACTTTTGTTCAAAGAATGCGGTAAGGATGACTTGACTAACGCAAAGTAAGTCTTAGTTGGGACTTTAGTGAGACTTTTATGGGACTTTTGACTGCAGTGAGGAACACTGCGGTCTGAGGACAGAGATGGAAACTCTTTAGAGACTTCAGTGTCCTCAATGACAATTTCTTCATCGACTACGGATGAGTTTTGAGAATTTGGGAAAGTAGTGCCATTGATAGGAATTTGACCACATGTGTGACCCGAAACCTCAGGCACAATTTCCTCAATAACACAATTGTTGCTTAGATTGTGCAGTCTACCGAAGTGAGTTTTGATGTCTTTGGGAAAAGTCTTGTCATTGACTGGGAAATGAAATTCTCAGTCTGGAGGGACATATAGTCTGTCTTTGTTGAACCGGGGTGAGGAATCCATTGCGGTAGGATATCCATTTGACCAACCCCAATTGTATGTATTGTCCACGGTTCCATTATTTACCAAATTTTCAATAGCTTCACTTTCATTGAACAATTTTTCGATTAAAAGATTTAAACGTACAATTTCACTCTGAGCTAAATCTCTCTTGTTCAAAGCTATCTCTAATTGGGTTTCACTCAACATTCTTGCATCTTTTTCTAACTCTAAATCTCTTTCTAACATAGCCATTTTGAGTCTTTTGTTATCCAGTCGTCCTTTGACATGGAACATCTCCTAGGACGCAATGTTCTTCTCATCGAAGGCTTTGTTATAGTTTGTAAGGACGGCAGCACATGTGTAATTAAGATTATCTATGTAAGGTTGACAATCATGCATGCTATAGTTTAGAGTTTGGATCATGAGTTTTACCTGTTCGACGATTCTTAGAGTTCCATCCTTTGCCATGTATCAATAGTTTTTGTCCATCTTTGTGGGCCCGTCATCATCCGCAGTCGCCAACATGCAGATTTTCCCTTTTCCATTGACACTGCTGATGGCTTCATCTTCATCTTCGGATGACCAGACCTGATGGTCTTTCTCCTTTTCTTCCAAATCTTGAGCCATTCTAAGGTAGAATGCTCTTTCTTTAACTACATTGGCCTTACAATCTCTTGCAAAGTGATTCTCTTTGATGCATTTGTGACAAACTACAACAACAATTTTGTCTTCTGAGGGACTACCGGAGTCAGTGGTTTGAGTAGGCTGCGGTGCTTCCTTTGGTTGAGTATTGTGAGATTGTGGTGGTGGATGAGAACTTTTAGGATAATGTGAGTGGTTTGTTTGTGGGTTGAATTTACGATTGAAGGGTGGTTTGTTGAATTGTTGATTTTTCGAAAGGAGTGAGGTGGTAGTCGGTTGAATTGTTTGCTCACTAGAGCGATTGCCTTTTGAAAATCTTCTTCATCATCGTATTCTGAATCAGCTTCGTATGACTGCGGTTGAGTGTCATAGTTGATTATGTGGAGTTTGTGCTATGAGAGCAAGAGATCCTCCGAAGTCAGCACAGTCTTTGAGTACGGTGGATTCCTGTGCTTGTAGTTCCCCATAGAGTTTGTAGAGTGACAAGTAATGAATCTTTCTATCGCCTTGGACTATCATTTTGGCCGTATTCCAATGTCTTCCCAAACCATTAAGGAACTGAAGGTTTGTTTCATGGTTACTGCGGATGGTGCCCGCATTGGATAACTTGGTGACAATCAGGTTGAACCTTTTGAAGGAGTCTTCCAAACTTTTGCCAGTATGAGCTTTGAAGTTGTTGAACTCATTGAGTGCAGTTGTAAGCTTCTTGTCTTGAGCTTGCTCTGAGCCTTCGTACAGATTCTTGAGAACATCCCAGATCTCTTTTGCTAATTTGCAATTTATGATAATATCGAAGTTCTCAGGAGCAACTCCACAGGAGATTTCATAAAAAACAACAACATCATTTTCAATTTTATCGAGATCATCCTTGGTGGGACGGCTCATGGCTGGTTAACCTCCTCCTAGTCTTGTTGTAGCTCCATCAGTTTGGACTGGTGTAAGGACTGGGACATGTGGTCCTTCTTCTACGGATCGCCATACATCTCTACCAAGTCTCCTTAAGTATCTTTCCATTCTTTGTGACCAATGATGATATTCATTTGCAACCAGTATTGGGGCTCGATTAGAACCACCAACACTGTTGGAAACATTCAAAGATAACGATTGTGCCATTTTTTTTAAAGTTTTTTTATTTTTTTATTTTATTTATTTTAGAAATGAGCTTCAGTGGTATAGAAGGTTCTTCGAAAAATCAAAGTTCCGATTTTCAAAAAGCAACCACTAAGGCTCTTCGACCTTCTCAATCACCAATCCCAGTGAAATGCTCTACTCTGTCAGCGTACTCATCTGACTAAGGTCACCTCCTAGGCTCTTCTTAGGCTCCCAAACTCTTCCGCCATCAGCTGCTGAAGAACTCCTACTGATGCCAACCATCTACCTCCTGAATATCGTCGTATTCACTTGGTAGCTGACTCCCATCATCGAGAGTTCCACAAAGCACAAAGCAAGCAACATTCGGGCATCGAATAATCTCTACTAGTACATAAAACCCTTCTAGGATATTATCCTCCTTGCTCTCCTCATACTCGAAGGATATCACCAAACTCGAGCAACTTCTCCCCACACGGGCATCTAACTACCCTCTCAGAAGACCCCATAATGCTCATCTAGGTATCTCTCATAGATTACTCCTCTACTCAAATCCCCTCTCTACAAGGATTCCCAATGGATACCGTTACTCAGCACATACTCGAAAGCGCATCACAAATAACAACAACTCCTAGGTTAAGGCATCACAAATTAGGCCACTCTAGTCCTAAAATATGAAATACCTAGCCTATCTCTAGCATGCATAATATCTCATAACACATAAGGTAAGGGTATTTTGGGAAATCACCGTTCGGGCTCTGCCTGATTGTACGCACTGCTTTGTCTCGTTTTCTCTTAGAAACTCTTGCTCGTTTTAGAAAAAATCATTTATTTTGAAATTTTCCACAATTTCTGAGTTTGAGTCCAGATATACCCGAAGGTGCATCCGAATCCCTCAAACCAAGGCTCTGATATCAACTTGTAACACCTTAAATTTTCAAACAAAATTTTCATTTAAAAATCGCATACTTTTCATAACATATTGTATAAAAATCTCGTTTATTCAATTTACAAAACACAACTCCATTAATAATCTAGGATCCTCATAACTCCTTCTCTGGTGTGTACAATCAAGTCGGTGCCGTCCCACGATCCTGAGAAACCTGTAAAACAGAACACATACACGGTAAGCACAAAGCTTAGTGAGTTCCCCAAAATACCACATACAACACATCTTAGCCACTCGAGGCTATAACTCTGTGGACCCTCTGACCCTAACTCTGTGGACCTTCCGGTCCTAAGCTCGTTGGACCCTCCGGTCCGGTCTGCTTGAGCCTTTCGGCCTCATAAATCGTTGTCCGGTCTATAAACTCCGCATAGCATAAATCACAAAGACATAATGCATAGCACGTCACATACAACATGATAACATAATACTCAATGTAAGCACATAAGAACTTCCGGTCACACATAACTACCACTCAAGGTAAAATATAGTGAGAAGACTCACCTCGCATGACATCGGATACCCTCTCGTGCTCGATAACCCGACCTAGCCTCCTCCTATCAAAATGATAACATCTCAAATCAATACTTTCTCTTGTCCTCATCTCTAAAGAATGGGTAGAAGACCATTCTACCTTTCCCTGACCTCTCATGAATCAGCTTGACTAAAACCCCAAGGTCAACTGAAGTCAACTCTAGTCAATGGTCAAACTTTGACCAGACTCATCGAGTGCACTCGGGTGACTTGGTGAGTCCATGCGTGTTCTCAGAATCCTCCTAAGGCCTCACCTGACTCGTCGAGTTAGCCTTTCACTCGACGGGTCACCACTGGACACGAATCGTGGGGCAACCCGACTCGACTCATCGAGTCCTCTTATGGACTCGACGAGTTTCCTCCATGGCAACACTCAAACGATCTTCTGAGGTCAGATCTATTTCTCTAACTTTTAGATCTGACCTTCTAATACTCAATAATCACGTAAAGGTCCAATCTTTAAGCTCATGCACCACTCATAGGGTCTTATTTGGTGAAATAGCTTCTAAAATGGCAACCTAGGTTCACAACTCTAATGGAACAGAATAAAGTTGAAAGAGTGGGACTCCCTGGACCTCTCAAGGTTCAGATCTGAGGTTTCCCACCTCAGATCATGTCTCACTTAGCTCATAATCACAAAAGAAGGGGAGTTAAACCCTCAAACTCCCAAGATTTGAGGTCTAACCAAAAATAGGTGAAAAGTATGCAAGATCATACCTTTTACAGTAGTCCCAAGCGAAGAAATGTTAGATCCACAGCCCCTATCTCGTTCCTTGCTAGGATCATGCTCTTTCCCTTCCATAAAACCCCCTAAATTACTTGATTTCATCATAAGAACTCTCCCATGGCTCCAATGCCGATTTAAGGTTTCTCACAGAAGATATAGGGCACATCCAAGGTCATAAGTTCCTTTAAATAGGCTCCAAACCTGGAACTTAGGGTTTTCTCTGCCTAGTACCTACTCGGCGAGTCCATACTTGGACTCGTCGAGTCCGCTCATTAAATCCACGTGACCAACTCGACGTGACTCGGCGAGTTAGACTTACGACTCGTCGAGTCCCTCCTGTATCCTCAAAATTGAAACACGAATTATCATACCCGAAATCCCGGATGTTACAAAAATGTGTGCTTCTTTTCTTAGAGAAATATGGAGGTGTTTTGTTGCATGGAATTCTCTCTCAAGAGTTACCTTTGTCCATGATGTGTTGTGAGTTCATTTGAGGCTTCCACACTATTGGGGCTAAGCTCTTAAGGCCAAATACATCAAGACTTCAAGCTACATAAATGGTATGTTGCCCTAACTAGTATCTTATATGGTTTATGTCAAATGCATGCTAGTTATAGGTTTAATGCCTTGGAAACCATTTGCATGTATAATTAGTGAAAACATAGATCTAATGTATTTAGTGTTGTATGTGCACCATAGGTTGCTTCAGTATACAAAACCTAACAAATCCAACCTAATATACACATATGGGCCCTGCCGGGGGATGTATTTCAATTCGATCAACATATATAAGCCCCGCCCTGGGTTATCTTTCAACCCAATCATACAATAGTAGGCCCCACCCTAGGATCTATTTTAACTCGAAGCTACGATAGTGGGCCCCAAACTGGGGTTTATTTTAACCCAACATACACACACATATAAGCCATATAATAACTATCATCTTAAATAATATAATAATGGGCTGGCATTGGTGCCTTCAACCATGGATATAGTGAGAAAACCCACCTCACTCACCTTACATACATATGAGAAACTGAAACAACATGCTGCTCCAAAATCAAATCTACCAGTCACCTTAATAAATATAGTGATCAAAACTCTGAATACATATCAAAATACCTAAAATACCCCTAAGTCAAACTTTATTCAAAATCCAGGTCATACTCAAAAGTCAAACGTCAACCCAGCTATCCACCATCTCTTGGCCTCCTTGGCCACATTGTGGCCACAAACCACCAAAATAGATGGTTCATGACGAAGTCACCATGTCCTGGCGACCTCAACCATGTTGGGTGATGCGCCTGGACAACTTAATCCATTAAGTCCTTTTCCTTCAACTACAAAAAGTCTAAGGCTCAAATCTGGTACTTCTTACGGTCTTCATGGTTAAAATTTTCAACTTTATCCCTCAAACCCTTCCATAAGCTAAAATCTCAACCCCAACGTCTAATGGTAACTTAATGCATCAAGATTCTCATTAAGATCCAAATCCTTAGAGTTGCACCTCCATAGTTTCCAGAAAGGTTTCACACTCCAAAGAGACCTTAAAAATCATGGCGTTATGGATTTGCATGTCCACTACATGCCTTTTCCGTTTTACGTTAAAAAAAGCATTTAATGACTAAAATCCAATGCATGGCATCAAAACTTGATTATAATTCTAATCCAAGACACTAAATGCTCAATTTGACCTGGAGATTCATAAAGTTGCAAACTTTGTGAGATCTTCTCACATAAGTCCATCTAAATCATGGAAAAAAAGGGACAAAAACAAGAGATCTAGCAGCATGACAAGAAAAAGTGGAGTCTTGGGAACTCACCAAAGTCCAAGAGATAAGTTTAGCTGAACAAATGATGCTTTTCAAGTAACCACCTCACCAACAGTTTTGTAACATTCCAAAAATACGACCCAAAAATTTCGTTTTTAAAACAATATTAAAACCATAATATCATTGCCAAAGTATTATAATCATAAACCATGTGTTTAAAACTATTATAATATCTATCATATATCAAATCTCATATCGAATATCATATCAAAATATTAGAGTAAAACTCCCAGGCTAATAAAATTGTGGTGTGTGTCATGCCATCAACTCGAGCCCTTCCCTTTGCTAGCTGAAGTACCTGAAATCCAAACTGAAAACTGTAAGCACGAAGCTTAGTGAGCTCCCCCAAACTACCACATACCATACAAAGCACGTATAACAAATAACATAACTCCGGGACTACTCCCAACTGCATCAGGACTAATCCCAACATCGACTTACCTGGCATCGGACTCCTATCTGGCATTGGGCTCATCTCGGCATCCGACCGCATCGGGCATCGGGCTCACATCGACATCGGGCTTACCCCGACACATACATAACATAATCACATAATCTGCATCGGGCTTGCCCCGACATTAGACGAAAGCCCGGAACAAATAACATATAGCACATAAACTAGCATACATCGAGCTTGCCCCAAAATACCTGACACGTGGCATAATGACTAACATACATCAGGCTTGCCCCGACATCTGGCTTACCCCGGAACACTTAACACATAACATATAACATAACCGCATATACTGCATCGGGCTTGCCTGGCATCAGATCGGAGTCTGGGACACATAACACATAGCACATATAAATTCATGAATCACAAAGACATCAATCATACTTAACTACTTCTCGGGACAACCCCGACATCAGATCGAAGTCCGGAAACATATAAACTGCGTCGGGCTAACCCCGACATTGGCTCACCACGACATACTCTACTACTTAAACGGGCCGATATTGGTGCCTTAGACCTGTTCCTACTAGAGGAAAACTCACCTCATGTGACTGAGTACTGCAACTCTGGGTGAGGAATCTCTGTCTGCTGCTCCAACGACTCTTCGGCTATAAATTTCCATAAAAGTACTTTTGTTAAAAACTGGTAACTACTCTTAGGGTAAAATGACCATTTTACTTGTGGCTAAAGTCAACATCCTAGTCAAAGTCATCACCTAGTTGACCCGACTCGTCGAGTTGGTTCACCAACCCGTCGAGTCCATATTCTTTTATATGTTCCTAACCCTGACTCTACACGTCGAGTCTAACAAGAACTCGGCGAGTTCTCCTTCAAACATAACATCAGGACTATCTTCATCTGGCTCGTCAATTTCATCCTTGAACTCCTCGAGTTCCTCTTCATCATATGTGTGTGACTAGTCTGTGACTCGCCGAGTTGTATGAACAACTCGTCGTGTCCGTCTTCATGGGTTGGGAGATTTCCTTGGACTCGCCGAGTCCCCTGGTTTCCAGGTCCATAACTACGTTTATTTTGTTGATTCCTCCTTATGGACTCATCCAGATCCCTTCCAGACTCAACTAGACCCCTTCGAATCAGAAAAGGTTGGGGAACCAAACCCCCTGACTCGCCGAGTCCCAAGAACGACTCATCGAGTCAACTAATGTCCATGCCCATAACTCGATTTCTTTTGTGCTAATCTCATTCAAAGGGTAGATCTGGGCTCCTAAGGTCGATAGAACACGTAAAGTCATGAACTTTACGTCCATGCATGGGAATTTTAAGCTCAAAAGACCAAAAATAGGGTTTATTACATGCATGGGGTTCACATAGCCATAGAGTTGGCACCTTTATGCCATGAGAACCCTCCAAGGTTCCGAATTTGAAGCATTTACCCAATATTACGCTCTACAATCTGAAATGGCTTGGCAATACCCCCAAAGATGCCAAGATTCAAGCCTCAAAGTAGATCTACCAAATAAGGAGTCAAGATAGGAGCTCTTTACCTCAAATAACTGGAAGTGCAACCACAACTCTAGATCCACTGACTTGCTTCTTGATTCACCAAGCTTTCCCATTCCTTCTTCTAACTTTAAATCGCAAGGAAAGGCACAAATTACTCAAGAATGCTCACAATTGATTAGGGTTTCGGGGACAGAGCTTGAAGGTGATGGAGGCTGGGGTGGAAGCCTCATAAGATGTTTAAATAGGTTGCAAACCCTCCAAATTAGGGTTTCACTCAGACAGCTCCTACTCGCCGAGTTAGTCCTCCTACTCGTCAAGTAGGTCAATTAGTCCCCCGCCCCAGAGTCGATCCTACTCGACGAGTTGGGCCTCCAACTCACCGAGTCCAATGGTAAAATATGAAGTTTGGCTTGAATTTACATGCGTACCTGAGACCGGGTGTTACAAGTTTCCTTTTCCTTCTAAAATTTCCAAAACACCATGAATGAGCTCACAACTTCAATAGAGGCTAGGGTTACGGTATCTGAGGTTTCTAGGAAGATAGATGTTGAAGCCCTAGCCTTATCGTTCCTTATATAGGGTCCAAGACCGAAAAATTAGGGTTTTCACTTAAAACACCTGCCATGTCATGGTGCCCCAAGACCACGTCGTGGCGGGTCATTTAAATCCTGTTATCCAAACGAATACTTCAAGTCCTGGTGATGCTTCACCACGTCGTGGCCACCCTTTTAAAGTATATACAAGAAAGATGATGCATACCTAGACCCGATGTTAAAAAGATATGAGTATATTTGGACTCATAGAAAGTGGATAAGATGAACAAAAGTTCTAGAATTTAAAGTTAGAAACACTGTTTGGAAAACTTGGGCTCCGGGAGTAAGATGTAAAAAAATCACCAACTTGATGCTTAGCCCAAGTATCATATTTGGTTATTTATTAAAATTGCCCAAACAACTAAAATTATGTGCTAAAGTCCTCCACATAGACAACTTGGCTCCAAATTGCCTATACAACTTAGGCAATCGAAACAACTTGGGCTATCAGTTAGCTTGGTTGTCAACAACTTTGGTTGATTGGAAACTTGAGTTGTCTCGAGCGGAGCAAATCTTTTTTGCTTCTTAAATATAACATGAATCTAAGCATGTTTTTCCACTATATTCCAGGTCCATAATTCTATTGGGATCTTGGGGCATTACCCCAAAACCTACCGGGGTGTTGCCCTTTGAATTTAGCCTTTCGTTGCGTTCAGTGTAAAACTCGCACTTTATACAATGTGCACTTCGGACCTCCTCATGTGTATTAGATTATAGGTTAGCGTCATTTTAATCCTAGTTACACTAAAACCGGATAGATATGAATTAGATCCAACATGAAGTTAGCATTTATGACTTAAAGACGAAAATCCATTCATATGATTTTCTTGCCCATTTAGACGATTGAAAAACATGAATAGGATTTTGACAAATCTAAAATACATTAAAACGTATATTTTCAGATGAAAACAACAGAAACAACAAGGATGTGTCCATTTCTTCTAATTAAACATCAAGTATTTTACACATTGTAGAAACGATTCATAATCATGCTAGCTTGCATGTACTAGATATAGTCTTTGCTTTCCCTTAATTCCACAAATGCCCGAAAAGAAAAGAAAAGAAAGAGAAACTAAAATACCAATGCGTCATCCACATATTAAGCAAGTAACATTATCAACACAAATTTGTTTTCTTTTTCTTTCCTTGCCGGGCATTTTAGATTTTGGAAAGAACACAAGAGCATGCATCGATCAACCAGATGAAAACTGCTGGTGTAGTTGTAGTTAATTTGATGAGCGATGGACTTCAAAAAACACCAAGCAATTAAAGTCCACCACCAAATGCTGGAGTCCAGAATTCGGCACCATTGCTTGTCATATTGGTGGTGTCAATATGATCTATGTAAGTGGTTGGGACCAAGCATAAACCTCTACTCCCCAAGTCCTTTAGTGGTGCCTTTCCGTCCTACATAAAAGTATTTTAAAGTTTCTTTTCCTTAAAAGAGAATTAAAACGCACAACTAAATTTAATGTAATGATCAGCAATCAAGAACTTAGTTGGAAGTCAAATTAATTAATCACTAATTAACTCCCTTTTGATGCAATCCCGAGGTAATTAAGTAACCCATTCGATTGATTAATAATTTCATGGAACTAAAGTCGAGAATCATGTCTCCCACTTTATGTAAAATGATATTTTAAGAGCGCATATAAGTGATGGATCCAATAATGTATTTAAACCTGATCTGGCTACTTTCTTCTACTTTTAATAAGCACATTTAATAACATTTAATTCGTTAATATTTGATTTATTAATGTAGGTTGAGGTGTAAGATCCTGCATTGGGAAATGGGTATTAAAGAGAAAATGGATATATGGGCAACTTACAGCAGAATGTTGGTGTCTCGTGCCTCCTGAGACATTATTGGCCAAGTTCATGTACGGGGAGCTAAGTGCCTGCATGTTAATTTGCAGTTGAGGAATGTTCAAAAAGCAACAACTTTTAAATGCACGCTCGTCTCTAGTATGGTGTCTGTAAAACTTGGAAAAGAAATAAAGAAAAAATGTCACCTCAATTTGACCCTCAAGGAATCTGATATGAGCTGTGGCTTCAAACAATACAGAAGCTGTGTCAGTCTGCAAAAAGTCCCACACAAATATATATATATCCTTTTCAGATCCTTTGAATATTTGAAACTCAAATAATTATATGATTACGAGCGAATTATTCAAACAAATTGTATGATTACATCTCATGATTCCCAGCTTAATCGCCACTTACTTTTATGATTTTATGTTATCTAAATAAGATGTCCAAAAAGCATGTGTGTATATAGATATATACACACGCATATATTTTTAGGACTTTGAGTGGGTAGATATATAATATATTTGGGGTATTAAGTTTAATTTAAGGAGAAATGTCCTGAATATATAGATTAAGAATAGATAACATTTGATCAGAGTTATTTATGGATGCAAACTCTAGGAAGTTTAATTTGTGTATCAATATCAAAGTAGATGGATTTATGTAGTTAATTATATTCACATGGAAGAGTTTGCATACCTTTCCGAAAGGTGAAACAAGTTGGTGCAAAGCCGATATTCTATCACCCAATTTCTCCTTTCTCACCTATTATATATATCCATATTGTCAAAGTTAGTAGAAATTGTCAGTTATTCACATAAAACATAAAAAATCAGTAAGGGTATAAAAGCTAGATATAAACATAGTATTGCGCTCATTTTTCTTTTATGGAAATTCCTACTTTAATGGACCACACCTCAGGTTGTAGGTGAAGTATATACACACATACAAAATTATCTCCATTGAAGAATGCCAATTATTTTTCTACGCAAAAATTGTCAAAAGCAACGCAAAATAATCATATAGATGAATGTCATAACATATCGCGTAGATTTTTGGCATTCTAGTGGTGCAAAAAAAAAATGTACCATACTGAATTGTTGATATATGTAGTATGAACGTCAAAAATATATGCTTAGGAATTAGGAAATATATATATATAGAGAGAGAGGTTTCCACCTTTAGAGGGGTTTGGGTTGACGAGTGTTGTGCTCTAGTCCTTTTAGAAGCTCCACTTGTAAATGTGTCGTTACACTGCTTTCATAACAAAAGTACAGCTATCAAAGAACTAGCTTTGCTATATTTATAGTCACCCCAAATCAAGAAAAGGAAAACCAATTGGAGGAAAGAGTTTCGTTGATTAGATGTTCTGTACGTATACTTACCATTGTAGAAGGTTGGGTTGAAGACGATTGAAACCTGGGCTTTTTAGACGCCCCACTGGTAGATGTATCGTCATACTTTGATATCGAAACAAGAACCCATGGACACCAAGCAAGAATAAAGAAATTAAAACCCCAACGTTAAGAGTAATTAAAAAAAGCACACTATGATTAATGGATATCGTGCAGTATCTAATCTTTTACATATGTATACGTACCTGAGATGAATATTGATTAGCATTGTGATTTCGGCGATCGATTTTACTTGAGAAATCAACCATAGTGGTGGTGCTTAAACTCATGGTAGACGATGAACCAACAGATGGAACTGGATTAATTTGAGGTGACCAAGAAGAGCTACAAGTTTGTAGATCTTCTTCGTTATTGTTCTCATGATGATCAGGGTTATTATCATAAAAAAGTTGTCTTCTTTGATGATCTAAAAATCCGTGCTTTACTTCACCACCATGTCCATCTCCCAAGTTGTGTTCTTGATCGTTTGCTAATCCAGTCCTGGATGCATACAATAAAAATTACATGAACCCACTTTTGAAGATTAATTTGCTCATCGGATACAGTGAGCCCAATGATATTTTATAAGTTCAATATCGGTAGAGAGCATCGGAGTGATGGAGAAAAAGCAAAATAACATGGAAAGCATGCATGATTGAAATAATGGAAAGTAGAAAGAAGCGTTAATTACAGAAGTAATTGGCTCCATGAGACTGGGAAATCTTGGTTATCATGGTGATGATGATGATCACCCAAAGTATTAGAGTTTGCAGCAGGAAGTAGTAAAGAAGAACCAAAAAGATACGGAGGATTCATGACGGAAGATGGCGGTGCTACTGGAACCGGCAACGGTGGTGTTGATAAGAAAGTAGGGTAAACCTGCTGTGACGGTGGTGGTTGCAGTCTCCCGTTCAAGCTCCACCAATAATTAGGGTTTTCTCCCATCATCTCCAAACAATAATTCTCTTAGCTCTCCGATACTAGAAGTGAATAACGATAACAGATTCAACTCATGCCTTGTCTGAAAAAAACAAAAAAACAAAACATCTTTAAGGGTCTCTTTTGCTTTAAAGAAAAAACTTTTGTCATAAAATCTTTAATAATTTCTTTGTTTAAGCATCGAAACAAGCCCTTGATAGAAGCTCTCAGGGTTTGTGTGTTTTGCTTTCTAGTCATCATACATATCAGATTAGATGAGATTAAATTGATCACTAACCCTATACCCCACCCCCCAAAGGTCTCCATCAATAAAGTCATTTTTCAAGTTGTGGGGTTGAGAAGTTCGCTACCATTTCTTCATCTTTTCTTTAGTTTAATGATATATTTGTTTTTTGTATTAAAATATTTTACTGTTCTTTAGCTTTTAGCTGTATTACAAAAAAGGTGGGGCACAAAAAAAGGTGGAGGGCAATGGTTTTAGGCACAAAACAAATTGCATTTTGGAGCTTCCTTGATTTGGGGGTGTTTTAAACTAGCTAGGAAGTGTTTTGAGTCCTACTATTAGGGTTAGGGTTAGCCTCGCAATATTGGAGCACAAGTCGAATGCTAATTGTTTCCATAGTAACTCATGTATCCAAACGTCTATTTCAATTTTTAAAGATCAAGTTACACACAAAAAGTATTTATCCTCGAAATTATTTTAAAATCAATAAATTAAAACTAAGAAAAATTAAATATCCTCATATCTCTTCTTCTTACTTGTTTTCCTATCAATGTGAAATGGTAATAAATGTAAAATTTTGATAAAATTATTTATATTTTAAGATATTTGTGATTATTTCATATAGGTAGAAGGATAAATTAATATAAATAAAATTAGAAGCATATATTTTGTTGCCAATATATATATATATATATATATATATATATATATATATATATATATATATATATATATATATATATATATATATATATATATAAGACTTTGAAATTAAATAAATTTTTTTTGCGTGAAAACCTTAAAATATAAGAAATACCAAAGCATATTCCTATTTCTTGCACTTGAGACAAAAACACAATTAAGAACATAATTACCAAATCAACATGCTTTTATTGATGTCAAAGTGTATTGCTATTTTTAAACTAGGGACCAAACACCAAAGTACATTTTTATCACTTTTAAACATTTCAAATGCTATCTACACAATGTTATTTAATTTATCATAAAATTTATTCGCCTCTATTTGCAACAATGACTCTTTAAATATATTTATTCTTCGAATGAGGTTTTATTATTGTAAGAGTAACCGTAGTAGTAATTATAGCGTCGGAGATCCTCAATCATTTCGTAATTTATTTTGTCGACGACACTTAAATAGCCTTTACATTTGAGATGTATCAAAACTTCGTTGCCTACCCTTAGTAGGTATTTTTAGGAACTTACCCTCTTCCCTTTTATTCGTGTTACCCCTTCTTATTTCGGAATATATATTTTCTAGATATAATAGCCAACCCGGAAGTAAACAAATTGTTCCTAATCTCTTCTTTATTAGGCAGCGAATTTACACTTAGTGCTAATTTAGAATGCAACTTAAGGATCAATGTGGATTTAACGCTCAGTGCAGTTGGTGCTTCATCAAAACTTATACCGCTCTCTTAATTCAGATAATATCTAACTAAATGATCTTGTTCGACTAGGTCGTCGTGGTTGGATCATGATTCTGTAAACCAAATTTTCCATAATCTAGAAGAAAGAATTTGAATTAAGGAAACACTAATTTGACTATAGCTAAAGAATTGGGTTCTTCCTTTGAAGAAATAAACCCATAATAATCAAAGAACACTTCAAGTCACCAACTCTCAAGTTGTACAATTGTATTCGGCTGCGTTCTAATAGAATATGTCACGAGTTGAATTTCGAGACAAAATTGTATCAATCGGGGAAGACTGTGACAACCGTCAAAATTCGAGTCGGTTGTAGATTTGACTAAACTTAGTTGCACATATAAGGACGACACATACTAGACTTAGTAACTAGAAGCTAAGTTATAACCTACTAGAAACTTGGAAACAAGTAGGATCGAAGGATAATGTACTTAGATTTCACATTGGTATGTGAATTCTACAACTACTTAACTATAGAGACTATCCATATTCGGGTCACTCTTTGACTCGAACACCTTTTCATGAATCATATACACACATCATGCACTTGACTTAAAAGTAGAAATTAGTTCAAAGTCTCATAGAAACTTAAGTCAAAGTTTAAGACTAGGACTGGTATACTCGATTCCTCTATTTCGCTTGAATCTCGAAACCACTACATAGAATGCTAATAAATCGATAAAAATAAATTACAAGCATTATTTTTAACTAGAAAAGAGTTATGAAACTCTAACATAAATTGAAATCTCAAATAATTCAATTTATTTTGCTATCCAAATATTTATTAATTCTCAAGACCTTAAAAACCCTAAAATTTAAATTTATAAACTCTAACACCTAAAAATCCATAAAATTTGGTATGAACTTTAAAATATCAATTTAAAATAACTCAAATTCGTAAAATATAACAAAGGATAAATAAAATTGAATTCATTGGTATTTTACCTTATTTCTAAGCCAAAAATCAAGGTTTTGTGAATGAAAATTAGGATAAGGTGCATATTTTATAAAAACTTGATATTTTTATAAAATAAAGTTATTTTTTATAAAATTAAAGAGAAGGAGACCCTCTCTCCATTCAAAAGTCGGTTTCCTCTCTCTCTCTCTCTCCCTCCTCTCTCTCTCTCTCTCTCTCTCTCTCTCTCTCTCTCTCTCTCCTCTTCCCAACATACTCAATCAATTCCCCTCCACACTCCATTTCTCCATACTTCACTTTCTCTCTTACAACCCCTCACTTTATTTACTCTCTATTCTCTCTGCCTCTCGTCATCAACCACGAAATTCTCCAGAAAATGGGTTATAGAACACACCTTGAACTGTAAATCTTAATCATCTTGAGGTGTTCTTGAAGGTAAAATCGATTTCTACTTCACCATTCCTTCAATTTTTACTTGTTTTTTCATGAATTTTTTTCCATCTTCTATTCCATTCTATTTTTAAATCATGAACACTTGCACCTACTCACGATTTTGATGATGATGGTGGTAGGATTTCATCCAAAAACAAAATGCATGTCGTAGATGGTGAAGTCCCATGACCTAAACCTAAGTCAAAATCAAGGAACTGCACTTTTCTACATGTTTTGGTGGAAAAACACCACATGCATCCAAAGTTTTCTTTCTAAAACGAATTTGAACATTTCAAACTCATGAATGGTCTTCAAACCAACATACATGTGATGATCTTCAAGCTTAGATGCTAGATGATCAAAGTTTGTTGCTAAAAGCTTTCAAATATGTTCATAAACGATTTATTCTCAAATATATACCTAAATCTCTTTTATGATCAAATCTGATTTTTGAAAGAATCACACTAATAAAATAAGATGATCTGTAAATTTTCAAAAAATAATTCATTTTTCTCGAATTATTGTAATAATTGCAATAAAATAGGGCAATAAATCATATAAAATACTTTATGAGGTCTATGAAACCTAGATAAATTCGCGGATAACCCTATGGTAAACAATGACCTCTCAGTTCCATCGATTTTTGTTACAGTTTATTGTGGTTTTGAATTTTCTTTTTGTCTAGCACCAATAAATAATAAATCCACTTTTGAAAATGTGAAAAGGGTATCTAATAATTTTCGCAGCTCATCCCCTATGTCTAAGACATAGAAAAATATTTTTAGAATTTTTCATAATGCATTCCTATTTTTTCCCGATTTTTGTATTTATAATGGATTGAAAACAGAAAAAATAGTTCTACTCATCCAAAATTCATGAAAATTTACCAGAATACCTTATAATTATTAGAACTCTAAATAAAAATTTGGATAATTTTTCTGTTCAGTATGCTATTCTTCTTCTACTTTCTAAGACTAAATACACTTAAATCCATAAAATCAGATTCCAGTAGATAAAAACCACATTTTTTTTATTTTTTCCAGATTATATACACTGTAAATGAAGTTTACAAAATTTTAGTAATTTACTTTAACTGTTTAATAATTATTCTCCAATTAATGATTATTTAAGAGGATAAAAAAAAGAAAAATAGTAAGACTAATTGAAAAATATATTTTCATTTCTCAAAGCTTCTATATATATATAATCAATGTTACAAAAAGTTTGGGAAATTTTGGAAACAGTTTTCTATTTATTTTAATTTTTATTAGAATAAGTGCATAAAAATTATAAAATTCGGTTAAATAGATTAGAAATCTACTTTTATATTTTTCACAGCTTAAGAATACTTAATATCAATAACACAAAAAGTTTGGGCAATTTTGGAAACTGTTTTCTATTTATTTTAATTTTTTTTATTAGAAAAAATGCACTAAAATCATAAAATTGGGTTAAACAATTTAGAAATCCATTTTTATATTTTTCCCAGATTATGTATATCTAATGGCAGTATTTTTAAAAGTTATTTTCTGGATTCTATTTTTCACGAATTTATATTGTTATGAAGGCATAAAAATTTGGAAAAATAGTTAATCACATTAAAAATTCAAGGGAAAATTTCTTGAAGACCTAATGTGTTTAGAATGAAAAAGAAAAGTTTGAGAGTTTCTAGAAACTGTTTGATAATATTTTGGATTTTTAGGAACTTAAAACACCTTTAAATGTATTGAAATACTCTCAATTAATATTATAAAAATCTGGAAAATAATATCCAAAATTATCTTAATCACATGAGTTATAAAATTTCACCATTTCAGAAAATGTTTGTTACTTATCAATATTAAATTTTGACACATTAATTGCATAATTATGTTGTAGTGACAAGTATACTAGTATTAGCTTTATATTAGAGATTCATTAGTGTGTAACATCGTGTAGGAATCGATAGTGGTACAAGTGGAACGTAGTTCAAGGCATCATTTGCATCATCTTAAAGCATTGTGAGTATTCACGACTCCCCTTATTTTCGGTTTTTAAATGTTTTGGGGTAGAAAAACATGTCCTAAACTATTTATGTTTGTTGTATTTATTTTGACTCGTGTGAAACTTGGTTGCTATATTTCATATGTTTGTGTATGTCACTTTAATTCATGAGGACTGTATTGCGGTTAAGTCCCTGGAATCTCTCGACATAACTCATTAACTCTTTGGAGCCTATGGTTATTATGGATAACGCTATCAGGAGGTAGACAACTCCTCATTCGCACGATTTGCTTGAGTGCATTTTAGGATTTTATTCTTTATGTTTGCGATACACATAGTAGTCAATAGGGCACGGTTCAGTCATTAGGCTTGGGTTGTGAACTCATGAATGAAATCTTTATGCACATACGAAACATGTATTCTCATGTTAGAAACGACCCTTGTATACTTATTTTAGCAATGAAACTTGTATTCTTATTTTAGCAACAAAACTTTTATGCTTATTATAGCAACGAACTTTGTTTCTCATTATAGCAACAAACTTTTATTACTGAAAACTTATATACTTGTTTTAGCAATGAAATCGTTTGCTCCTTGTAACAATGAATATTATTTCGATTCTTGAAAACTCATTTTAGCAATATACTTTTATTTATGGAAACTTTTATCAAAATGTTTATTTCGATTCTTGAAACCAATATTATTTTTAATCGGTGAGTACTCAACAACTATTTTTATAGTTGACGGTGGTTTTACATACTTTTTCAGGAATTATCTAGTAAGAGGCATGTAGAGACACAACACTTGTAGGAGCATTTGCATGTGTTGACTTTTATATACATTGTAATTTCTTTTAAAAGGTTGTTCAAACTCATTGTAAATTTGTAATGATTTTTAATACTATGGTTGGTGTTGTCTTTAAACTTGTGCTATGAGACTCTTTGTACTGCCACGCCCCGTGTTTCCGCTTTAGCGGGGTGTGACATAAATGGTATCAGAGAAGGTTATAGAGAATACCGATTTTCCTTCGGAGAACCACAACTATAGCCAAAAAAAAATTCAAAGCATTTTTAAAATATAGAACATATTACTGGTATAACTAATTCGAGTACGCATTATTGGACTTTAATTAACTATAGCCTAGCCAACTATGCTTAATTAAGGAAAATTAATGCGAGGCTGGAAACAGTTACCGTAGAATTATGTTCAAAACAATTTTCAACTTAAACTTTTGAAAAACAAAATTTTTCGGTATGCGTACGGGCATTGCATATTATAGGAATTCATCTAGATACACTTAGAAACTAAGTGCACTTTTATAACAATGCTTTTATTTAGAAATACTCTTATCCCTTATCAAGGGCTAGGTTAACCACTTAGGTTATATCACTAGCCACTCTAGGAGCAATGCACTTAGTACTGAGAACGGGTATCCCTCGGTAGCTATTGACTTTAGATGTAAGGTTAGTAGCTAGATATATACTAGTAATAATCTTAAGTCGAAACCTATATCAATTATTCCTCAATACCTCGTCAACGTCTTCTTACTAGAGTTATAACTAGGAAAAACATTTCGAGACCGACATGAATGATAATTGGAGCATCGCGTAAGGAGGTAAATGAGTCGCCACTAAGTAATCACTTGGATACCATTGGCGGTCATTCCAGATTCGACTCACGAGGAGACACGGAGGTTTAACCCATACATGAGACCTTATTACTACGCTACGATTTAGCTCTACGTTTTTTCCACCTTGAGCTTAAAACTTAACATAGGATGCCCATTTGACCTCTATAAAAGGTCGTAAACTGCATTGACACCATAAAGCGTTTTTCAAACAATTCTTCTTGTCCTTTATCTTAGGGAAAAAGACATCGATACTCGCCTTATACTCACCTTGTACTTGCCTTAGTATTTAGGTACGATCAGCTACACTAACATACTTATTCTTTACTTCTTAATCTTCCATAGAAAAGTTATTTCGCTTCATCGGTTTTATTTATGATCGAAAAATATTTTATAACCACTTCATTCAACTTAGTAGACATTTCCTAACAATGTAAGCCATATTCTCGCTAAAAATCTTTTGACAACTTGGTTTAACTTAACACTTTTCTTCAAAACTCAATTTAACCAATATTGGTTTTAACATTGCTATTTCAATTCATTTCAAATCCATTTCAATGGATAGATGTGCTTTTAAGGGCATATAAACCATTTTAAAACTTGCTTACCATTTTGGCACGTTTTAAAAAAAGTTAGAAACATTCTCTTTTATAAAAGTGTTTAAACTATATGCTATATAACTTAAACACATGACGTTAAAGTTCATATTATGTGTAAAAGCTTCATCAGATCTTCAAACCACTTTTGGTTTAAGTATTTTGACTACTTTCTCATTTAGACATTGTACTTTACTTAAATGTGTTTTCTTGAATCCCAACATGATATTTTCACAACTCTCTACTTCAGACGTGTTTCTAAGATATCTTTAATTCCTAAATTTCCAACACACATCATTTGTTTAGTTTATTTCAAATTAGTTTTATAATATGTGTTTATAAAACTTACAGCATTGCAAAACTTAGTGTTCACTTTTAGACTTCCAACGACGTACTTTTGACAATGCATAATTATTCATCTAAATATGTTAAGTGTTTACCTTATCTGTTTTAACCGTTGTTGGACGCCAGTCAAAAAGGTCAAAACTGTCATATTTTCAATTATAAGTTTTAGTGTTTCTTTTTTTTTTTCACAAATGGAGTTATTCTTAATGGATAACTCATGATTTTTAGCAAACACTTTAGAACTTTCACATCTCTATTTAATCATCAACATACATGAAATATTGAAGTTTGAAATATATCTCAACCTGGTTTTAAATCTACATATAAGTATTGTTCTTAGAATTTTAACAATAGCAATCATTGTTGCTATCTTCCATTTCTTTCCCCTGCACTTGATTTCTTACTCTCCTTATGATTTTAGATCTCGCACACTCATAATAGTATAATACATTGTCTAACTTTGTTTCTGTCTATTTTGCTTCTCCTGATATCATGTTCGTACATATAAAGAATAGAAGTCTATCATTTCGTTTTGAGCAATTAATATGTGTATAGTCATGAGACATACCTTTGATTTAGTCAACTTTGATATATTCAATTGCGCCTTTTATCATACACATCTTGTTTTTATTTTGAAATCTACAATAAACAAGTGATCCTTATTTACATTTGCTCTTTCGTTCTAAATTTGGAAACTTGATTTAAAATGCAAGTTTCATTGTATTTTTCCTTATAATTAATACACAAGATGAATATCCTTATGCTTATAGTTTTTCTATATCCGGAAAATATATGTGAAGGATATGTTTCCTTATGTTTCTTCTTTACTTTAAATACATCAAAAGTTTTGAATTTTTTGATTATCTGTTCTCTAAATGATTGTTCTTGTAGAAACACTAAACTGTGAGTGCACTATTTTCAAAGATTCACATTTTTACACCGTTCTTAAAATAGTATTTTACTTTGCAATTTTCACTGAGTTCCTAAACTCTCAAATTTGTTTTCATAAGTATTCTGACTCCTCGTAAACTTGAATTTGTCCTGACTTAGACAATTGGACAATTTCTAAAAAATTTAATACAAATATTTCTATACAAATTCCATTAATGATGACTTAAACCTTTAACCTTAATTAATCTTTATATTATTTTACTACTTTGTTGGATCGCGACACATGTATCTTCATTATCTTGGAATTATTACACATTTTGATAATTGTGAGATTAATTATCATTTCTACACACACATTTTGATAATAGTGAGATTTTTATCACTTCTAAACACTTAAAATGCTATCTACACAATGAGATTTAATTTAGCATAAACTTTCATCGCCTTCATTTACAACAATGACTCTCTAAATATATTTATTCTTCGAATAAGGTTTTATTATTGTAAAAGTAACCGTAATAGTAATTATAGCCTTGGGGGTCGTCAATCATTCCGTAATTTATTTTGTCGATGACACTTAAATAGCATTTACATTTGAGATGTACCAAAACTTCGTTGCCTACCCTTAGTACGTATTTTTAGGAACTTACCCTCGACCACTTCCCTTTCATTCGTGCTACCCCTTCTTATTTCGGAATATATCTTTTCCAGATGTAATAGCCAACCTGGAAGTAAACAAATTGTTCCTAATCTCTTCTTTATTAGGCGGCGAATTTACACTTAGTGCTAATTTATAATGCAACTTAAGGATCAATGCGAATTTAATGCTCAGTGCAATTGGTGCTTCAGTAAAACTTATAACGCTCTCTTAATTTAGATCATATCTAACTAGATGATCTTGTTCGACTAGGTTGTCGTGGTTGGATCATGATTCCATAAACCAAATTTTCCATAATCTAGACGAAAGAACTCGAATTAAGGAAACACTAATTTGACTATAGCTAAAGAATTGGGTTCTTCCTTTGAGGAAATAAACCCCAAAATTCGAGCTATACAATTGTATTCGGCTGAGTTCTGATAGAATACGTCACGGATTGAATTTCGGGACGAAATTCTTTCAACCGAGGGAGACTGTGACAACCGTCAAAATTCGAGTCGGTTCTAGATTTGACTAAAATTAGTTACATATATAGGCACGACACATACTATACTTAGTAACTAGAAGCTAAGTTATAACTTACTAGAAACTTGGAAACAAGTAGGATCGAAGGATAGTGTACTTAGATTTCACATGGGTATGTGAATTCTACAACTACTTAACTGTAGAGACTATCCATATTCGGGTCACTCTTTGACTCGAACACCTTTTCATGAATCATATACACACGTCATGTAATTGATTTAAAAGTAGAAATTAGGTCAAAGTCTCGTAGAAACTTAAGTCAAAGTTGAAGACTAGGACTAGTATACTCGATTCCTCAATTTCGCATGAATCTCGAAACCACTACATAGAATGCCAATAAATCGATAAAAATAAATTACAAACATTATTTTTAACTAGAAAAGAGTTATGAAACTCTAACATAAATTGAAATCTCAAATAATTCAATTTATTTTGATATCCAAATATTTATTAAATCTCAAGACCCTAAAAACCCTAAAAACTCAAATATATAAACTCTAACAACTAAAAATCCATAAAATTTGGTATGGACTTTATAATATCAATTTAAAATAACTCAAATTAGTAAAATATAACCAAGGAGAAATAAAATTTAAGTCATTACAATTTAACCTTATTTTCTAAGCCAAAAATCAAGGTTTTGTGAATGAAAATTAACATAAAAATCAATCTAAAATTGAAGTCATTAGTATTTAACCTTATTTAAGTTATTAGTCATTAGCATTTAACCTTATTTTCTCAGATTATTTTCTAACCGTATTTATCCTTTGGGGCTACTCGAAGTGCTCAAAAACCCATCCACAAGGCTTAAAGATTCAAGGGCTTAACCAATACGCACAAAATCCTTGAAATCAAGAACCCAACCTTTCCAGAAGAGATTCTAGCCTCAAAATCGACCCAAAGTTTGGTGCTTTATAGACATTCATGTCCAATACATGTATTGAACCCAAAATGGATCAAAAAGTGGAAATATGACATAAACTCAATGCATGGCATCAAAACTTGACTGAAGGCCAGATCTAAGTTACTACAAGGTCACCTTGACCTGGAGATTCATAAAGTTGCAAGCTTTATGAGGCCCATCCATTGCAAAGTCCAATAATAAGGACAAAAAGTGACAAAACTCAAGATCTAGCGACATAGTGAAAGAAAAATCGGATCTTGGACACTTACAAAGGTCCAGAAGAGTGCCAAATTGAATATGAGAGCTTTGATTACTAGATCCTTGCTTCCTTTTTCCAACTTTCTTCTTCTTTTGCTCCAAAATACCACACTGGTTTACAATATGAGAGCGAAGGATTATTATGGTTCATAAGGGCCGATATGAGGGTTTGCACGCTAATGAAAGATCACCCCTAAGGTGCAAAACCATACAATTTAGGGTTTCTCATCCAGCCGCCAACACGTCGAGTTTCCCGACACCAACTCAACGTGTTAGTCCATAAAATAAACGGCCTAAAAGTCCTTCAACAAGTTATGTTTAGGCTTCCAACTCGCCGTGTTCCAATGGAAAAACATTCTTAAAGAAATAAATCTCATACTTGGGAATCGAGATGTTAGAACTCTCCCCCACTTAGACTAGATTTCATTCTCGAAATCCTTCTTTACCATTCTCAGGCCCGCCAGACAGCATGAACAACACACAACCATAATTCTGATCAAAGAATGACCTTCCCAAGGTTATCGAACCCAACCATAGCAAAATTCTCCAAACCCAAAGAAGACGAATCCATAATCTCATGAAGACAATTAACTCTACCTTACCTGAAACCTAAAATCTCGAATTCTCAAATTGGTTTGACTCCATCACAGACCGCCCATACTGAATCATTACCATATCGAATCCTTATTGAATACCAGGCTAAACCTACACACTTCTAAGTCTGATTATTTTATGCCTCCAAAGGAAACAAAATCACTTACCATAAAAAACTATAGAACACTTATACTTGACAGGAGGCTCACATAATCCTTCGAGTAGAAGATTCATCCATATAACGGTTAGACTCATACGAGAGCTGTGCAACAGGACCAAATGCCCCACCCTAGGACCATTTAACCCATGTAGTATGTGACGTACCGCATTCACTCGATAGCTACTTCACACACGAAAGAGTCACACAATAATCAATAGGGTACTCAAAGAGATAAGGTGTCAAATATCAGGCAATTCTATCATAAGATATCTTAGGATTCCTATCCTATCACTAGCATGTTGTTCTAATCGCAACATAACATAATACAAAATAACTGTGTGGTAATTTGGGGTCTACTTATTGGCCCCGACTGATCGTACACATCGCATCCTCCTTGATTATTTTGGAAACTATTTGAAAAATATTTTTCCTTAGTTTGAGATTGGTTTCACACGATTGTTCCTCCAATTCACTCAAACCAAGGCTCTGATACCAACTTGAAACACCCAAAAAATGTCAAAAAATTTTAACCTTTCAAAGCAACCCATTCACTAAAGAGGTATTTACAAAAACCATCGTTTCTAAAACATTATTTAAAATTAGAACCGTTCACAACATAGTTTTCGAAACATTTTCATTATCAGTGTTTCCCAGAAATCATAAGTTCCAAAGCACAAGGATGTGTACGGTCACACCTTCACCTTGCCACAGTCCACTGATGTACCTAAACCATAAACCTGTTGGATTAGGTGTCTAAGCCCATAACTATAATTGGTATGTACTTGACCCTAGAGAGTAGCATGGTCCATTTCAGGTTGCCTTCACTAGTATAATTTGATAGGATGGATATTTGAGAAAGAGGTTATTTGTGATTTATTAATATATTTTAATTATAATATATTAATTGTGAAATCATATTATTTAATTGGTATTGATCAAGAATTAATTTAGTGATCAAAAGAGACTAATTAAATTAAGAAGGGGACTGATTATGTAAATCAGTATTATATATAGTTTGGGTTAATGATCCATGTTGATTATAATGGACTAAGAGTTAGTCCAAAGGGCATATCATATGGCTTATTGGATTAAAGGTCAAAGGGAGTGGATTATGGTTTACAAGTTGAAACCCTAGGAATTCCACACTATAAATGTAACCCCTAATGCACCTAAAATTGGTCTAATGATTCCTAGTTGAACCCTATCTAATTTTAGTGCTTCATGAACTCTCTTTCATAATCCTCCATTTGTTCATGGTGTTTGTGACTTGTTTGAGGCATCACACTTGGGGTGCTAAGCTCTTGAAAGGCCAAATTCTAAAAGCTACAATATAGAGGTATTCATCTAACTTGATTTTATGTTTGAAATATCAAATTGTATGCTATTTATAGGCTTCATGCTCTGGATAATTTTATTGCATGTATAACAAGAGAAAACTTAGATCCAAAGCATTAGGGTTGTTTGTGGACAATTGGGATGTTAGAGTACATAAACCCAACAGTGGTAGCAGAGCCATGAGTGTTTTCTGTTATTTGATGCAATTGTTGTTTGTTCAAAGCTGAAAAAAAATCATTTTTTTGGACTTTGCATGATCACCACGAGGTGGTCAAAATTACCACGAGGTGGTGACGGGTCTGGCAGATTTTTCAGATTTCTTGGCTTAATTTGGATTTGGATAATAACTATAAGTTGTTTTGTTAATCAAAATTAAATTTTTATGTTATGAAAATAATTATCCTCATCTAAATTAAAAGATAAATTGTCAAATTATAAAATAATTACTAGATTATATGATAAACTAAATATTTTTATTACTTGATTTATCTTGCTACATGAATTGTAATTACGTCAAATTGGTAAAAAAAAATAATATGATTATTTTATTGGTTAAAATTTGGTCTTAATGTTTTTGAAGAGTTACAAAACTTGCTATCAAGTTTTGGAACTCAATGTTTTTTAAGGAGTTACAAAACTTGTCATCAAGTTTAGAATTCAAAACGTTTTCAAGAGTTACAAAACTTGCCCTCAAGTTTTGGAACTTAAAAGTCTTTTTTATGAAACATTAACTCTAGTAATTGAAAGGTTTGAAAAGGTGCAACTATTGGGTTCATAACTTAAAAATTAATTAAATACTTTTCAATTTTGAATTGTTATATTTAGAATCTTCATGTTTTTGAATTGTCTAATTACACTCTTATGGATTCTATTAAGTTAATTAAATGTTTAATTAAGAGGGTATTATTAAATCCATAATCACATGGTTTAAGATTAATTAAATTAAGAGTATAATTTATTGATAGATTAAATCACCTAGTATTTTAAAAGTTTAAAATACACCCTTATACTATATAAAATTAAAAGTTTAATATTATATATATATATATATATATATATATATATATATATATATATATATATATATATATATATATAAGTAAATGGTCAATCTTATTTTTAGTAGGCCTCATTCACAAAGCTAGTTTATAAGGGGTGTTTAAGGAAATTGCCTATAAAATGACGATTAAATGGGTATTCACTCTTACCCACCACACTCTTGACTAGTGGAGGGTCGTTAGCCGAACGGGTAGGATAGGACACAAAATCCTCATTAAAAGTATAATGAAATACCATGTAACTAAATTTTTTATAATTTCTCAATCTTAGTTACTTTAGAAAAAATGTGAATTTGGTGCTAATCCATGAAATTGCACATTACACCTTATTGGTCGTTAGTGGAGCATGTGTGGTTAACCGGCACACTAATATGGGACTAATGAAGGGTGGAAATGGGTAGCTCGTATTTTGTCATAAATCAATGGAGTGTGTGTGGTTAACCGACACATTGATTAGGTGATTAATGACATCGAGAGTACCAAGCTAATTTGCATGGTTATTCACACCTTGTTTGTGATCCTCGGTATCCCAGTCACAAACTTGAAGGGCATAATCGAGATTAAACATGCCATTTAAAAGTTCAATGAATCTCAAAAGATTTGGGAGTTTCATTTAAAACTTAATTCGTTTATTTCGTTTTCATGGTGGAATTGGTAAATCGTCATTTACCTACCAACAAGTAGTTTCCAATTAGATTACGGCATCCCTCTTCCGAATTGTAAATTATTGTGCTGGGTCCTAGCCTTAATATTTCATTTGGGTGTTATATTAAGGACTTAAATCAACTAAACTTGAATTTCTCCCTTGTAGATGTCTAGTTCTGACAACTATGGTCTTCCCGAATCATTTGGAAAAGGCTTTCCTCATGAAGGTGATGTTCCTAGAAATCATACTTCACTTCCTCCACCTCCTTTAATTATTCTCCTTGACCCACATATTCGTCGACTTGAAAAGTTCAAGATCACTCAAACCCTATTGGCAAGCAAACACCAAGATGGAAGGTCTGTGTGTGCACATGTCTTGGAGATGAAGTCACACATTGATAGGCGGGGAATGTTAGGAGTCGTTGTCTCGAGGAAGTTTGTTGTTGACTTGGTTCTTCAATCACTTCCTAAGTCATATAGTGAGTTCCTTAAAGATTTCTAATTGTTGCTGAATCAGTAATGATATGGCACACTGGTAAAGCAAATTTGAATGGAAGATCTACTTCGTAAACCTCCATGGACATTGACAATGGAAACGTTGGAAGTCCAAAAAAGTCTTCTTTTCCCAATGGAAAGGGATTGGCCAAGGTCAAACAGTTTGACGAAATGGTAAAGAGAAATGCTAAGTCTAAGATTGTCCCGTCTGCCATTTCGAAATAGTCTATTTGTTTCTATTGCCAAGAGAAGGGGCATTGGATGCGAAGCTGCTGCATCTACTTGAAGGACCATAAGGATGGTAAAGTCAAAATGTATCACTCTCCTTTAGGTAAATCCATTATCAAACTCTATCAAGTTCCTATTTGAAGATTCTTAATACATGACGTGATGAGATCACATTTTGATGTTTTGTAGGATCGAAGAAGAGAAAGGATCTTAAAGAAAGAGCAGGCTGAGTCTGATCGTGAATAGATGGATTTCGATCGCATGATCCAATGATCAGAGTTTTGAGCTGCTGCTTAGAAGTTATGATAGATTGCTTAGGGATATTTAGAAACATAACTTTCATATGTACGTGCATTGTAAGGACAAGATTTTCCACAATTTTATAAATAAAAAAATTGATTTTATATTATTTTATATTTCCTTGCAATGGCATTTGTGAAAATTGATGTTTGGATTATTATATTTTTAGCAATATGGATTTAATTCTTTCGGTTGTGGTAGTGTCTAAATTTACCAAATAAGGAAAAATATCATCATCAAGTTTGAATTGGACAAAAACTTGGAATCATGCAACTTATATTGTATGATGAATCATAACCTTCATCTTTGGGAAATTAAGACTAATTCCTTGTTCATATATAAATGTGAGTCAAGTGAAGGACTAGGGGATCTAGTACAAATTGTTGTGCATTGGTCGGGTGCACCACAAAAAATGATAAGACTATTCGTCATGATTTACTAAAAGTGCAGTAAATATGGTTTTGCTTACAAGTTTAAGTGTAATTTTGAAACATTGAAAAGTTTCAAGGTATAGCAGAACGAATAAGAAGAATCAAGTTAGGCAGAAAGATAAAATTTTCTCCAATTTGAAATTAAAGGAGAGTAATTTAGTATCGTGTTTTATGATCACCTTAATGATTATGAAAACCATATCACAATTGATACTCTAAGGACACCTTAGTGCACTTGTATGTCTAAGAAGAGGAATCAGGAATTGTTGAAATGGTTAAATCAATTAAGGTGAGTCATACTTCATTCCAACATCAGGTCTTAGAGTCATACTCTAAGATTTTTTCTTTAGTGACATATCTTAAGTAGGTTTATAACACATTTAGAATTGATAGGTGTGATGTCTTTAACACAAAGACCAACTAAGACCAATTGTATGAGGTGTTTTTTTTTTCTTGATAAGAATCCACACTAACTCTTGAATATTTGTTTCTTAAGGAGTGTTTCTTGACAAGAGAATCTTATATATCAAGAAGTTTGTGGGATTCTTAAAGATCTTGAAAACTTTCAGGAACTAATCAAGAATAAACCTATTGTGTATCACTAGCTCACGACTTGAGGTTTGTAACCTATCGTGTTGACATATTCTTGTTTCTATGCTCATTCCAATTAAAATTTGACTATGCATGTGAATTATATGTGTTCTCGATTTTTTGCATAAGGCAAAGGACCTTGATCGGTGAAAATTCATTGATTTGTATAGGTGAGTTGCTTTACAACTTGCAAGACATGGTAGGCCCTTGTGCTGCCAAGTGACAAGAAATTAAGATTAAACAAGTTCAATCCATATGAGGTTGAGTTTGTCAGAGACCTTATCTTATGGTAATGGATGGAAATGATAGATTCACATGTATAGTAACACATACAACATAAAATCTAAGTTTCATAAGGTTTATCTCCAATTCATGAAAATGACTATGAGGAAATGCTTTCACTGACTAGATTTTATGGAGATAACAGTTATGTTAATTGCGTTATCAAATTCGATTATGATTTTGGCATCCCTCTTCATAGTTCGAATTATGAGGAATGGAAAATAGTTTGAACATTCGGGACTTACTGCTGTAAGTTCTGAAATAGTTTAGACAAACATGATCTTTCTAATAAAAGGTGCATGAGCTTAGATAAAGGCTTATCGAAGCATCTTGTATTAGAAATCTAAACTTTGGTAAGAAAGTCAATAAAGTGTTAATTTCTGGAAGTTAAGCTAATTTCTGGATACATATCAAAGCTAGTGGGAGCATAAGTGCTATGCTATTAAGATAATAATTATTATGCTAGTGGGGGCAAAATTATTATGGTAAGTGTTGCGAGTTAGCAATGCTATTTATAGGAAACAAAGTTCTAATTTGCAAAGTTGCAAAGGTTGAAAAGTTGTTTCGCTATAGTAATGGAGAGGATACTTATACTTTATTTCAAATCTAAAAGTTTAGATTGAAGTATTAATCAAACTTAGTCATGGATATATATGAATACCATGTTGAAATATTTCAACATCGGATAGTCTATATATTGAAATATTATAGCAAAATATTGGTCAAGTATCATGTATTTATGTAAGACATTATGAATCATGTCCCATATGCTTCAAATATAGGGTCAATTGCATATGCTGTAATATTCACGTGTTCTAATTTTCCAAAATGCCCAGGGCATTAATAGGGAAAAAGGACTACAATTGAATATGACTAAAGTGATTAAACAACTGTCAAGGACAATTTAAGATTCGCAAAGGATAGGTCGCTTGTAGTGAGAAGTATAGTTATAGATGGACCATGGTGAAATTATTATGAATAGACATGATTCTATTAATAATGAGTTGTCCTATGGCATTTTTGGAAATGTTTCCATAATGGGAGATGGATATTAAGAATCTATGTGAAAGTTAGAAACTCTTATGCAAGAAGGATGATCAAAGGAATATACCTTGAATTTGAGACTCCGCTTCCTTGGAATTTTTTTGTTATAAATCTCCAGTGGAAAGTTTTGTAATATTGTTGGCAAAGTCTTTGTGACTTAGGTATTCTTATAGTGGCAAGAATTATGTATTTTACACTAAGTAATAAGGATTTGGAATTGCGAAATGAGTAGCACTGAAATGTTTTCAATTGATCTATTTCGCAAAGAAAGGACCATATGTAAACATAGTGTGCATGCTTGGAGCATGGGATAACTATTGTTTTAATTCAAGTATTAAGTTGATTAATCGAAACATTATACAATGAATAACGTGCAATCAATATCGTGATTAAATAAAAGTTGTTTTATTTATATTCAAAAGTTTTGAGACCATATTAGATTCGATTTTTCTTGTGTTTCACTTCTCATGTTTTGACTTCTCTAATAATAAGATTATTCAAACCATCTACAGTCGATCATACTTTGGAAGTAGGTGTTGAGGCAAGACTGTCATGAATCAGTTTGTAGATTATCTAAGTGTTAGACATAGCACAAGTTTGCTACAGTATTCATGAGTACTCATGTAATAAGATTTGAGTATTGGATTAAACCCACGCTAATCTGTATCATTTCATGGATTTTATCATGAGTGATTAGTGAGATGATAATATCTTATATTCTTGAAACAATGATATATAGTTGCAGTTTACAAGTCGGTTACACATTGATAATATGTAAACGCACCAGTAACTTGGTGTTATAAAACATATTATTGTGTGTGATTTGATGAGTAAATAGAGAAAACATATGAGTCGAAGTTTATCCATTCCTTTTACCCTAAGAAGGATAAAAGCGATATATGTGGGCTCCTCGATGATTTACTGATGACAACCCTAAGCGCTTGGCCAAGCCTGGACTGATTTGATTTGTTCAATTACTCAGTCGTCATAAATTGGAAAACAGGAAACAACATGTTGAATCAAACAAGTGACCCTCTTAAACTTATGATCTGAAGTATAAGTCTCTACTGCAATGGATCGTTTGCTACTTCAACCTCAAGTAAAGATGTGATCCACAACAACCTCATCCGCAACTTAGTCTAGTTATTGTGTTTCTTTATCTTATCTATTTACATGGTATTATCCAGTGTGCCTTGCATGGACACTTTATCAGAATTTTAATAGTTGTTTATTGACCATGTACTTTCTCGAGACTCTATAAATAGAGTTCTCTTATTCTGAATGAAATACCACCCTTATCTCTCTATTATCTCTATTCTCTATCTGAATTACTCTCTCTATTCTTACCTTCAAAGATCTTTCTGAACTTAAACTCTTATATTAAGATCGAACTCTCAATCTCTCCTGCGGAGCAAGTCCTTGTGACTTCATTCACTTTAAGCTGATAACATATACTAACTTGATTTGAATACAAACCTTGTTAAGAATTAGCTTAGTGTTTACCTGATATATAACTTGTTTTCATTTATATTTCCTTTACTTTTCGCAATTACATTTCTGCATCTGACAAATTTAACAACTCTAACTTATTATTGTTGAGCTTTATGATCCCCTTGAGATAAACTTCATTCCACAATATATAACTTGTACTAACTTTTGTTCAAGTGTGTCTCAAAAGTTTTTCTCTCAACAATTGGTATCAGAGCCAAAGTGGTTGCTTTTTAAAGAAAACTATGATTTTGAAAAGCCTTCTATACCACTAAAGCTCACTTATTTCTAAAAAAACAATAAAACAAAGGAAAAATGGCACAAGCATTATCACTAAAGGTCTCCAACAGTGTTGGTGGTTCTGATCGAGCCCGAATACTTGTGAAAAAAGAGTATCATCACTGGTCACAAAGGATGGAAAGATATCTCAAAAGTCTTGTACGAGATATGTGGAGATCCGTAGAAGAAGGACCTCATGTTCCTGTTTTGACTCCAGTTCAAGCATATGGTGCTGGAGCCAGACTATGAGAAGCTCAAGTTGCAATGAATCGTCCCACTAAAGATGATCTTGGTAAGATGGAAAGTGATGTTGTTGCTTTCTATGAAATATCCTGCGGAGTTGCTCCTGACTACTTCGACATCATCATCAATTGCAAATCAGCCAAAGAAATTTGGGATGTTCTCAAGAAATTGTATGAAGGTTATGAACAAGCTCAAGACAAGAATCTTACCACCGCACTCAATGAGTTCAACAACTTCAAAGCTCATGCTGGTGAAAGTCTTGATGACTCATTCAAAAGATTCAACCTGATTGTCACAAAATTGTCAAATGTTGGCACCGTCCAAAGTAATCATGAAACAAACCTTCAGTTTCTCAATGGGTTGGGTAAACATTGGACTACAAAAAATGATAGTCGAAGGTGATAGAAAGATTCACTCATTATCTCTCTTCAAAATATATGGTGAACTTCAGACATAAGCATCAACTGTGCTAAAAGACCATGCAGACTTCGGAGGACCACTGGCTCTCATAGCTCAAAACAAAAATAGCCAAACTTTCTCTCCCTCGCATGGCAATACACCATAGTCATACGAAGCTGAATCAGAATATGATGATGAAGAACAATTCGAAAATGCTAGTGCCCTAGTTAGCCAACAGTTCAACAGGCTACCACCCTCATCATTTCATAAAAATCAGCAGTTCAATAAACCTGTAACACCAGCAAAAATAAGGTCAAAAATAAAGTTGTTCAGTAACCATAATTGAGTATACTAAGTGGTAGATATCGTAACAAGTTTTCCAAAAATATAAAGAACACCAAAATTCGAGTTATAACGAAGAAGTTATGACCAATCGAAGATTCGCGACAATACCGGTAAAACACTGTTAAGTAGAAAATGCGAAACTCCAATAAAATGCTTTTTAACCTTAGGTATCTAAATGAGAGTCGTACATATCCTAAAACCGTAAACATACATAAAAAGAAAGCCCAAATCTGACTTCATATAAGAAAGTTATGATTTTTCGAAGTTTCGGACAAAGCGGTTGACAGCTAAAAAATTGAAATAGAGATCGAGCGAATTTTAGCCAACGCCACCTAAATGAGAATCGAAGATCTTGTCAATGGTAATACAACGGTAAAAAGACTGACGAAAACGGGCATCGAATGAAGAAGTTATGGATTTTCAACGGACTTTTCCAGTCCTGGCCTGTTAAAAATATATTAACAAAAATAAAGTCAGAATTAGCCGACAGACTATAAAAGAGAGCTGTAGAGCATTTTCTCACCTACGTGTGGATATAAAGAACGTCGAAATCGGAGCTCGTGTGCAAAAGTTATAGAATTTCAAAGAACTGGGCACACATCTCGAGGCTGATCCGAAGGGAACGCCCTGCATCCCCTAAGGAACGACCCACTTTCGCAGATCAGAACCGAGTCCCATCGCCATCCAGTCCAAGGTTCGTAAGCAGTGATGCACTAGGCTCTGGAACGCGCTGCGTACGAGGGAACGCTCTGCGTACCTCGCAGGAACGCCCGCGTTTGAGGCCTCTTCCAACCCTATAAAAAGGATGCGAAGGCTCCGGGTTTTGGTTGCTAATTCTCAACTTTCTCTCCCAAATTTCATACTTCTACCCTCTCAAGACTAACCCGACATCCTGGTTTCATATCTAAGCTCTTACAAAAGTTCGAAGCCCCGAGATACCCGAGAAATTGACTTTCTCAAGTCGAAGTGCTGCTCGAGTTTAGTCTCGCCTTCTTCAAGCTACCACTTCTACCAAGTGAGTTCATACCCCTATCACTATGTTTTTAAATACCTTTTTAAATTCTTTTTAGGGGGAATACAAGTAAACATACGACTAAAATCGTGTGAAACACAATTCTCTTGTTGTACTTTTCATGATATTATTATAACTATCATAGGAATTTATTAACATATAAAACATCTCACAATGCAACTTTACTCTATTAAGATCCATTATGTTTTATAAATAGAAATATGTTTCATTTTTAAACATTCACATTACATCAAATAGAGGGTAACCATTTCAACTATAACACTACGTATTTTACAAGTAAATACAACTCATTATTATGCCTTTGTTCATACTATAGAAAGAGTAATCATTTTAGAAAAAAACACATTTTCATGAATACGTGACTTAATTTAGAATCTGTGAGTCGTTCATCTTCATTATACCTATCAAGGTACCGCTACAAAGTCATGTTTTATAACCAGAGTCTCCTCTTCGGAGAACGCGATAAGTGTGTATAGATCTATACAGGACTGATGATCCCGCGCCCTGACTGTTAGCTACAGTCCGCGGGGTGACAAATATCATAACGCTTTGACGCCTGAAGAACGTCGCTACAGGCAAATCCATCATAGTACCGTTATGAAACTCACTGGATAGATAATTATTATGGTATTATGTTTTCACGGGAAAAGTGATATTATAGTTATTATCACATACAAATACAAGCTTCTTATAGTTTTGTTTTATAATAAGACTATACATCATTATTTTAAGCATGGCATATTTGCTTACAAGTTACGGTCTTGGACATTTAAGACTGCTCCTCACTTTTAGGGAAATATAGGTTTTTCTTGGTTCAAATACATACAATTTATACATCAATCATTCATACTCATTTCATACACTCATAAGAAAATGTTGGATTTTTTGGAAAACAAACGTGCACTTTCGAATGGCATATATTTTCTCAAAACACTACTTATGAAATCACCAACTCTATTGTTGACACTTTTTCTTTGAAATGACTTGTATTCTCAGGAAAACACTAAACCAGGTAGCAACTACTTTTGAAGACTAACGCGCTGGCGTTAGTAATATATTTTGGATCACCATATTGTATTGGCTATTCAAACATGTAACACATACAATCATGTAAAATTTTCAAATATATTTATACTATGGTGGTGTGTACTTTCTTTATTATTCAATTGTTATGATACTGAATATGATGTCCTCCGCCCCTGAACGTTTCCGCCGTTCAGTTTTCGGGGTGTGACAGATTGGTATCAGAACGTTGTTTATAGTGAACTAAGTATATCAAAACATTTTTGATATACAACTATAAACACAACTGGGGAAAAACACTCTGAGTGAGAGTTATACTTTTAAAAATGAAATTTTTATAAAGTATACATGCATACATTGGACAACAAGGTCAGTATCATAATGAAAACAATATAGAAGTATTATAGATGAGTTGTGCAATACAGATATGCCTTGGAATATGTAATCAGGACTGGGATGAATATAGCCAGATGAACTATATTTGTCCGAGAGCCAAGCAACATATTCCAGGGGATAGCTACAATGGACAACAAGTCTAAAACTTACCAAACTTATAAACCTTAGAATCAAACATAACATTTAGAATACTATAGGAGTATTTTATGCATACAATAGTTTAACTTTGAGGTTCAACCTTATGTTCCTTAGTTCTAGACAGTTCTTATATCCCTATTGTGACAACCTGAAATTTATTCCGTCGTTGTAACCCATTTCCGTTAACAGAATATTTTTGTTATGGTTCTTAAAATTTCTGTTAACATTTGGGTTAGACAAATCAATTAATGTTTTATTCTATTTTTAGTGTCGAAATAAAATAAATAAAAACATGTGTGATACCCTCTAAAGTAATTGAGATAAATTTTAGTTTACAACTAAGCCGGGTCACGACCATTTAATCGGGTAAAATTTTAAATTCCGTTTAACGTCGGTATGGGGTGGATCCCCACCTGGCCGCCAACTCAAGCCCTATATAAGGGATGAGTGGCTTTCACTTGAACCTTTTCTCACTCCTAGAATCTTTATCTCTACTCTCTCTCTCTCTCTCTCTCTCTCTCTCTACAAGTGGGTTTAGCCAAGAAACACCTCATTCAAGCTCCAAATTTGTAAGTAATCATTCCTAGCTTGTTGTTTTGCTTTGTGATCATGCAAATTCGGGATTTAACCACCCAAAATCCCTTAAAAACTAGAGTTTACGGTTGAGGAACACCTCCCAAAACCGTAAACTCCTATAAGGGGGTTTTGAAGCCCCCAAATCCCTCCAAAACCTTTCTAATGCTTGTCTATGACTTAGAAACTTGCATGCATGAAATTAGAAACCCAAAGTCATGCCTTTAATGGAGTAAACATGAGTTTATGGTCCATAAACATTCATGAACTGTAAACACCAAAACCGTAAGCACCAAAAAGGGTGTTTTGGTGTCCCTAACTCCTTCCTTAGCATTTTTAAGGGACTAGAAACTTGTATGAATGAGCCTAACACCACAAAAACGAAGGATAAGAAGTCTCCAAGTGTTTACGGCCGTAAGCCATGGTGTTCACGACCGTAAACTCCCAAGGAGTGGTCCAAGGACCGCAAACTCCAAGGGAGTGCCCCTTTCGAACCCTAATCACTTCTCAAGCCTTAGATTTGACCTTAGAACCCTTCCTAGTGATGTAAGAGACCCTTAAGCACAAAATACACTCCTCCCATAAGTTTACGGCCGTAAACGCATGAAGGAATTGTCCCTCAACCGCAAACTCATCTAAGGTGAGTGTTTGAGGAGTAAACCCCATAGTAAGGCCATGAACACTTTAGAAGAAACCCCTAGCATTCCTTGCACTTGTAACAAAGTGTTTTCATGCACTACATGGCCTTTATTTACTTAACTAGTGATAAATGACTAATTAGACCCATCATGTGCCATTATATGTTACATAGGATCCGTGGGCGTGTTCAAGTCCTCACTTGACACCTAGCATCCTACCCGACATTCCATCCACTCCACTCGTTGCAGGTAAGTTCATACCCCTTAATTAACCTTTCAAATGCTTTTAAATGCATTTATGGGGGGGGGGGGGATACAAGTTGAATCCAACAATTTATCGTATCAATCACATGTGATTTGTAGCTTACAATCATAAAGGATTTCTATACTTTTAACCGGTTTGTCATGAAAACTGATTTCAATGTTTTCAAACTCATTTTCATGTTAATTTGTTATAAAAACTATTTTCAAACTCTTTTAAAACTTCTTATGTTTCTAAATATATCCACACCAATATATTTATATAAGTAAGACTTGAAGGACTTAGGACTGATAGCTCGCCTTATTACATGTTCTTGTTTGATTAAGGTCTTAGGGTATATTGTTATCTGTCCGACTGTCATTCAATTCTTAGTTATATATTGTATATACTTGTGTTGGATATGAATACCTTCACTCAGTTTAATAGTTACGAGTATCCAAGAATGGTTGCAAAATAGCAGTTAACTATAATAGGTATAGTTAAGGTTTACCACTCCCCACTATCATTACTATGATACTTACCACGGTTAGTACTATTATGAGTCTTTACATGTTAAGTACTACACAAGAAGAATACTATAAACTATACAAAGAACATTAAATACATTGTACCTAGAAGCACACTATACACTAATACCAGAGAACATAATAAAACAGAATGTGATACACTATTTCTCCGTATGACACTTTACTGCGCCTTCACCGTGTAACCTTAGTCTCCTGGAGGGAGAGCGGGCTCTACGTGTATAGAGGAGCTTTGTTTATAGTGAATCAAGTATGTCAACCCATAAAGGATATACGAACTATAAACACATCGGGACTAAAACACTCTGACCAAGAATATATACTTTTAAATACTAAAATATTTAATTAAGTATATATACACATCCATTAATACAAAGGATCAGTATCATACTAGAGCAGAACAAAAGTATTAAGATTGTTGAACAGCATAATTGGGCTTAGAGACATATAGTCACATCCGGGTGGATGTAGCCTGATCAACTACATTTCCCTAGGAGTGACTAGCGTGTGCCTAAGAGTGATTGTGACGTTACAACAAGTCTAAAAACTTACCAACACTACCACAAGAATGTTAGAACAAGAATACTATAGGAGTATTCTGCATTCTATTAACTACATATGTGACAACAAAAAAGGGTCATTATTAGTAGGGTAATAGTTGCTAAGTGGATACACCACAGTTACATGTGACTAAGGCGCTATAGACTTAGAATCTATGACCTTTGCTTCATTTCCTGTTCTTGTTTGATTGTGGATTTAGATTTTGGGTCACTTATTCGAAGGTCTATCCTTCTTTGATTTCATGTAATTGGTATGAACTATGCAAGTATTAGGTCAGCTAATAACAATCATCTTATAAGTATTCTAGATTAGTACGTTTATTAACCTTCCTTTCTCCATTCTCGCGTAGATAGCATGGCTGGGTTCCACCATCCCGGCGACCTGTACTATCCAAACCAAGGCATTGGAGGATGGCTCGAGGAAGAGTCAAAAGATGATCACCCGATCCCTTCGGATGATCACCGTGCAGAAGGCTTTCCGGATAGCTCCGATTCCGAACCAGAAGTCAGCAACCTGCTCCCAGTAGCTCCAAAACCTAACCCCCGCCCAACGTTTCGAGGTCCTACTCCCATGTGAGCAATAAGCTTGAACCGATGGAGCGATGAGCAGGGTCAACCTTTACCTTTCAACGGAGACCGAAGCTTCTACAACATAAGAGAAGGAGGTTCGGCGGACCGAGTCTTGCCCATCATGGTCTGTAGGATTGCCAGGAATGTCGAGCAAGGTCAAGCAGCCATTGGCAGGGTTGTAGAAGTTGATGCCAACTCTAACCTTAACACTGTTCGTATCTGCCAACTGGAAGAAGCTATGGATAGGACGAGGAGGACCAATGAGGCTCTGCAGCAAGACTAGCGACATCCCGAGCCGAAGTTAGGGAACTCCGAGCACGTCAGAGGGCTCATGAACGACATCTTCAGGAAGTCGTGCACCAGTTAGCTGATCTGAGAGTTCACCCAATGGGTACCCGTCGCAAGTAGAAGACGTTAAATCATCTCACTCTTTTGTTTAAGAACTAGCCTTTTCTTTTCTATGCTCGCTAGAGAACTTGTCTGTAAACATTCCTAACTTTGAAAGTACTTTACCTAGGCTCCTAGACTGCCAACATTTTCCATTATGGTTTGATGTAAGACCTACTGTTAGGTCTCTTTTCCCGAACTCATATTACATCATTAATACCAGTAATATTGGCAGTTACCTACTCTGTTGCTATGACTCTCATTAATTGTTGGGCTATGTTGATTTAGTCCATGAAACACTCTTATCATACTTGCAATAGACTCTTACTATTGTCATCATCTCTATGAACTTTCAGTAAAAGATGCCTCCTCGCAAGCGCCCGAACAGAGGCAGACCTGCGACTCAAACCCCACCTCCATCACCTCCTCCTCCGCAGTTCGATCTAGTGTTGTTTCAGATAGCTGTGGCCGCAGCTGTGACAACAGCCATGGCCCAAATGAATTCTGGTGATGCTAGTGGAGCCGGAATAGGCACCAACTCCAGACATGGTGAAATCCATCCACGTACACAGGGGTGTACTTATAAGGATTTCATGAACTGCAAACCGAGATTTTTCAATGGGATCAGAGGAATCCTTGCTCTGTCCCAACGGATCGAAAGAACTGAAGCCATCTTCAAAATGTGCTCATGCCCCGAAGAAAGCAAAATAAAGTTCGTTGCGGCCACTTTCACTGAAAGGGCTCTGACATGGTGGAATGGCCATGTCAATTCACTCTCTTTAGTAACAGCCAACGCCATGGGCTGGGACACACTAAAGGACCTACTGAGAAGGGAGTACTGCCCTAGAGGTGAGATTCAGAAGCTTGATTTGGAATTCTAGAACCTCAAGATGAAGGGGACAGAGATAGTGGCTTATACAGCCAGGTTCTGCGATCTGGTAGCTATGTTCCCTAACATGATCCCCTCTGAAAGCAAGAAAATTGAACGATACATCCGGGGTTTAGTGCCCTCGTATCGAGGAAACATTCTATCTTCACATCCTGCAACCTTTGACAGCGCCAAGGAATTGGCCCAAATGTTGATTGATCATGAAGCTCCTTCCACTCCATCAACAGCAACAACAACTGCCACTGCACCGACCAAGAGGAAGCGGTGGGAGAGGAGAAAGGAAAAGAAAGCTCAATCCTCTTCCAAAAACCAACAGATGGTGGCTGTTCATGCTGCCACCACTTCTGCTACCCCTGTACCAAAAAAAACCTATGTTGGAAACCTGCCCAAGTGCCCAAAGTGCCCTTTTCATCATAACGGCCCCTACCGTGAAATGCACTACACTAATTGTGACCGGAAGGGCCATACCGCCCGGTTTTGCAGATCTCAACCCAAACCCATTTCTCAGGTCTTCGGTTCGGAAGTCAGCCAGGCCTGTTATGGCTGTGGTGAAGTGGGGAATTACAAGAAAAACTGCCCAAAAGCTAGAAATGCGGGAGGAACGGGGAAACTACTTGCTATTGGCCACAATGAAGCAGTAGCAGACCCCACAGTAGTCACGGGTATGTTCCTTCTCAACAACTCTTATGCTTGTATCTTATTTGATAGTGGAGCAGAAAGAAGCTTCATAAAACAAAACTTTAAACACTTACTTAAGCAATCCCCACAACCACTAAAGGAAACATTCGTCGTAGAAATGGCTAACGGAAAGACAGAGAGTTCTAACGAGATCTACATAGGCTGTACCCTCACGCTAGATGATCATTCATTCCCAATCGACCTCATACCAGTATCGATCAAATGTTTTGATGTCATTGTAGGCATGGACTGGTTAAGTCTCCATCGTGCTGATATCCTCTGCTTCGACAAAGCAATCCGTCTGAACCTACCGAATAACGAAACCCCGTTAATCTATAGGGACAAACCCAGTACGAGCCTTCGCATCATCTCGAGCATTCAAGCCCAGAAGTACTTGCGCAAGGAATATCGCGCATTCCTTGCACATGTTGTCGACACGAGCCAGAAAACGAAAGATCTAAAAGATTTCCCCGTCGTATGGGACTTCCCCGAAGTCTTTCCAGATGAGCTACTAGGTTTACCTCCCAAACGTCAGGTTGAGATCAGAATCGATCTAGTTCCAGGAGCTACCCCCGTAGCCAAATCGCCCTACCATCTAGTGCTTGCTGAGATGCAAGAACTGTCCAGTCAACTCAACAAGATGCTCAACAAGGGCCTTATAAGACCAAGCTTCTCACCCTGGGGAGCACCAATCTTGTTCGTAAAGAAGAAGGACGGATCATTCCGTATGTGCATCGATTATAGGGAGCTCAAAAAACTCACAGTCAAAAATCATTACCCTCTTCCCCGTATAGACGATTTATTTGACCAACTGCAAGGGGCGAATTACTTCTCCAAGATTGATCTAAGGTCCAGGTATCATCAATTTCGAGTGCTTGAGGAGGATGTCCTAAAAACAGCTTTCCGAACGCGTTACGGACACTACGAGTTCGTAGTGATGCCCTTCGGACTGACCAATGCACCCGCAGTATTCATGGACCTAATGAATAGGGTGTGCCGTCCTTACTTAGATCAGTTCGTCATCGTCATCATTGATGACATACCTGTCTATTCTCGGAGTAAGGAGGAGCATAACGATCATCTACGACGAGTCCTAGAAACCCTACAATCGGAGAAGTTATATGTGAAGTTCTCTAAGTGCAAATTCTGGATCCGAAGAGTCGAATTCTTGGGACACGTGGTTAGCGAAGAAGGAATCCACGTGGACCCATCTAAGATTAAAGCTATTGAGAACTGGTCAGCACCGAAGACGCCTACAGAAATTCGTCAATTTCTAGGCCGCGCTGGCTACTACCGCAGATTTATTCAGAACTTCTCTAGGATCGCAAAACCCTTACCACATTGACCCAGAAGGGCATGACCTTTGACTGGGAAGAGAAACAGGAGAAGGCATTCCAGACCTTGAAAGGAGCCTTATGCACCGCACCCATACTGTTCCTCCCCGAGGGGACGGAAGATTTTGTAGTATACTGCGATGCGTCTAACCAGGGGCCCGGTTGTGTCCTGATGCAACGAGGTAAGGTCATCGCCTATGCTTCGAGACAGCTAAAGACACATGAAGTTAACTACACCACGCACGACCTCGAATTAGGAGCGGTTGTATTCGCTCTAAAGATCTGGAGACATTTCATGTATGGTATGAAGAGCACGATATATACTGTCCACAAAAGCCTCCAACACATACTGAACTAGAAGGAGCTCAATATGAGACAACGATGGTGGGTCGAGCTACTCAATGATTACGACTGCGAGATTCATTATCACCCGGGAAAAGCCAATGTAGTAGCAGACGCCCTAAGTCGAAAGGAATATTCTGGTCGAAGAGTCAAGTCATTAACAATGACTATTCATTCGCATCTATCCGCACAGATTAAGGAGGCTCCGCTCGAAGCTTTGAAGCCTGAGAATGTGGCGGGAGAATCCCTACATGGAAAGGATAAGAACTTGGAGGTCAAGGGTAACAAAGCTTTATATCTCATGGACCGAATCTGGACACCGCGACATGGTGGCTTCAGAGACTTGGTCATGAAGGAAGCCCACAACACTCAGTACTCCGTGCACCCAGGTTCAGATAAGATGTATCTAGATCTTAAAAAGTCTTATTGGTGGCCTAACATGAAAGCAGAGATTGCTACCTTCGTGAGTGAATGCCTTACTTGCGCCAAGGTTAAGGTCGAATACCAGAAGCCATCAGGGTTATTACAGCAACCGGAGATACCTGAATGGAAGTGGGAGCGGATCGCTATGGATTTCATAACCAAGCTACCCAAGACAACAGGTGGGCTTGATACTATATGGGTCATCATCGACAGATTGACCAAGTCCGCATGCTTCCTACCTATCAAGGAGACAGATAAGATGGAGAAACTCACAAGAACATACATTAAGGAGATCGTACGACTGCATGGTGTCCCTATATCTATAATCTCCGATAGAGATAGTAGGTTCACTTTGATATTTTGGTAATCACTAAAAAACGCCTTAGGGACGAGGCTGGACATGAGTACAGCCTACCATCCGCAGACCGACGGACAAAGTGAGAGGACTATCCAAACCCTAGAGGATATACTGTGAGCCTGTGTGATCGACTTTGGTAAGGCATGGGATACCCACTTACCTCTTGTCAAGTTTTCTACAACAACAGTTATCACACGAGCATCAAGGCAGCTCCGTTCGAAGCCCTCTACGTCCGAAAGTGCAGATCCCCTCTGTGCTGGGCTGAGGTGGGTGACACTCAGTTAGCTAAAGGACAAGTTCCTGACAGCGCTTTCACGGGTCCGAAAATCATTTGAGAAACGACCGAGAAGATTGTACAGATTCGCGAATGATTAAAAGTCACCGGAGATCGACAGAAAAGCTATGCAGACAAACAAAGAAAACCTTCGGAATTCCAGGTGGGAGACCGAGTCCTTTTGAAAGTCTCACCCTGGAAAGGCACGATACTCTTTGGAAAGCGTGGAAAGCTGAATCCAAGGTACATAGGGCCTTTCGAGATTCTTGCCAGAATCGGCCCCGTAGCCTACAAACTCAACCTACCCCGTGAACTCAGTAACATACACCCTACCTTCCACGTGAAGGTTCGCTGGAACGTTAAGCAAGGACCAGAGTTCACTTGGGAGCGCGAGGATCAAATGAAACTTAAATATCCTCATCTCTTTGCTTATTTGTGTTGTAATAACTTAGCTGCTTGAATTCTAAATTTTGGGACGAAATTTCCTCTAACGGGGGGATGATGTGACAACCCAAAATTTATTCCGTCGCTGTAATCCATTTTCGTTAATAGAATATTTTTATTATGGTTATTAAAATTTCCGTTAACATTTGGGTTAGACAAATCAATTAATGCTTTATTTTATTTTTAGTGTCGAAATAAAATAAATAAAAACACGTGTGATACCCTCTAAAGTAATTGAGAAAAATTTTAGTATACAACTAAGCCGGGTCACGATCATTTAATCGGGTAAAATTTTAAATTCCGTTTAACGTCGGTATGGGGTGGATCCCCACCTGGCTGCCAACTCAAGCCCTATATAAGGGATGAGTGGCTTTCACTTGAACCTTTTCTCACTCCTAGAAGCTTTCCCTCTCCACAAGTGGGTTTAGCCAAAAAACACCTCATTCAAGCTCCAAATCCGTAAGTAATCATTCCTAGCTTGTTGTTTTGCTTTGTGTTCATGAAAATTCGGGATTTAACCACCCAAAATCCCTTAAAAACTAGAGTTTACGGTTGGGGAACACCTCCCAAAACCGTAAACTCCTATAAGGGGGTTTTGAAGGCCCAAAATCCCTCCAAAACCTTTCTAATGCTTGTCTATGACTTAGAAACTTGCATGCATGAAATTAGAAACCCAAATTCATGCCTTTAAGGGAGTAAACATGAGTTTACGGTCCATGAACATTCATGAACCGTAAACACCAAAACCGTAAACACCAAAAAGGGTGTTTTGGTGTCCCTAACTCCTTCCTTAGCATTTTTAAGGGACTAGAAACTTGTATGAATGAGCCTAGCACCACAAAAACGAAGGATAAGAAGTATCCAAGGGTTTACGACCGTAAACCATGGTGTTCACGAACGTAAACTCCCAAGGAGTGGTCCAAGGACCGCAAACTCCAAGGGAGTGCCCCTTTTGAACCCTAATCACTTCTCAAGCCTTGGATTTGACCTTAGAACCCTTCCTAGTGATGTAAGAGACCCTTAAGCACAAAAATACACTCCTCCCATGAGTTTAGGACCGTAAAATCATTGGGGGAATTGGTCCCTCAACCGCAAACTCATCTAAGGTGAGTGTTTGAGGAGTAAACCCCATAGTGAGGCCATGCACACTTTAGAAGCAACCCCTACCATTCCTTGCACTTGTAACAAAGTATTTTCATGCACTACGGGGCCTTTACTTACTTAATTAGTGATAAATGACTAATTAGACCCATCATGTGCCACTATATGTTACATAGGATCCGTGGGTGTGTTCAAGTCCTCACTTGACACCTAGCATCCTACCCGACATTCCATCCACTCCACTCGCTGCAGGTGAGTTTATACCCCTTAATTAACCTTTCAAATGCTTTAAAATGCTTTTATGGGAGGGGGGGGGGAATAGAAGTTGAATCCAACAATTTATCGTATCAATCACATGTGATTTGTAGCTTACAATCATCAAGGATTTCTATACTTTTAACCGGTTTGTCATCAAAACTGATTTCAATGTTTTCAAACTAATTTTCATGTTAATTTGTTATAAAAACTATTTTCAAACTCTTTTAAAACTTTTTATGTTTCTAAATATATCCACACCAATATATTTATATAAGTAAGACTTGAAGGACTTAGGACTGATAGCTCACCTTATTACCTGTTCTTGTTTGATTGGGGTCTTAGGGTATATTGTTATCTGTCCGACTGTCATTGAACTCTTAGTTATATATTGTATATACTTGTGTTGGATATGAATACCTTCACTCGGTTTAATACTTACGAGTATCCAAGAATGGCTGCAAAATACCAGTTAACTATAATAGGTATAGTTAAGGTTTACCACTCCCCACTATCATTACTATGGCACGGTTAGTACTATTATGAGTCTTTACATGTTAAGTACTACACAAGAAGAATACTATAAACTATACAAAGAACCGTAAATACATTGTACCTAGAAGCACACTATACACTAATACCAGAGAACATACTAAAACAGAATGTTATACACTATTTCTCCGTACGGCACTTTACTGCGGCTTCACCATGTAACCTTAGTCTCCTGGAGGGAGAGCGTGCTCTACGTGTATAGATCTATATCGGGTGGATACTCATACATCCCGACTGCTAGCTACTGTCCGAGCCGACTAGGCCCAGGGATGATAACATGCTACCACACTACATATGACTTGGAGGGTCATGATACAATCAATCGCCTATCCGCATGGTTACATATATATTCACATTTGGAACCCTAATCTAGAAAATTACGAATTAAGGGTAAAGTAGACTCCCCGAGGTGTATTAAATACATATCGCTACCTAGGGTCTATGGTTAATTACCATCCATTCGGCAGTAACACTGCTTGAATAATACATTATTTTCCCATTTACTTTGTTCAAATGAAGTCCAAATTATATTTTTTTATAATTATGAGTCTAATTGGGAAAACTTTACTCACTCAAAGGATCAAACTTACAAGTAACCAAGTCTTGGCAGAAGACTACTTTTATTAGAAAATATAGGATTTTCTAGAGATGCACACTATTTTCAAACTTAATAACAACTTTCAGGTTATACGATTGTAAACATTTTTATACAATCAATGACACTAAATTCTTATGAACTAACCAGCTTTATGCTGATACTCGTTTTCAAAATAACTTGTATTCTCAGGTCGGTAATAGACAGGTATAGATGTTGTTTTTGAGAAGACGGAGCGCATACAAGACTCCTCTTTATTTTTATTATACTTTTGGTGTCTAACAAATTGTACTAAACACACTTGAGACCGAAGCAATGAATAAGGTCAACTCCCTCCATACAATGGAGACCGAAGCTTCTACAATCTGAGCGAAGGGGGCTCAGCAGACAGAGTTCTTCCTATAGTGATTCGTCGAATTACTCGTAATGATGAGAAAGGAAGGGAAACTATCTAACGAACCGAAGAGAATGATTCGAACACTGGAGTCAATATAGTTCGCATCTGACAATTAGAATCAGCTCATAGGAGAACCATGAATCACAATGAAGCTCTACAGAGAGAGATAACTACAACTCAAACTGCAGTCAGAAAACTTCGTGCACACCAGGCAATGTATGAAAATCGAATGCACAGGATGAAGCGTCAGTTGGCAGAACCAAAGGCTCATCCAATCATTTCCCATCACAAGTAGAGGACACTCTACTCACCCTTTCATTTGGATTGTGAAATAACCTTAGTATGTACTCCGTGTAGCACTCTTTTCATGTAAATATCCTTGTATAGCAAGTACTGTTTCACTAGATCTTTGTGCTGTCATTTTTTTCCTGTGTGGTATTTTGTAGACCTACCCCAAGGTCGAATCTTCCGAATTCAATGTAACTTTATACCCACTACTATAATAGACCTCTTGTTTCCTTTAAAGATCATCACTATCAATTCATACTTTGGCTATGTAGGCAGTTCATGTCATAAACTGTTATAGCAACTCACTACACTGTCCTTGTCGATCTAATATATTGTAGTTCAATGTTATTGAACTCAATAATACTGGCGAAGTCTTGCCACCATTCGTCTGTAACCCTATAGCTGGAAATGCCTTCTCGCTATTCAAACAGACTCAATGCTTCGATAAATCCAACTTTTCTATCACCTACACCCTTTAGAGAAAGAGACAGTTACCATAGAATAACAAATCTTTACAACTTCAACTAAGGGCAATCAAAATAATGACGGAGATTAATAATGCTTGAGGAAAAGCAAGGACATCGTATACATAGATACCAGGCTATAACAAATCAGTACCACCGAGGATAGGACAGAGAATAGAGGAAACCACTCGTGAAGCATGCGAGGTGGTAGAGAACCTGATACGTCGGACTAATAAGTAATAATTATTATTACCTAATGAGTTGGTAATGATATTACTCACGCTATGAGATAGGTATATCACATCCTTCTTCTTAACTCGGGATAGTAAGAAACATACCCACTCCCAAAACCCATGAAACCAGATCGACTTAAGATTTCAACATCCCTACCCTAAATTCCTAAAACTAAACTTAAATACGATACCTATTTCAACCCTCAATCACAAATACATACATCATAAGGAATATAAGTCGAAACATTAGAAATCGAATAACAAAATGAGGAAATTATACTTATAGAATCCAACTAACAACGATCATAGTTATCTAACCAACTGGTTTCACATCTTGTAACGGAATCTTGTCTTCACATGGAAATAACCGACCAACCAACGAAACACCACTCTTACATATAGACTCAGCTACTTTTCAAGTGGTGGTCATAGTCGCCGTGACAGTCATCATGCACATCTCAACGCAAGAAACACTAATAAAACTGGGAAGGATGTCAAAAATTCAAATGTTTGTGAAAACCAAGGAAATCAACGAATGTCTACCCACAAGGATACTCCAAACCACAAACCTAGTAAAACGAAACGAAAGTTCGGGAATGAAAAAGGAGGCAGTTCAAAACAAGGGTCTACCAAAAGACAACAGATAGTGACAACTCACGCTGTTACTGTTCCTACCACCCCCACACCCACAAGGTCGTACAACGGCAACCAGCCTAAGTGCAACCGATGCAACTTTCATCATCATGGACCCTATCGTGAAATGCATTTCCCAAGGTGCAACAGTAAGGGACATACTATCCGCTACTGTAGGGAACCAACCCAACCAACCGCTCCAGCCACAAATGTCATAGTTGACCGTACTTGTTATGAATGCGGAGCAACGGGGAACTTCCGAAGGCACTGCCCGAAGGCAAACAATAGGAAAGTTGGCGGAGGAGGCCGAATATTCGCAATGGGTCAAGAGGAGGCCATTGCAGACCCCACGGTTTTTCCGGGTACGTTTTTCTTCGATAGCACATTAGCATGCATTTTATTTTATAGTGGAGAGGAGAGGAGTTTCATAAGTCACAAATTTAAAAATCTATTCAAACAAGCACCCCAATCATTAAGCAAAACCTTCATAGTAGTAATAACAAATATAGATAAAAAAAAAATACTGAAAACACATGTGTAGAACGCACTATCACGCTAATGAACACTCTTCCCATCGACTTCACACCTGTTACGATAAGAAGTTCCGAAATAGCTACTAGAAATGGATTGGCTTGGTCTTCACCTTGCCAACTGCATGTGCTATGAAAATACCCTTCACTTTCACCGTTGGCTAACGAAAGTCTATCGATTTATAACGAAAAACCCGACACAACTCCCAAATCGTTTCTAGTTAAAAAATCTTGTAGCACTCATGTGAGGAGTACTATATCCTTTACAACCTTCCCAAAGTATTACCGACAAACTATTTAGGAATAGCACACGTACGACGAGTCAAGTTCAAATGCAGAGGCTAAGAATGATTACGGTTAACCTATCACTGCAAATGTGTATGAAACTTGTATACACAGGGCAGTGATAAGTGAACCAGGTAAGAACTCGACCATGAACTTCAAAACGAAACGACCTGTATTACGAATGAACAATGCTGAAATTTAGATGAACATAGTCAAACAAACCCAAATCCATACAACCTCTACCGGTCGAAGTAATAGACGGAGTAATGAAGGTCCGCAGGAACACCCACACTAGGATCTGGGCTCACTAGAGAAAGAGAAAATTCAAATGGAATAGAAGTACACACATCTTTCCTCAACAATTGAAGTCCCAGTCAAAATGCGAATTTCGGGGCGAAATTCTCTATAAGGGGGGGGGGGGGTGGGTAATGTAACACCATCAAAAATTAGGTCAAAAATAAAATTTTCCAGTAACTATAATTGAGTATAATAAGTGGTAGATGTCGTAACAAGGTTTCCAAAAATATAAATAACACTAAAAATCCGAGTTATAACAAAGAAGTTATGACCAATCGAAGATCCGCGACAATACCGGTAAAACACTGTTAAGCAGAAAACGTGAAATTCCAATAAAATGCTTTTTAACTCTAGGTATCTAAATGAAAGTTGTACATATCCCAAAACCATAAACATACATAAAAGAACTCCCAAATCTGACTTCATATGAGAAAGTTATGATTTTTCGAAGTTTCGGACATAGTGGTAGACAACTAAAAACTCGAAATAGAGATCGAGCGACATTTAGCCAACGCGACCTAAACGAGAATTGAAGATCTCCTCAATGGTAATACAACAGTAACAAGACTGACGAAAACGGGCATCGGATGAAGAAGTTATGGATTTTTAATGGACTTTTCTAGTCCCGACCTGTTAAAAATATATTACTAAAAATGAATTTTGAATTAGTCGATGGAGTCTAAACGAGAGCTGTAGAGCATTTTCTCACCTATGCGTGGATATAAAGAACGTCGAAATCGGAGCTCGTACACAAAAGTTACGAAATTTCAAAGAACTGGGCACACATCTCGAGGCTGGTCTTTCGGGAACACCCCGCGTTCTCTGATCAGAACCGAGTCCCATCGCCATCCAATCCGAGGTTCATAAGCAGCAACACATCAGGCTCCGGAACACGCTGCATACGAGGGAACGCCCCACGTACCTCACAAGAATGCCCCACATTCGAGGCCTCTTCCAGCCCTATAAAAAGGATGCGAAGGCTCCGGGTTTTGGTTGCTAATTCTCAACTTTTTCTACTAAATTTCATACTTCTACCCTCTCGAGACTATACCGACATCCTGGTTTCATATCTAAGCTCTTACAGAAGTTTGAAGCCCTGAGATTCCCGAGAAATCGACTTTCTCTATTCGAAGTGCTACTCGAGTTTAGTGTCTCCTTCTTCAAGCTACCGCTTCTACTAAGTGAGTTCATACCCCTATCACTACGTTTTTAAATACCTTTATAAATGCTTTTATGGGGGATACAAGTAAAACATGACTAAAATTGTGTGAAACACAATTCTCTTGATGTACTTTTCATGCTATTGTTATAACTATCATAGGAAGTTATTAACATACAAAACATCTCCCAATGCAACTTTACTCTATTATGACACATTATATTTTTTATATAGACATATGTTTTATTTGTAAACATGCATATTACATCAAATCGAGGGTAACCATTTCAACTATAACACTATGTATTTTACAAGTCAATACAACTCATTATTATGCCTTTGTTCATACTATAGAAAGGGTAATCATTTCAGACAAAATGACATTTTCATGAATACGTGACTTAATTGAGAATCCGTGAGTCATTCATCTTCATTATACCTATCAAGGTACTGCTTAAAAGTCCTGTTTTATAACCAGAGTCTCCTGTCTGGAGAACGTGATAAGTGTGTATAGATCTATACGAGACTGATGATCTCGCGCCCTGACTGTTTACTACATTTCGCGGGGTGACAAATATCATAACGCTTCGACGCCGGAAGAACGTCGCTACAGGAAAATCCATCATAGTACGGTTATGAAAACTCACTGGATAGACAATTATAATGGTATTATGTTTTCACGTAAAAAGTGATATTACAGTTATTATCACATACAAATACAGGCTTCTTATAGTTTTGTTCTATAATAAGACTATACATCATTATTTTAAGCATGGCATATTTGCTTACAAGTTACGATCTTGGACATTTAAGACTGCTCCTCACTTTTATGGAAATATAGGATTTTCCTGGTTCAAATACATAAAATTTATACACCAATCATTCATACTCATTTCATACAGTCATATGAAAATATCGGATTTTCTGGAAAACAAACGTGAACTTTCGAATGGCATACATTTTCTCAAAACACTACTTATGAACTCACCAAATCTATTGTTGACACTTTTTCTTTGAAATAACTTGTATTCTCAGGAAAACGCTAAACCAAGTAGCAACTACTTTTGAAGACTAACGCGCTGGCGTTAGTAATATATTTTTGATCACTAAATTGTATTTGATATTCAAACATGTAACACATACAATCATGTAGACTTTTCAAATATATTTATACTTTGGTGGTGTGTACATTCTTTACTATTCAATTGTTATAATACTGAATATGACGTCCTTCGCCCCCGAACGTTTCCGCCGTTCATGTTTGGGGGTGTGACAAAACCTCCCTTTAACTGTAACTTCATTCCACAGAACAATCATTCTCGATATCCCAAAAATCCTCATCCTACTCACCAGTCTCTACAACCTAAGAACACTCATCAATCTAAGGAGGCACCATAGCCTGTCAAATCAGTTGACTCTGGTACCTCAACCGAAGGCAAAAATGATGCCATCATTTGTCACAAATGCAACAAAGAAAATCACTTTGCTAAGGAATGTAAGGCCAGTGTGGTGAAGGACAGAGCATTCTGTCTTAGAATGGCTCAAGAATTGCAAGAAACGGAAAAGACAAGAGCATACGTGGCTCAAGTCAAAAGGGTTCATCAAGTTTGGTCTTCAGGAGATGAAGATGAAGATTTCAACATCAAGGGCAATGGAAAATTTTGTATGAGGCAATTGATGATGAGGATGGGTCGACGAAGTTGGAGAAAAACTACTTCTACATGGTGAAAGATGGAACTCTTAGCAACGTTGAACAGATGAAATTCATGATCCAATCTAATAATTATAGCATGCATGATTTTCAACCCTTTTCTAGACAACCTTAATGACTCTTGTGTTGTTGTCCTTTCAGACTATAACAAGGCCTTAGATGAGAAGAACACAGCGTCCCAAGAAATGTTTCATGTAAGAGGACGACTATAAGATAAGAGACTCAAAGTTGCCATGTTAGAAAAAGACTTACTGTGAGAGAAGGATGCTAGAATGTTGTATGAAACTCAGTTAGGAATAACTTTGAATCAAAGGGATCTAGCCCAAAAGGAAAATGTACACTTGAATCTTTTAATTGAAAAGTTGTTTAATGAAAGTCAAGCTATTGAAAATCTTGTCAATAATGGGTCCATAGATACACATATAATTGGGGTTGGTCCAATGGGTATTCCACCATAAAGGATTTATCACCCCGGTTTAACAAAGACCATCCCTATGTCCCTCCGGATCGAGAGTTTCATTTCCCAGTCAATGACAAAACATTCCCCGAAGACATGAAAGACCACTTCGGTAGACTTCATAATCTGAGAAATAATTGTGTCATCGAGGAAATCCTTCCTGAAAGCTCAATTCATTCATGTGATCAAATACCCATCATAATTTATCCCAATTCTCAGACTTCTTCAGTTGCTGAAGAAGAAATTCTTATGGAAGGACTAGATAAAAATGTAAATGTCACTACATCGTCCTCAGACTGCAGTCTCATTCTCTACATTCTTAGACCTCAGTTGTCCAAATTTCATTCTAGAAATTGCCCGTCTAAGGGACCGTCTTTGACTTAATCTGCGGTACATTAGTCTTCCTTACAGCATAATGCAGTCAAAAGCACAGTGACAATTCAACCCATCCTTCATGAGTTACCCATTGGAAATTTTGAATATGCTCAGTGTTCACAAACTCCAAAGTCTTCTAGCTCAGAAGATACAAGTCCACTTTTTCAAAAACAATCAAAGCTTTCGAAGAAATCGTAGTTGAACATCACTGACTGCGGTTCTCCAAAAACTCGTGCAAAACAAGATTTAAAAGAGGAACTTAGATCTCGTGGTAAGAAGCGGGAAACCATTTTCAAACCAAAAGAGTCCAGAAAAGCACGTTGTCCTAAATCAACTTTCAAAAAACACTGCGGTCAAGGTTTTTGACAAACAGGAATGTACAATACCAAAAAAAATTCCCATTTCTTCTGACAATTCCCAAAAGAGAGTGAAGTCTTTTTGAAGGTACTGTTTTTAAATCTATTCCTTGGACAACCCAAAGTGGAAAGGGATATTGCCAACTCGTACACCTTTTAAGTCGCATGAAGTTCTCAAAAGAACCCAACCTAGTAGATCTTCACGTGCTCACCCTTTTTCAAATTCCAAGGGCAAGTCAGTCAAGTTTCACTCTCTGACTGGTCATAAGACTCACGCTCCACCCTTCAGACCGCTGACCAAGCATCGTGTCTGGATCAATGAGAAAAATCTTTCATTTTGATTTTATCATCAGAAAAGGTCATATCAAGTCCAATCTTGTAACATTTCAAAACCATGGAACTTTCAAAAACCTCGCAACACTCCAAAAGTTCACAAACATCCAGGTCTAGGTCTCAAGATTGACATGAAAACTATTTCTACTATCACTGCTCATGCATCTAAGAAGAATTCACTTGTAACCACGGCCTCCAAACAAGTTTGGGTGCCCAAACTAACCGTGTAATTTTTTAGGCAATGTGAAAGGAGAAACAAGAAGAGGAGTGATTGATTGATAGTGTCTGCTCTTTGCACATGACCGGAAGGATAGAAGCACATGTTTGATCAGATCTAAGTCTAAAGGGACAATGTATCCTTTGGATGTTTCATTAACCATTGGGAAACCGCAGTTGTGTTTTCTGTCAAAAGCAGTTTCCGAAGTTAGCTGGTTATGGCACTGCAAGCTGGCTCATCTAAAATTTCGGTATATCAACAACCTTGTCACTGGAGAACTCCTCTGAGGTCTCCCCATTTTAAATTACAACAATGGTACACTCTGGCTAGCATGTGAGTATGGTAAACAATCGAAGGGAAACCGTCCGCTGGTGATTGACTCATCAATTTCAGAACCCTTAGAACTCTTTAACATTGATCTCTGCGGTCCATCTACTGTAGCTAATCGCCATCACAAGAAGTACATACTAGTTATAGTTGATGACTTCACTCGTTTCACTTCGGTCTTCTTCCTGAGGCTCAAATCCAAAACACCACAGGTTCTGATCAACTTTATCAAAGAGATTGAACTTCAAATCAAGTTACCAGTGAGAAGAATCCGAAGTGACAATGGAACTGAGTTTACAAATCATCTCTTGAATAGTTTCTTGGTTTCCAAAGGCATCAGTCACGACTTCTCAACTCCCTATACAACACAGCAAAATGGAGTTGTAGAGCGAAGAAACTGTACTCTGGTTGAAGCAGCAATATCTATGCTGAAGTTTGTAAACCTTCCTCTATACTTCTGGGCCGAAATAGTGGCAACTAGTTGCTTTGTTCAAAACAAAGCATCATTTGCAAGCGTCTAAGCAAATTTCCTTATAAGGGCCTCAACAATCGCAAACCGAATGTCATATTCTTTCACATCTTTGGGTTTAGATGTTTTGTGCTCAACAACAAAGATCATATTAAGAAGTTTGCATCGAAGTCAGATGAAGGCATTTTACTTTGCTACTCAACAAACAAAGTAGTCTACATGGTTCTCATCAGACGCACTAGATTGATAGTCGATAACTTCAATGTAAAATTCGATGACTATTACATCCGTAACACTGCTCCTTCAGGTGAAACTAAAGCAATCCTGGAAAGTAATATCCCAGCAATCTTCGGATCACTAGAACATAGTTGAAATAAAATATGATGACCATTTTGACCCCACAGAGACTGCTCATCTCTCTGAAACTCTTGTGTCTCCGGTAGCCCAACAACAACATGCCGAAGTCTCTGGCCCAACTCTTTCCGAAGACTTGTCACTTAACACTTCCACCTCTCTGGTTCAGGGGGAAAGCTCAACTTCGGTTTACGCAACAACCATCGAGGTTCCAGTGCTTGAAGAAGCAGTTTTGGAATCTACTTGCAGATTCACAATCCCATCAAATGTCTCCTCAAACTCTAATGATGAAGGTATAGAGAACATCGACACAAGAACTGATTATAGGATAATCACTCGGATAGTGGCAACTACTTGCTTTGTTCAAAACAAAGCATCATTTGCAAGCGTCTAAGAAAAACTCCTTATGAGGGCCTCAACAATCGCAAACCGAATGTCATATCCTTTCACATCTTTGGGTTTAGATGTTTTGTGATCAACAACAAAGATCATATTAACAAGTTTGCATCGAAGTCAGATGTAGGCATTTTGCTTTGCTACTCAACAAACAAAGTAGTCTACATGGTTCTCATCAGACGCACTAGATTGATAGTCGAGAACTTCAATGTAAAATTCGATGACTATTACATCCGTAACACTGCTCCTTCGGGTGAAACTAAAGCAATCCTGGAAAGTAATATCCCAGCAATCTTCGAGTCACTTGAACATAGTTGAAATAAAATATGATGACTATTTTGACCCCACAGAGACTGCTCATCTCTCTGAAACTCTTGTGTCTCCGGTAGCCCAACAGCAACATGCCAAAGTCTCTGGCCCAACTCTTTCCAAAGACTTGTCACTTAACACTTCCACCTCTCTGGTTGAGGGGGAAAGCTCAACTTCGGTTTACGCAACAGCCATCGAGGTTCCAGTTGTTGAAGAAGCAGTTTTGGAATCTACTTGTAGAGTCACAATCCCATCAAATGTCTCCTCAAACTCTGATGATGAAGGTATAAAGAAGATCGACACAAGAACTGATTATAGGATAATCACTCGCTCATCAACCTAGGGGAACCATCTCAGGTTCAGAGGGAACTCCCATCCACAATCCAGGGGAAACCTCACTTCAATGATGATCAAACTCCTTCAGTCCAAGACACTTTTGTGGGATGTTCACAAGTCGAGTGGGAACTGACTTCCCAACTGAAGAGTTTCTTGATATCGAAGACATTCCCTAAAACACAGCTGCTGATCATCTACAACCTCATCGACATGTCTGGACGAAGAACCACCCACCAGGTCAAGTCATAGGAAACCCATCTACTGGTATCCAAACTCGATCCACTAAAGATTTAACTAATCATTGTCATTATGCAGCGTTCATGTCTTCAGTCGAGCCTCGAACCATAAAAGAAGCTGTCATGGAACCTGACTAGATAGTTGCAATGCAATAGGAATTAACAGAGTTCGAAAGAAACAAAGTGCGGCAACTAGTACCGAAGCCAACTGGTCACACTAGTGTTGGAACAAGTTGGGTGTAAAAAAACAAACTAGATGAATTCGATGCGGTCGTGCGAAACAAAGTAAGATTAGTAGCTAATGGGTATAGTCAACTAGAAGGTGTTGACTATGATGAAACTTATGTCCCCGTAGCCAGGATGGAAGAAATATGCATCTTCTTAGCGTATGCGACACACAAAAGTATCAAAGTACATCAAATGGATGTAAAAAGTGCCTTCCTGAATGGTGATCTGAAAGAAGAGGTTTACTTACAACAACCTCCAAGCTTCGAAAGTCAAGAATTCCCAAATTATTGTTACTAGCTTGAGAAAGCAGTCTGTGGTCTTAAGCAAGCACCAAGGGCATGGTACAAGACCCTCTCCGAGTTTATTGTCACATCTGGATACAAAAGATGTTTGATTGATCCCACATTATTTAGAAAGGAAAATGGTAATCACCTTATGCTTGTCCAAATCTATGTGGATGATATCATATGTGGGTCAACAAATTAGGGTATGGTGGATAAATTTGCAAAGCTCATGACTAACAAGTTCCAAATGAGCATGAATAGAGAGATCAATTTCTTTCTAGAACTCCAAGTAAAACAAGTCCCTCAAGGGATATCCATTCATCAAGAAAACTATACCTCTGAACTGCTGAAGAAATAGGCAATGGACAACTGTTCCTCAGCCAAGGTTCCTATGGTCTTTGGATACAAGATTTCTGCTGATCCTTCTAGAGAATCAGTGAACTACAAATCTTATAGAGGAATGATTAGTTCTTTGATGTACCTCATTGTAAGCAGAGCAGATATTGTCTTCGCAACATGCTTATGTGCTGGGTACCAATCCGATCCGAAGGTATCACATTTAACCACAGTCAAGCAAATTCTCATATACTTGAATGGAAGCAAAGCTCTAGGCCTCTGGTATTCTGTAGGGAACGACTTCAGCCTTCAAGCCTTCACGGATGCAGATCATGCCGAAAGAAGATTGGATATAAATAGTATTCCAGTGGCTGTCAATTTCTTGGAGGAAGACTGGTCAGCTGGTCCTCACGAAAACAAAATTGTGTTTCTTTGTCTACCGCAAGAGCTGAGTACGTGGCCGCAACCAGCTGTTGTTCTCAAGTCTTATGGATGAAAACCCAACGGATGGACTACGGATATAGAATGCTGCAGATAACAATTTATTTTGATTCAGAGAGTGCCATAGCAATTTCTCATAATCCTATTAACTACTCAAAGACTAAACACATTGAACTCCGGTATCTCTTCATCAAAGACCACATTCTCAAAGGTGATATTGAACTAATTTTTGTCAATACTCATGAAGAGATTGCTAATGTGTTTACAAAGGCACTTGACGCAACAAAGCTGAACAGTTTTATGCAAATGTTAGGGATGATGAATTCGGACCCACAATTCTTCTTGAATTGATAGGTACAACACACCACCTCTGGTCTCTGTTGCGGTCCTATAATAATATATCTAGCATACATGGATTCAGTATACTCTTTGTATCGCAACCATATATCATACTTATATTCCTTAGGTCTTTATTGTTTTTTGTCTCTGATCTTTTACCAAGTTCTCCTTTCAGATCCTTCTACCGCAGTGACATTAACTTCCACCGCAATCATCAGAATTCATCCACAATTACATTAAATGATTACTTCATAAATTCTCTGATATTTGTGTGCTATTTAATGGTCTTCATTTAATAAAAATTCTTCATTAATTCAAAACAAAAAACATTTTTTTGTAGCATACAACGTTCCAGTCCCTTCTAGAAAGCATTTTTTCTATGTCAGACCTATTTTAGGTTAAATGACAAATAAATCTCTTTTCCATAAAAGATTTTTTTTAAGAAATCTTTTTTCTTAATCTGTCACGTCTCATAGCCTCCAACTGTGTAATCCGTTTCAACTTCCCCTTTATTCAATGGATTTTACTCCCTCACCACACGTTCTTCAAACGTGCAGTGATGGATCTGACATTCTTTAAATGCCCTAATTTTCCCTTTCAAATTATAAAAAATTAAAAAATAAAAAATAATATAAAAAAACATTTTCGATTAATTTCATGAATGGATGACATTCTTTAGATGCCATAACTTTCCCTTTCAAATTATCAGCCATTCTTTAAATGCCCTAATTTTCCTTTTCAAAAAAACATTTTCGATTAATTTCATGAATGGCTGATAATTTGAGTCGGAACCAGTTGGTTAAACCCAATGCTTTTTACCATTAACAATTGCTAATAAATTAATTTGCATAACTTTTGAAATTCGGTGCTATAAACACCCTTTTTCCCTCCCAAGAAAGCTCTACATTTTCTGAACTCTAAGACGATCTTTCCCTACTTCACCTTCTTGCACTCTGTTTTCTGCAAGTTCCTAAACTTTTCAACAAAAATGGTGAAATCTGGTATCTCGAAAGAGCAATACGAAGCTTTTGCGTTGGTTCAACCAACTGGTTCCAACTCAATAACCAAAAATCTCTCTCCGATGATAGCCTGTAGCAACTTTACGACTGTGTTTGAAGACCATCCATATTATAATGAATCGATTCGACTGATGATCAAGTTTCTGTCATCTCATCCATTGTTTGGAGGTTTCAATAGCTTCACATATGTGGTTCCTCTTTCCACCCTTTTCAAACTTTCCTTCTCAGCCTTTCGCCCAATCTCAAACCCTCCAGAAATCTACTTGAACTTGATCAATGATTCTTTAGTCATCTTGACTAAGGATAAGTTTCTGAATGCAATCAATCTTCGAATTCTTCCTTCAACATGAATTTATTCTGCCAAAACCAATGACATCACCTCAACCCTATACCAGATGAGGTATCCGAATAAATTTAAAGGCATTAGGGAATTCAAGAAGAACCAACTACTTGCGGTATGGCAATTTGTCTGTCATTTCATCATCCGGAGTCTCTTTGGAAGAGCCGAAGGCACAGACAACATGTGCCTCAAGTTTTTAGAACTCGTGTAGAGTATCTTCACAGGCATCGCAGTGAACTAAGGTCAAATTCTCTGGGAAGACTTTCTTCAATATATTCCCAATGATAATCCGATAGAAGACCCCACTGAACACACCTTCGCACGCTTCTGGTCTCTCTGGATCTCGGACCTCCACAAGGATGCTAAACTCGACATGGGTGATGACATCAACTTCTTTGTCACCCGAGATTTGAAAAGGTACACTCATTCCAAAGACCACTCATTTTTAGACCTCTTAGGTGACTGCCTGAACATATTCTCAAGTCTATTGGACTTGAAACCCGAGAAGTCACAGATCATCTCGAGGCTACGAATGGTATTGAGCCATACCATTCTTCCCCGCGTCATCCCGGTCAGCCAATTATAGCCAGTACCGCAACCCAAGGTCCTTCAAAATCCGCACCTGCCTCAGTCCCTCCAACTGCTGAACAATCCAACCCTCCCATAACTACACGTCGTAAGAAGATTGTTCACTCAAAGAAAGCTCCCAGTAGCAAATCAAGGAAAGGTGAAACCCTTTCAAAGAAACGCAATACAAAGGTCATCGAATCGTCGGATGACACTCCTGTCTCTCCCTACAACTCTCAAGACGATATTGGTGTCAATATTGATGAAGAATCTGATGATGACTCTGTTCAAATTCTTAGACAAAAAAAAAGCAAAAGACTATCCCTAGCCAGAGCCAAATGCGTGACCCAAAAAATACTACAAGCTCTTAAAAGACTCCGGTAGTCCTTGGTTCCCCCGCATGCTTAATTTTTTCAACCCTCTCTAGCTACTCAGATGCAGGAAGTGCATCTATTTCAATTAAACATGGAGACACAACCCCATCGGGATCCCAAGATGATCTCAGTGGTACTGCTCGCCCTAAGGTCTCTAGGGCTTCCCATCTTCATATCTTTGATCCAGAGGAGTTGTGCTCCATGCTTTATTCTGTCACCCAAACACTTCAAACAGATAACCATTTGCAGGGCACCTCTTTCGCCTATGCCAAAACCGAACCGAGGCCAACCTTGAGTACGGGTCAAGCAGACCGAGGAAGTTCAGGAAATCCTACTCTGCCACCATTACACTAAAGTGTTTTAGGCGTGGTGAGCACAATCGTGCAAGGATCCACAAACCCAGGGGACACCCTGGTGCGTACAAAAGGATTTGATGGTTACTGTTCTGATGATTCATGGTCACAGTTTAAACCAACCACTGAGTCCGAAGTTAAGAAGTATGAAGCTTTCAGAAGAGCATTCCAGGCCCACAAAGCTCAATAAACGAAACAACTACAGCAGAAGGAACAAGAGATTCAAACTGTAGCCATCAATCTACTAAAGCAATTCCCATTCCAAAACTTCGGTCACCTCACTTTGGTACATCACAACCAAGGATTGAAACTCAACAACACTCTCCTCAACAAACTCCAATTGCAACTGTAGATATACACAAGCATCCCTCTCTAATACAAGCTCATCACTCCCCTTCACCGCAACACTCACTACATCAAGAACAACAACACTCACCAATTCAAGAAATCCATAATTCCCCACCTCGTCAAGAAACTCCACCACATTTCAAAATTTTAGAGCCAACCATGTCATCCGAACACTCCAATGACTCCCCCGCAACCCAACAAAGGAAGAAAGACCGGAAAGCAGAAAAATTTGCTGAAATGATCTGGAGAGAACATGGCTTTGATATGACGATGGATTTAACTCTGATCAACTCATGGGTTAATCCTACAAGAAGAGTGCTTTATAACGACTATAGGCCAGTTATGACCTATGCCAAACCACCTTCGAATGGATATTGGGATATCATAATCTCTCCTAATGCCAAATTCTTTAGTGTCTTTGAACCCTTCGACTGCAGTCTACAGAACAAAGATTTCCTCTTGAGTTCGAACGAATTAGTCGCTCTCACACCAAGCATGGATCAACATTTGAAAGTATTTGGTCTAACGATAGACCTTCCACAGTTAAGAGCTATAAGATCAGAAGATTCATGAAGTCAGAATCTGTCCAGTACACACGGACAAGAAGAGGTGATGATTATATCCGAGCTCAGGCAGAATTTCCCTACATGAATCTGGAAGAGGTATTTCTGATTGCCAGGGTGTTTCACATCAAGTCAGAAAAACATCCCAATATGATAATTGCATATGAAAAGGCATCTGAGTACCTTAAGTCCGTAGTGTGTGACTTTGCGAAGATTATGAAGACATTCATCTGGTCCTTGCTAAAAAAATTCAACCTCCCTACACTTGATCCAACTCCATTCTTCACCGAAGGATATCAAGATCAATCCTTAGGTGCAACCAAATTTCTAGAGTTGGGAGTTGTGTTCAAAAGAGTAAATAGCAATGTTAAGTACTTCGTCCCCATCACTAGTATGCATTGTCTAAGCCGCAGACAACTAGAAGTCACCTTGACTTCAGTTCATAGGACGAAGCACACAATTGATGAAGTAAAATTTGAAATTACAAGGAGGATCACTTGGCTGGGTGAAGTAAGGATGTTTTGGTGGTTTCTGATCAACTTTCTGAAGCTTAACAATTAGTGAAGTTGAAGAGGTAACTTAGGGGGAAATTGTTGAATCAAAGAAGTGAACCTCTTAAACTTATGATCCAAAGTCTAAGTCTCTACCGCAATGGATCCTTTGCTACCGCAACCTCAAGTGAAGATGTCATCCGCAACAACCTCATCTGGAACTTATTCTAGTTATTGTGTTTCTTTATCTTATATGTTTACATGGTATTATCCAGTGTTCCTTCCTTGGACACTTTATTAGAATTTTAATAGTTGTTTATTCACCACGTACTTTCTCAGGACTCTATAAATAGAGTTCTCTTATTTTGAATGAAATACCACCCTTATCTATCTATTATCTCTATTCTCTATCTGAATTACTCTCTCTCCTCTTAACTTCAAAGATCTTTCTGAACATACACTCTTATATTAAGATCGAACTCTGAATATCTCCTTTGCAGCAAGTCCTCATGACTTCATTCACTTTAAGATGATCACATATACTAACTCGGTTTGAATGCAAACCCTGTTAATAAACATCTTAGTGTTTACCTGATATATAACTTGTTGTCATTTACATTTCCTTTACTTCCACAATTACATTTCCGCATCTAACAACTCAAACAACTTTAAATTATTATTGTTGAGCTTTATGATCCTTTGAGATTAACTTCATTCCGCAACGTATAACTTGTACTAATGTTTGTTCAAGTGTGTCTCAAAAGTTTTTCTCTCAACACAACACATTGACAAAGAGAATGATTATAATACGTGTGTCACGTCCATACGATATCTAGAATGGAGGAATATATGATCTCTTATCTAATGGACGCGTCAGAGTTTGATAACGGCTTTTGAGAGCTATGATTTTCTAATCGGATTTTGGAGTCATACTTGCAATAATATTTATTGGACTTATCCAAGTGGGAGACTATTGAATTAGGTGTCTAAGCGTATAACTATAATTGGTATGTACTTGACCTGAGAGTAGCATGGTCCATTTCGGGTTTCCATCACCAGAACAATCTGATAGGATGGATATTTGAGAAAGAGGTTATTTGTGATTTATTAATATATTATAAGTATAATATATTAATTGTGAAATCATATTATTTAATTGGTATTGATCAAGAATTAATTTTGAATTAATTTAGTGATCAAAAGAGACTAATTAAATTAATGGGGACTGATTATGTAAATGAGTATTACATATAGTTTGGGCTAATGATCCATGTTGATTATAATGGACTAAGAGTTAGTCCAAAGGGCTTATCATATGGATTATTGGATTAAAGGCCCAAGGGAGTGGATTAGGGTTTACAAGTTGAAACCCTAGGAATTCCACACTATAAATGTAACCCGTAATGCACCTAAAATTGGTCAAATGATTCCCAGTTGAACCCTATCTGATTTTAGTGCTTCATGACCTCTTTCTCATAATCCTCCATTTTCTCATGGTGTCTGTGACTTGTTTAAGGCATAACACTTGGGGGGCTAAGCTCTTGAAAGGCCAAATTCTACAAGCTACAATATAGAGGTATTCATCTAACTTGATTTTATGTTTAAAATATCAAATTGTATGCTAGTTGTAGGCTTCATGCTTTGGATAATGCTATTGCTTGTATAACTAGAGAAAACTTTGATCCAAAGCATTAGGGTTGTAAATGCACCATAGGGATGTTAGAGTACATAAAACGCAACAAAACCAAAACTGTAAGCACGAAGCTTAGTAAGTTCCGCTAAAGCACCAATCACAACAATAACACATACACAAACAACATGCATACATATCCTTCAATCTAAATAGAATGGCCCACAATCCTATAGTCTATATCTTACGCTCAAAGAACCTATATCATGACTGGTACGCCACCTCAAGCCTTCAGCCTATCTGGAACGTTCTCCAGGCCTTCGACCTGACTGGTACGCCCCGCTAGTCTTCAGTCTATTTGGGACGCCCTGGGTCTGCTGGCCTTCAGTACAAAGCAGGACCACCTCAACCCAACCACATATAACATGCCGACATATACATTACATATAACATGTAGTTAACTGCATAATAACAAACAAACAGATCTAACATATCATAATAGCATAACAACATCTTATCTACCAGGATACTAATCTAATAGGTCATAACAACATAACAACATGTTATCTACCAGGATACCGATCTAACATATCAATAGCACACAAAATTGGATAGCAATCCAAAGGCGCTGGCATTGGTGCCTTGACCTGCAAGTATAGTGAGGAAAAACTCACCTCTTAAGTAGTGAAGAATTGATAAAGTCTGACTCAGAATCTCAGCTCCCGACTCAAATGCTAACCACCACCATGTGACCAATTCCATCAAACCCCAAATATCCCCAAAATACGCTTAGAAGTCAAACTTTTTCAACCATGGTCAAAGTCTAAGTCAACGGTCAAGGTCAACAGTCCATGTTGACCCAACTTATAGAGTGTACCAATACACTCGTCGAGTTCGTACCGTAATCAGAAGGTTGTGAAAATCCGAACCAATACACCGAGTTGGCTTGCAAACTCACTAAGTTTTCCCGAGCTTAATACATTCAACTGATCCTACGATTTCAAGGACTCCAAGACTCAGATTTACCCTCAAAAGCTATAAAAAGGGATAAAGTTTCCAACTTTATCCTTTTGGGGCTACTCCAAGTGCTTGAAAACCCATCTACAAGGCTTGAAGATTCAAGGGATTAATCAGTAAGCACAACATCCTTCAAATATGGAACCCAACCTTTCCACAAGAGATTCTAGCCTCAAAATCGACCCAAAGCTTGTTGCTTTATAGATATGCATGTCCAATGCATGTCTTGAACCCAAAATGGATAAAAAAAGGGGGAAATATGACTTAAACTCCATGCATGGCATCAAAACCTGACTAAAGGCCAGATGCAAGTTACTACAAGGTCACCTAGACCTGGAGATTCATAAAGTTGCAAACTTTATGAGGTCCATCCATTGCAACATTCAATAATAAGGAAAGAAAGGGGGCAAAACTCAAGATCTAGCTACATAGAGGAATAAAAATCAGATCTTGGACACTTAAAAAGGTCCAGAAGAATACCAAACTAAAGATAAGAGCTTTACTTGCTAGATCCTTGCTTCCTTTTTTCAACTTTCTTCTTCTTTTGCTCCAAAATACCACGCTAGTTCACAATATGAGAGGGAAGGATGATTAGGGTTCACAGTTGGAGGCTAATAAATGATCAACCCTAGGGACTTAAAGGGATTATATGGGGTACAAAACCCTAAATTTTAAGGTTTGTCATCCATCCGCCAACACGTCGAGTTTTCCCTCACCAAATCACCGTGTTGGTCCATGAACTACGCGGCCTAAAAGTCCTTCAACATGTTGTGTTGAGGCTTCCAACTCGCTGTGTTCCAATGGAAAACATGCTTAAAGAAATAAATTTCATACTTGAGAATCGGGATGTTACACCATATTTCATGATCTACATGTTTTGGATTAAATTAATAAATATATTGAAGCTGTTCGAAAAATGGAAATTATGAATTGTAAAGATTAGCAGTGTATTTTATTCTCACTACCACTACCTTCTTTTATACACATATTAGAAAGATACTTTTATTTCTAAACCACTAATCGCAATGCACAATGTCTTTTAGCTATAAAAGTAACACACTTACATTTAGTTACCAATTTAGTCATTTAACTTTATTTGTTACATGTTTCTATTATGGGTAAAGAAATATAAGTACTTTGCTACTATGAGTAATGAATTATAAGCACGTTCCTATAATGAGTAACATATTGCTACTATCAGTACAAAAGAGTTGTAATGTAGATTGTAGATCATGGTTAGATGATAGCTAGAACTAGTTAAGCTACTATGTATCTTAGAGAAGGTTCTACATGATTCTAGAAGAAAAATCCCACCATACTATGACTAGATGTAATAGGGAAGACTTATAATATTCTACCATCTATGATACTATCAGGACCCAATTAAGTTCTTAATTTAATCGTGGACAAAATTCAATTTCTTAGATCAAGGGCCTACTACCATAAACACCCATTATTAAACCCACAATGGAAACATAGTTAATATTAATAGGAAGGAATACAATGGCAATTTTGGCATGGTGATACTTGAATATTAGATAAGTGTTGAGGATTTTGTGTGAGGCGTTGATTTTAACCTTGGTGGATGGTGTTGAGGATTTTGTGGCATACTGTGATGCATCAATCACAGGTTTGGGTGCAGTACGGATGCATTGGGGTCATGTGATCGCTTACACTTAGAGGCAACTAAAGCTTCCTGAGGCGAACTATCCTACGCATGATTTGGAGCTGGAGGATGTGGTGTTTGCCCTGAAGATTTGGAGACATTACCTCTATGGGGTCCGTTGTACTATTTACATGGATCACAAGAGTCTGAGGTATCTTATGGAACATTCGAATCTGAATATGAGACATCATAGATGGTTGGATGCGGTGAAGGATTATGATTGCAAAATCCTTTTATCACCTGGGAAAGGCCAACGTGGTGGGCTATGCTCTCAAACAAAAGAGGTTGTTGCCCTGATCAGGGATGTGTGTTTGTGGATGACAATGATTAGCCCACTCTTAGAGCATACTCAAGTACCTTAGATTGAGGCGATGAAGGAATAACACCGGAAGAGTGACCGCATATGGGTTAGGTGGCTTCCTTTGATTATGATAGTCGGGGATTATTTACCCTTCATCAGAGGGTGTGGGTTCCATATTGGGGTGGTGTATGTCAGGTTTTGATGGAGGAGGTACACAAGTCGAGTTTCTCTATTCAACCCAGAGTGAAAAAGATGTATACAGATCTCCAGGTTGACTATTGGTGGCCATGTATGAAGAGAGACGTGGTCTGGTATGTGGAGAGGTGCTTGACTTGCAGGAAAGTCAAGGCCGAGCATCAGCGACCTCATGGCAAAATAGATTCACTGAGTGTTCCTATATGGGAATGGGAAGAGATTATGATGGATTTTATCACAAAGTTGCCAAGGACGGCACGCGGGTGTGGATTCGATATGGGTAATCATAAATAGATTAACCAAGAGCGCACATTTTATTCCGATTCAGGACAATATTTCAGCAAAGAAGCTAACTGATATCTAAATTTGGGAGGTTGTGTCACATCATGGGGTGTTGGTGTATGTGGTCTCTAATAGAGATGTTTGTTTACTTCTAGGTTATGGAAGTGATTCCATGTAGAGTTAGGCAGTCGACTTCACTTCATCACGGCTTTCCACTTACAGATTCATGGTCAAAGCGAACGGACAATGTAGACATTGGAGGACATGATGTGAGCATATGCACTGGATTTTTGCGATAGTTGGGATAATTATATTCCTTTGGCAGAATTTTCGTATAACAACAGTTTTCACGCAAGCATTGACTGACCTCATTTTGAGACACTCTATGAGAGGAAGTGTAGGACCCGCTATGTTGGGGTGAGGTCAGTCAGCAGGTCATGGGGAGTACGAAGTTGGTACTCAAAATGACGGAATTGATTCAATAGGTTCACTGCAGACTTTAGACAACACAGAGCCAACATAAGAGCTATGTAAATGGACACCGGTCAGACTTAGAGCTTTAGGTTAGGGATATGGTACACCTGAAGGTGTCACCTTGGAAAGGTGTCATCCGATTTAGGAACATGATTAAGCTAGGCCCCAGGTATATTGGTCCTTTCAGGGTGTTAGCCCGGGTGGGTAGGGTTGCATATTGTTATGATATGCCAGAAGATCTCAGCCAGATCCATAACACTTTTCATGTCTCTAAGCTTTGGAAATGTTTGGTTGATGATTCCGTAGTGGTTCCATTGGAGGACATTCAGGTGGATGATCGCTTGAATTATGTAGAGAGACTAGTTGTGATCCTTAACAGGGGGATGAAGAGTCTACAAAACAAGGGGTGGGTCTCGTGAAGGTGTAGTGGCAGCACCGAAAAGGATATGAATAGACGTGGGAGCCTGGGGATGATATGAAGTAGCATTACCCATTGTTATTTGTGAGATTAGACTTTGAGGACAAATCCTAATTCAAGTGATGGATAATTATAACACCCGATTCAAGGTATCTTTCATTTTGACCCTCGGTGTGAATATAGTTTGCAAATTTGGTCGCAAGGGGCATTATTCTAAATTCTTGTAAGGGAGTGATTAAGTTGCGCATACGTAATCCAGGGACAACCCCTAATTTTAGGGTTTGGACCCTATTTAAGCTTCTTTTTGCCCACGGTTTCCACCCTACCAACCCCATATCCTCTTTTGAGTCCCATTTCGAAACCCATACCCATTTTAAGAGAGAGTTGTCATTTATGTGTGTTTTGGTGTGTGCTTGGCGTATCTTTTAAGAAGAAGAAGCTTGGTTAATCAACATTGATCAAGTAGGAGCTTGAGATCCAGATTCCATTCATCATTTTCAACTTCATAAAGGCATAAAGCTTTGACCTTGCTCATTCTAATCTTAGATCTAGATCTAGTGGAGATTTGGCCACTTTTTGGTCCCATGAATGAGATCTAATGGGAATTTGCCACTCCAGAAGTTATGAGTCGCTCCTCTTGATGTTTCTGAGATCCCTAGTTCATAAAGTTTGCATCTTGATGGTTGAGGATCAACCATGCATGACTAAATGTGCATTTGGTAAAAGTATGATATTAAATCAAAGATTTGAGTCCATTTGAGCCATGCAAAGGCATCAAGTTAGTGACTCTATGGGTTATGACATTCCCCAAGGTCTGGATCTGAAATATGGACATTTCGTCTTAAGCATTAAATGCTTAATGGACAAATTAGTTGAATGGGGCCTACGTCGGGCATACAAAAGCAGAGGCTGCGTATGCATCTCGATCCGCGATCATGTGTAGCACCTAGTATGTCGAGCATACTAGTGGTACATTGAGCCTACTTGATCTAGGCTTTGGCGTTTAACTTTTGGGCCGCCATTGGACTTTAGGTTTGTGGCCCTTGTTAGGCCACACGTATTTCTAAGTGGGCCAATGTTAGGACTTGGGCTTTAATAGATTTGAGCACATATTGGGCCGTGAGTGTCTTTTGGATTTGGGCCATTATTAGGCTTTTAGTGCCACTAAGTTTGGGCCACAATTATTGGGCCAATTAAGGGAAAGGTAAATGGTGTTTTACCCTAAGAGTTGTGATTAATGAATTAGACTCCCAGTTATGGTTTATGATATCATTATTTATTAAGGTTATATTTTTTGGTTAGTGCGGGGATTATCCGGTTCAGTAGCCCAAGAATGTATTCGATTGTCAGCGAACTAAGGTGTGTTAGCTCATTATACTATAGGACACTAAGGATTGTATGTGTTTGTAGTCTTTGTGACTCTTGTTGCATGTATGTATGCATGTGTGTATGTTTGCTATATGTATGTGGAGTGAAATAGACTAGGTAAAGCCTTGTGCTGACATATGAGTTGAAAAAGACTCGGAGGGTAAAATAGAGTTGACGGTGAAATAGACATGGTACAACCTTAGGCTAACATATGAGTTGAAATAGCTTAAGGGGTATTTTATGGAGTTCACTAAGCTTTGTGCTTATGGTTTTCAGTTTATGTTTTAGCTACTTTTGGTTCGAAGGGGAAGAGCTCAGGATGATTACATTGCACAGACCATGATTTTCCGTTTTATTGACTCTGATTTAGTTTTGGGAGGTTTATTGATATATACCGAATACTTTATGGTTTCAACAAACATGTTTGCTTGATGGATTATTCAATATAAAAATAAAATATTTGGTTCTGAGTTTGGGATGTTACAGTTCATTTTATTGGAATGTTAAAAAATTGTTTGTTTAGCTTGATAGAATAGAATGGACCAAATGTTGTCACTACTAAAAAATAGGCCTTTAGTGACACACACTGATTTATGATACGCAAAAATTAGTATCGTAAAGAAAACATCATCCCTTATAAATTTTGAAGGATTTAGGACACACATTTTTGCGTGTCCGAAAACTACATGTCATTTCATAAATATTTAGGAAAACACATATCTCATCCATAGTAGCTAGTGGGGGAAAAGAAATCCACAAAAATTTAAAAACCCTGCCTTGGGTGATTTAGGGTTAGTTCATTCCCTTATTCATTTTTTACCGATTCCCTCTCCCGTTTTCCGACAAGTGCCACCACACTCGAAATGGATGAAACCCAACCACCCCTTTAACCCCCTTCCCTCCATCTCTTAAAAAACACCACTCTTTATATTGAGATATCATTGCACAAAACCTTTGCCATATAACCACCACCAATTTATCCATGGAGTCTTCGATCAATTGTCATATCGATCTTAAATTAGTTTAGGTAGCGGCCATCCTTAGTCAACTCACACAATTCGAAACCCTAATCTCCCAAAATGTTTGTCGCTAGCGAACAACATTTACTAGAAGAAACCCTATTCAAGCTCTCCCAACTCCTCTATTCTTAATACAATGGACTTATTTTCCAAACCAACAACTCCCATCCCTAGACCATCACCGACTCCAGATTCTTCGCCGACATATGTAATTGCTCCAGCCCTGAGTTCCACCTTTGGCTCTTACGACTCCCTCAACTTTATCACCAGTTGTTGGTGCTCTACTCGCAGATAACCCTACTGCCAACATGGAAATTGGAAAGAAACAATGTAAGTGGTGATAATCTAATTCTAACTCACTACTTCTTGAAATCTTAACCCCAACCATTTATTTGACTGACGAGTTCTTCTCATCTGAAAATCTATGAAAGGTTTATCTGCTTAATGTTTCTGAAAGTTTATGTATGGTTTTGATAATCTTGTTCGATGTATGCATGTATTTCATAATATGAATTCTAATGTGAATATGTTCTGATGATTTGTAATCTGACATATATATGTTTTTTTTGAAGTTCATAAACTTTTAATGTTTCTGAATCTTATCATACTTTTAGCTAAAAAATTTGATTATTGTAGATGGATTACTACAAAGACTGTATGTACGAATATAATATGAAGCTACTATAAACAATAATATTCTGTCACGCGAAAGATTGACAAGTTTTCATTACTGGCATATTACTACTTATTTTCCTCTAAATTTCTTTCTCTATTCTTATATTCTCCGTATCTTATTTGACATATAGTAAAATTTTTCATTCAACATTTTAATACATTGTATGTGTAAATAAAGAATCGGTGCTTTGGAAGGATTTAAACTAGCTAGAAAAAGAAGGTTTAATTTTCATTATAAAATTTTGATATATGTTAGGTGTAACGACCCAAATTTCAAGCCCAAAAATTTCATTTTTAAATTAACAATTCCATAAACATTTTTACCAAATATTGTCGGATAAACAACACGTCATAAAATCACATTGTTGTGTCCCAAACCATAATGTCAAAAGTAATAAAAATCAGAGTACAGTCCCAAAAACTCCTTGCGGAAAACCATGTGTGTGTATGATGCGCTGTTACACTGCTAGCTCCTTCCCCTTCGACGAAGAGGTACCTGAAACCAAAACCAAAACTGTAAGCACAAAGCTTAGTAAGTTCCCCCATCATACCACATACCATACAATATTGTCGGTATCATTCAACCGGTAACCTACATCGGTATCTTTCAACCGGTAACCTTCATCGGTATCTTTCAACCGGTAACCAACGTCGGTATCTTTCAACCGGTAACCAACATCGGTATCTTTCAACCGGTAACAAACATCGGTATCTTTCAACCGGTAACAAACATCGGTATCTTTCAACCGGTATCCGACATCGATATCTTTCAATCGGTAACTGCGGACTATTCCACCCCCTACAACTAGCATACAATCTACAGATATAAACATAAAGTCAGGTATATCCGGGTACTGACCTACCCGTGGGTCCTATGGACCACTGTTAGCGAAACTAATCCCTACTATACACATAACATATCATCCAGATACATCTCATAACCAACACGTAACCAGACCAAGATAATTATCAAAAAGGCCATTATCTTCTAAATACCCCTTTTTGGTGGGCCGACATTGTGGACTTAGACGCACCCCTACTGGAAGGTAACTCACCTTAATGTCGTCCAGTGTTTGAATTATCCTCGGCGCACAAGTCGATTCCCTTCGACTCCTCGATCCCTACACGACGACCTTCAGGTCAACACACAGCAAGTATAACCCTAGACAGGGTATGTCAAAGTCAACTTCAAGTTGACCCGACTCGCCGAGTTGGGCCGTCAACTCGCCGAGTCCCTCACCCTTTACTCGTCCTCATCCATGACCTGACTCGTCGAGTTGGGCCGTCAACTCGACGAGATCCTCTCTCATATGAACATCGCATGAAACTCATCCGACTCGCCAAGTTGATGAACAACTCATCGATTTCACCTTCATTTGATGAACAAGTTATGTCCTCGACTCGCCGAGTTGATGAACAACTCGTCGAGTTCATCTTCATCCTTATGAAGATTGCCTTGGACTCGCCGAGTCTGTTCTAGCACTCATCGAGTCCCATGAACTCCAGGTCTAAAATCACATCCAATACATTGGGTTACTCTTTCTGTCCGATTACAACCCTTCTAACACATACTGGGTTCCTTTGACCCTCAACAGATATGGGCCTTAAAGCCTCGGACTTGTCGAGTCCCAAGAACGGACTCGCCAATTCAGTCGTGTCCAATTTCTAAATCCTTGATTTCGGATGTACAACCTTTGATCAAAAGGTATATCCAAGCTTTTATAATCGATCTAGCACGTAAAGTTACAAACTTTATGTGCTTGCATGGGACTTTGAGCTTAAAAAGACATAAAACAAGCTCTTAAGATGCATGGGGCCTTTCATGGGTGCAAAATCCACTCCAATCTGCCTAGTGACCCCTTAAATGATGTGATTCAGAAGCTTTAACCCCCAACCATGTTTGCAAACATGGTTAGGCACCAAAAATGGATTATAAAAGCCCTAAATCTCCTCAAAGAGGGATCTAACAAATGAATGAGCAAGGTTACAGTTTTTTTACCTTCAATGAGTTGTAGAAGGTGCACAAACTCGGGTTCCCTTGGTCATTACTTGCTTCCTTAAGTTTTTTTCCTTCCTTCTTAAGACTACAAGCACCAAAATCCATCAACAAGGCTTAGATTGCTTCAATAACGGCTAGGATTTCAATGAGAGGTGTTTTGGGAGAATAAGGGACGTTTTGGACGACATAACATTGTTTAAATAAGGTGCAAACCCTTGGATTAGGGTTATTGTCCAGACAGCATTTACTCGTCGAGTCCACGGCTTAAAACCCGCGTCCCATCCCGCTTCTACTCGACGAGTTGGTCCTTCAACTCGCCGAGTCCAAGGCCAAAAACGGAAAATACATAGATAAAAAAAAATAAAAGAAGAGCGTACCAAGAACCAGGTGCTACAAATCTCCCCCACTTATTTTAGAATTCGTCCTCGAAGTATGCTGCTCGTTCCTGAAACAGCTCCGGGTAGTGCTCCATCATCTCGTCCACCGGCTTGCAAGTCCATTCCGAGCCCTTTCGATGCTGCCATTTCACCTACACGAGTTCCACTCTCTTGTTCCTCAGATCCTTCGACTTCCGGTCGAGGATCACCACAGGTCGCTTATTGTAGTTTAGGTTGCCGTCAACCTGAATATCGTCCAAGGGCACCACTGCTGAGTCGTCCACCAGGAACTTCCACAGCTGGGACACGTGCAATGTGTTGTGGATCTGACTGAGTTCGGCTGGCAGATCCAGCCTATACGCCACCTTGCCCACCTGTGATATAACCCTAAATGGTCCAATGTACATGGGTCCCAACTTGCCCCGTTTCCTGAATCAGATAACGCCCTTCCATGGCAACACCTTTAGGAGAACCATATCCCGACCTGGAATTCCAGGTCTGATCGGCGCTAATCGGCATAACGAGTACCCAGCTCATCGTGAAACTTCTTCCAAAACCTTGAAGTGAACCGCACATCTCTGTTTGAAATCACCGACACTGGCACCCCGTGCCGTGCCACCACCTCCCTAATATAGATGTCGGCCAACTTCTCGGCCGAGATGCTCTCCTGAATCGGAATAAAATGAGTTCTCTTGGTCAATTAGTCGACGATGACGCAAATTGAATCCAGCCCTCGCGCGGTCCTAGGAAGCTTTGAGATAAAATCCTTCGTAATGTCCTCCCATTTCTACAGAGGAATGTCCAACGGTTGCATCTTGCCGTGTGGCCTCTGGTGCTCGGCCTTGACCTTCCTGTAGGTCAAGCACCGCTCCACATACCATGCTACATCCCGTTTCATGTAGGGCCACCAATAGTCCATGCGAAGATCTCTATACATCTTCGTTGCCCCGGAATGAATGGAGAATCGAGATTTGTGCGCCTCCTTCATCAGAACCTGGCACACACCCCCAAGGTATGGCACCCACACCCTACGGTGTAATGTCAATAACCCTTGGTTGTCATAGTCGAATGAGAAAACCTGACCCACAATCCGCTCGCTCTTCCGATGTTCCTCCTTCATGGCCTCCTGCTGGGCCTCCCGAATCCGCTCCAAAAGCGGAGTCACCACTGTCATCCTCAGACAGATATCCCTAATCGGCGCTGCCTTGTGGCTAAGCGCGCCAGCCACCACATTGGCCTTTCCCGGATGGTAAAGGATCTCGCAATTGTAATCCTTTACCACATGAAGCCACCGACACTGCCTCATATTCAGATTTGGCTGGTCCTTGAGATACCTCAAGCTCTTGTGGTCCGTGTAAATCATACAACGGACCCCATATAGGTAATGACGCCAAATCTTGAGGGCGAACACAACAGCCCCCAATTCCAAATCATGTGTCGGGTAGTTCACCTCGTGAGACTTCACTTGCCTCGAAGCGTAAGCAATTACATGCCCTTTTTGCATCAATACTGCGCCCAAACCAGAGATGGACGCATCGCACTACAAAAAAAAAAATCCTCCATGCCCTCCGGCAGGGCTAAGATTGGCGCCTCTCACAATCGCTGCCTCAAAGTCTCAAATGCATCCTGCTGCTTAGGCCCCCAACGGAAAACCACATCCTTCTTTGTCAGTCTGGTCAGGGGCACGACTATCTTGGAGAAATCCCGTATGAATCTCCGATTGTAGCCGGCTAATCCTAGGAAACTCAGAATCTCAGACGGAGACTTCGGAACCTCCCACCTCATCACGGCCTCCACCTTCGTCGGATCAACTGAAATCCCGTTCTGGTTGACAAGGTGTCCAAGAAATTGCACCTCGCGCAACCAAAACTCACACTTAGAGAACTTAGCATACAAGTTCTCCCTCCTCAAGGTCTCCAGAACCTCTCGCAGATGCTCCTCGTGCTCCCTTTGCGTCTTGGAATAAACCAAGATATCATCAATAAACACTATCACCGACCGGTCTAAAATCGGTCTACACACGCGGTTCATGATATCCATGAACGTGGTAGGAGCACTGGTGAGCCCGAAGGGCATCACCAGAAACTTGTAATGGCCATAGCGCTTTCGGAACGCAGTCTTCTGTATATACTCCTCTCTGATCCTCATCTGATGGTATCCTGAACGCAAATCGATCTTGGAGAACCAAGATGCTCCCTGAAGCTAGTCAAAGAGGCCATCAATCCTCGGGAGTGGGTAACGGTTCTTCACCATCACTTTATTCAGCTCCCGATAATCTATACACATCCGATGCGGCCCGTCCTTCTTCTTTACAAACAGAATCGGGGATCCCCAGGGTGAAGTGCTCGGTCTAATGAACCCCTTGTCTAACAGCTCATGTAGCTGTGTAGACAGCTCCTGCATCTCAAGAGGAGCTAACCGATACGGTGCCTTGGCTATCAGATCTGCACCAGGGACTAGGTCGATCCGAAACTCCACCTGTTTCTCGAGAGGTATCCCAAGCAACTCTTTGGGGAATACGTCCGTAAACTCTCGCACCACGGGCACATCGCCCACCGTCGCCCTACCCATTTCCCGGGTATCCATAACATAGGCGACATAACCTATGCAACCCTGCTCGAGGTAGTGCCTAGCCCTTGCTGCTGGACATAAGGCTGGTCCTTGTTGTGGCCTTTCGCCCTGAACCACCAGCTCTCCCCCACTAGGGGTCCTGATCTACACTGACTGCTGCGCGCAGTCGATCACTGCCCCATTGGGGCTCAGCCAGTCCATACCAATAATGACCTTGTTCCCCCGCAAAGGTATGGGAATCAATTCCACCAAATAATGTTCCCCGAATACCCTCAAAACACAATCCCGGTAGACCTACGACGCTCGTACTGACCGGTCGTCCGCAATCTCGACCTCTAGAGAGCAATCCAACATGCCTGAAGACTCCGGAAACTTCTTGCTAAGCGCAAGAGAGATAAATGATCGAGTGGCACCCGAATCAAACAACACCTGAACTGGGGTACCGTTCACATGGAACGATCCTAAGCAAGGCACATAATATATCAAAATCACAGCGACATAACATAAAAGCATAAAATAAGAAATCATACCCGTCACCACATCAGGTGTAGTGCGTGCCTCCTCGACGGTCAACTGAAATGCTCGGCTCCAAACCACTGGAGCCTCCACCTTGGCCTTCCGGCCATCCACAACCCGTGCTGTCACCGAAGTCGATGCCACCGCCGACGCCGCTGCTACTGCTGTCAATCTAGGGCAATTGGCCTTTTTATGGCCCTTCTGTTTGCAATGAAAGCAAATCAGGTCAGATATCTGAATCCCAGGAGTAGAGGAAGTACAATCTCTGCCAAAATGTCCAACCTTGACGCACTTATAGCAGCCTGAACCCGGCCCAGTGCGGCAAGCTCCCTCGTGTGACCGACCGCATTTCCCAAAGAGGTCCCGCCCTGACTGGCCTTTCGGCCTACCATCATATCCCTTGGGCTTCTTCCCCGAAGTCCCCATTGTCAGCCCCTCCACTGCCTTCCTCTTTCGGATGTGCTCCAGATCAATCTCCCTTTCCCTAGCCCTGGCAATCATGGAATCGAGGGTAGGGCAAGCTGAGAAACTGACATGCTCCCGGATGTTAGATCGTAGCATGTCATAGTAGCGGGTCCTCTTCATGTCCTCATCACCCGCATACTGGGTACTAGCAATGCCCTGTCCCGGAATTTAGCGGTGATCTCCGTCACAGTCTCCGTAGTCTGTCTCATATCCAAAAACTCCCTAGCCAGCTGATGAATCTTCACAGCTAGCACAAACTCCACCCTGAATTTGGCCACAAAGTCTGCCTAGGTCATAGCCTCAACAGCTGAGGCTCCCAGAGAGTCACCAACCGACTCCCACTAATCTCTGGACCCGTCTCTCAAACACCCTGAAGCAAAACGGACCTCGACCCTTCCGGGCAGAAGCTCGTCAGCTGTGCAGACTCAATGTCTGCGAGCCATCTCCTAGCAGCAATGGGGTCCTTCACCCCATGGAAATCTGGCACACCACTTCCTCTGAAGTCCTTAAAGGACAGTGTGTGTGGCCCTGACTGGCTGGTCGCCATGTCACTCCTGAACGCCTTGAGGCATTCCTCCATCAGCTCAATGATCCCTTCCTTGATCGACCCGAAGATAACCGGCATCGCATTAAAGATACCCCTCGTGATCTCGGACGCGATGAACTCGCATAACCCATCATCCACATGCTCGGATCCTGCGCCCGAGCCTGATCCTGACCCGGATCCTCAACCTCCTGCTCCATGTCGCGTGACCACCATTCTGAAAATAAACATACGACTGTCAGGGTCACATATACCTTTTAGAGGTCTAACACACTTTCCAAGTTTCCAGGTTCCATCTAGGCCCTCCTTGATTCGAGTACGGGTCCTCTGCTTTCAGTAGTACGGGCCCATACTACCTTCCACATCTACCCGTACATTCCTCAAGGATTGCTTCGACTTCGCCAAGTCCATTTTTCCGATACCCTTTTAACTGATCTCATCCTAGGCTTCCCTAGGGCACTCTTCGACCTACTCTCCGCCATCAGCTACTCTAGGAGTCCCCACCACTCCCCCTAACTAGCTTGCGGATACTGTTACATATTCATTACTTAGTTAGTTGAAGTTGGTCAGAACCCCCATAGCACAAAGCAAGCAGCATTCGTGCATTGAGTAACCAAACCAGGCATAACCTACACAGGCCATCCTACTGTTGACTAGTCAGTCCTAGCATACGGCTCATACAACAGGCACATAAGGCATCCTTCTTAGATCCTTAGTCCTAACTAGCATGCAATTCTCACAATCATATATCAGGCACACAAGGAATCTTCCTAGATCCTTAGTCCTATTCTATCATGCGGTTCTATGAATCAAACCATATAACATAACATAATAAGTATAGGTATCTTGGGGAAAACTTACTTGAGCCCGACCGGTCGCACGCATCACACACTTCGTCTTTAAAATTTCTCAATTTAGATTTTAGAAAACCATATTCCTTGTAAAATCTTTTAGTCCCTCGGTTTGAGTCCAGACACCCCCGAGGGTGCGTCCGAATCCCTCAAACCAGGGCTCTGATACCAACTTGTAGCGACCCAAATTTCAAGCACATAAATTTCATTTTTAGATTAACAATTCCATAAACATTTTTACCAAATATTGTCGAATAAACAACACGTCAAAAAATCAAATTGTTGTGTCCCAAACCATAATGTCAAAAGTAATAAAAATCATAGTACAGTCCCAAAAACTCTTTGCGGAAAACCATGTGTGTGTGTGATGCGCTGCTACACCGCCGGCTCCTTCCCCTTCAACGAAGAGGTACCTGAAACCAAAACCAAAACTGTAAGCACAAAGCTTAGTGAGTTCTCAATCATACCACATACCATACAATATCGTCGATATCTTTCAAACGGTAACCTACATCAGTATCTTTCAACCGGTAACCTTCATCGGTATCTTTCAACTGGTAACCAACATCAGTATCTTTCCACCGGTAACCAACGTTGGTATCTTTCAACCGGTAACCAACATCGGTATCTTTCAACCGGTAATAAACATCGGTATCTTTCAACTGGTAACCGACATCGGTATCTTTCAACCGGTATCCAACATCGGTATCTTTCAACCGGTAACTGGGGACTATTTCACCCCTACAAATAGCATACAATCTACAGATATAAACATAAAGGCAGGCATATCCGGGTACTGACCTACCCTTGGGTCCTACGGACCACTATTAGGGAAACTAATCCCTACTATACATATAACATATCATCCAGATACATCTCATAACCAACACATAACCAGACCAAGATAATTATTACAAATACCATTATCTTCTAAATAACCCTTTTTGGTGGGCCGGCATTGTGGTCTTAGACCCACCCCTACTGGAAGGTAACTCACCTTAATGTCGTGCAGTGTTTGAATTATCCTCGGCGCACAAGTCGATTCCCTTCGATTCCTTGATCCCTACATGACGACCTTCAGGTCAACAGACAGCAAGTACAACCCTAGACAGGGTCAGTCTAAGTCAACTTCAAGTTGACCCGACTCGCTAAGTCCCTCGCCCTCTACTCGTCCTCATCCATGAGCTGACTCGTCGAGTTGGGTCGTAAACTCGACGAGTTCCTCTCTCATATGAACATTGCATGAAACGCATCCGACTCACCGAGTTGATGAACAACTCGTCGAGTTCATCTTCATCCGTATTAAGATTGCCTTGGACTCGCCGAGTCTGTTCTAGCACTCATCGAGTCACATGAACTCTAGGTCTAAAATCACGTCTAATACATTGGGTAACTCGTTCGGTCCGATTACAACCCTTCTAACACTCACTGGGTTCCTTTGACCCTCAATAGATATGGGGCTCAAAGCCTCGGACTCGTCGAGTCCCAAGAACGGACTTGCCGAGTCAGTCATGTCCACACTCTAAATCCTTGATTTTTGATGTACAACCTTTGATCAAAAGGCAGATCTAAGCTTCTATAATCGATCTAGCATGTAAAGTTACAAACTTTACATGCTTGCATGGGACTTTGAGCTCAAAAAGACATAAAAACAAGCTCTTAAGATGCATGGGGCCTTTCATGGGTGCAAAAGCCACTTAAATCTACCTAGTGACCCCTTAAATGATGTCATTCAGAAGCTTTTACCCCCAACCATATTTGCAAACATGGTTGGCCACCAAAAATGGCTTATAAAAGCCCTAAATCTCCTCAAAGAGGGATCTAACAAATGAATAAGCAAGGTTACAACTTTTTACCTTTAATGAGTTGTAGAAGGTGCACAAACTCGGGTTCCCTTGGTCACTACTTGCTTCCTCAAGTTTTTCTCCTTCCTTCTTAAGACTACAAGCACCAAAATCCACCAACAAGGCTTAGATTGCTTCAATAACTGCTAGGGTTTCAATGAGAGGTGTTTTGGGAGCATAAGGGACGTTTTGGACGACATAACATTGTTTAAATAGGGTGCAAACCCTTGGATTAGGGTTTTTGTCTAGACAACACTTACTCGTCAAGTCCACGGCTTAAAACCCGCATCCCATCCCGCTTCTACTCGGCGAGTTGGTCCTTCAACTCGCGGAGTCCAAGGCCATAAATGCAACATACATAGATAAAAAAGATAAAAGAAAAGCGTACCAAGAACTAGGTGCTACATTAGGATTTAGAGAAGGTCAATTCAATGTTTTAGTATCCAATGTTGTTGTTGCTCGTGGTCTTGATGTGCCTAATGTTGATCATGTAAGCCCATTTTTCTTATTTAGACATCATAGAAGTGAAACTTGGTTTCTATTTCAATGCATTTTTGTAATTTGACATACAAATTAATGAAAGTATGTTGCTATTTGTAGCATCTTGTGATACATTATGAACTTCCATCCTCTTCATAAGTATTTTTCTAACGGTCTGGTAGATAGGTCGTGTTGAAAAGAAAGGAGGGGCAATCTTAATATATTCAACTCAACAATTAAGAGATGTGAAGGGATATGAACGTGAAGTAGGATGCGGGTTTTAAGAAGTATAAAATAAAATTAAATTAATGGGAAATATTTCTTATATACAATCAATTAATAGCAATGTACTTCCATGTGCCCTCCTTTTTTTTGATAAGTTATTGCATATTGACCATTTTCCCCTTGATCATGGCTAAAACTTATTGTCTGCTAATGACTCCTCTCAGGTTCCTTGTTGAAGTTTGAGATCTATAACATAGATTCTTTATTGGATTAGCTCAAGGCGTTGGCATTTTCTTTGTATTATTGTTTTGATGATATTAATCTTCATGGGTTGTTTTCTCATAGAAGCAGGAGTAAAAGTGTTACTTTTCTACCATGCCTTCTTCCTGCTTATCTAATTTTTATCTATTTTCGTTCTATCTACTTCATGGATTGATTGTTCTGCTTATCATGTGTTTTTGGATTGTCATGTAGGTAGCATCTGAGCTTATAAAGGCTAATTAGTACAGGGTTTGTGTGTAATATTGTGCCTATTTTAGCCCTTCTATCTTGTTTACATCAAGGCAAAACCAATGTATTGACCAAAATACCACTGTGAGTTAAATTGACCAAAATACCCCTATTTGTAACTTCATGTTTTTTTCTGTGAAGTTATATATGTATGTCTGTGACTTAATATCTATTTAGTCATTACATATCTTCTATATCATGGCACAACCAAGTCATTAACCAAAATATCCTTTTATGTTTAAAAAAAATATGTTTTGCCAATAAATGTTAAATTCTTTGTGATAGTATTAGAACATCATTTAAAGTGTTTGTATGGAAACTCTCTTAGGGTGTATCAAATTTTTTTACCAGCCATGTTTTGACATGTTTATCCATAATAAGATTGAGAAAGAGTTGGAGAAAGCAAAATTAGAAGTTGCATAATCGTCAGATCTTTTGAGAGTGTATCTAAAATCCAATCGTTGCCACCGATCCAAGTCGATTTCGATCCAAATCAGGGTCACCAAGGGTTGTTAGTTTTATAGGAATATGTAACTCATATTAGCACTGTATAATTTTTGCTTATCATTTGAATGATTATCTGTATGACATATTATAATTTGTGAAACATATTTTTTTCTTTTGTATTGAATTTAATTTTATATTATGAGACAAGGACGTTTTTTTGAGGATAAAATACAGTTAAGGACTGAACTCGGTTGGTTTTGGAATCACAAGGACGATTTTGTAGTTTTTTTTTTTTAAATATAACCAATAATAAAATAATATTTTCTATTTAATAACATATTTTAAATTAATAGATTAATTATATTAAGTTGTAACTTAAAATGTCATAGAGGTTTCAAATTTATAATATGATACAAAAAATATTTAATTTATAATATAATATGATATGATAATTTCTATATGGACCTGGTTTGTTTAAGTTCTTACGTAGATTCATGGGTTACACTAGTGTCATTCACATTTAGTGTAATTGGAATCACCAGAAATGTCAAATGAGGATTTAAACGATGATCGAGTATAAGTTACAATTTGCAAAAGCGGGATGAGTTTGTTCCGAAACAAGACGAAATATAAGGTTACGAGGCAGCACACCTATGGGGTGCAAGGTGCAAAGTTTAGGTCCCTTCGAGGGCAACGTAAAGATAGCTCAAGTTGCCTTGGCAAAGTCAGCAATCCAAACTGTCTATAGCAGCTCCAACCCAAGCTGTCAATGGCAGTTCGAATTGTCTAAGTGGTTTTTTCGAAAAACCATTTTGGCCCCTTTTGATTTTTCAGTTTTCATTGTACCTATCCAATTTTGGAATAGATGAGTATACATACTCATCTTTCTTTTATTTGGAACTCCCTTATGAAACCTAACATCAGTATATTCTCTACTACTATTTTTAGCGAAGAACTTTGAGTGCTCCTCACTGATATTAAAAAATGTTTTCATTTTTCTACAAGTATTTCAATTTTTCAAAGATTTGAATCTATATGTCCCTATTTAAGACGGAACAAGATTTTAAAGAACGCCACTATATAACCCAATTTGCACTAAAATTAAAATAAAAATAAGAAAGCCTAACAAGTTTTTGAAAACTTGAAATTGAAACCTTACAAACGGATTTTGGGTTTAATGGTGGGCCACGCAAGACCAACAAAATTTTATTTGGTTGAAAGTAAATTTTATCTTGTTCAAAAGTTACAACCGGTTGATATTTGGATGTTTTTTTGTTCCGCTTTCTTTCTTTTCACTATTCTATGTACGATCAATGAACCGTTTTATTTATCCCGTTGTATAATACCATAACAAATAGATCCTAAATCCATGAACCATCCATCAATATCAAAAACCCATTCCCAACAAGTGGAAGGTGATCATTTCTGGAAAAGTTTGTGCACTTGTATGTGTTCTCATATAAAAAATTCCAACTTGAGGAGGGTGAGCAAAAAAAAGCAACCATAAAGAAATATTTAAAACCATCACTCTCCAAGTCCTACCTAGCCCATCATACACAAGAAAGGAAGCATAAAGGAAAAAAGAAACATTTCAAGGCTGCTCTTTATAAACCAATTTAACACTAATATTATAGACGTCTACGCCAAGTTCATTAACCAAAATGCCAAAACTAGTTAAACGTCTTTAAAAATACCAACCCATAAAAACCACGGAATATGAATCATCAGTACGGATTTCGTGATCATAACACAAATAGTTTAATTTTTTGATTGCTAGTACTTGTATTGCATTAAGATAAAGGGGACACGCAGTTAATTGGCTAGGGTCGGTCTAACAATCGACACAAAATGATGAAATTAAAAGATGAACTCTTTTCACCTTCTTTTTGTTCCTTTAAGTAACAAAAAGAAAGAGGGAGTTTGACTTGTGCAAGAAATGAGTACTGTTCTATTATTAAATTCCACTGTGCGCAATGTAAAATGTTAATCATGAGCGCACTACATGAATCAGAATAATTTCTTTTTGTGAACGAATATTGTTTCTTTGAAATTAAATATAGGGCCAACTTGTAGCACTATCTTTTTTCATGTTTTTTAATGTAAAGCTGCAACTTTTCTTACCTAGTTACCTTTCTTTTTCATCGTATCAATTACTGTAGAATGTTAGGTTTTGCTGTTGATCTTTGCATGCCAACTACTGATTAAGTGTATATGTAACACTGGGATTGTGGAAACGCAATCGACCTTGCTCTAAAACGTTGAAACGATGAAAGTGGCATTAGTTTCAAAATCATTGTTGAGTCAACTGGAGAACATGATAGGGCAGCAACCAAGGCCATGGACAGACATCAGAGTCATGGAAAGAATCTTAAACAGCTACGGGTATTTTTCATCTTTTTCATGTTACGCCTTCCATTCATCAAATCAAGCTCCACTTAGGTTAAGAGTTTAGTGATCTTTCAGAACCCTTTCTAGTTCTTCGCAAAAGGTCTTGCCTTTCCACTAAGGTCTTACCTTATCCAACTTGTATCAAGTGAAAGAAAAAGAAAAAGAGAAGTTGATCATATAAGATCAAATGCAATTAGACATCATATTCAACTTTGGCAATTTAGGTCTGCGCTTTTTTTGATGTATTGCTTCTGTTGCCGATGTAAAACCATATGAAAGTCGTAGATTCATTCACCTGCATTTTCCAAAAAAAAAAAAAATAATAAAATAAAATCGTTTTATAGTGTAAAAAATTGGTTATTTTAGTGCATCCGGTGAATCAGATTTATTGTGATGTTGCATAGTGGATCAAAATCCTGGATACGCCATTGGGATTTTGGACTTACAAACCCTCTAACAAATCTCCTACGGGCAAAGTCTCTGCAGAACATATTGTTTTAAAAGCTGCAACAAACAAAGTCGCCAAAGATGACAAATCGTGTGTGGAAAACTAACACGGATTCATGCAATTTGTATTTGATACGTTTGTTTTTCTCGCGCCGGATGCAGTGGATCTTTTTAATCGGGTACAATGGATTATACATAGCTATGTTATATCCCTATATTTATAGATGTAGTTTCAAAAAAATTGGTTTTACCATACAAAAATATTTATCGATGCAGCTTGTTGCCCGTTTTTCATCTCACTCATTGTACGATGATAACTAAGATATATTATTATCACTTCTATTGCAATTTGCGAAGTTCAAAAGATCAAACATATTTCTAGTGACAACAGAAAAAAAAATAATTATCTAGTGCTAGTGTGGAGAGGGCATGGTGTCACACCCCAAAACCGGAACGGCGGAAACGTTCTAGGGTGGATGAAGTCATGTCAAGTATCACAACATATGCAGTATGGTAATCAAAGTACAACAACCATTGCATTAATAGTAATAGTTTTACATAAGTTACATTTCATAGCAACATCGAAGTAATACAAGTAATAATATAGGTGAAGCTCGGTACTAGGCTGTCTTCACAAAAGCTTCTGGGATGTACATGTCTAATGCTGACCTGAGAATACAAGTTATTTTGAAAGCGAGTATCAGCATTTTTATAAATGCTGGTGAGTTCATAAGTATTTAGTTTCATTTGTGTAAGTAAGCATTTATTCAAAATAACTTTATAAAGAGTAGTAGTTTAGATTCTACAGTGTATTAGAGTCCTTTCCAGAAAATCCTATATTTTCTAATTAAAAGCAGTCTTCTACCAAGACTCGACAGTGTTATGTTTTTAAGGAGAAATTTTCCCTGAATTACTATCATTACCAAAATACGGTATTTGACTGTAAAGAAAGTAGGAGAATATCACTAGTAAAAATACCAAGGGAAAATAACACATGCCTCAGCAGAAAATACTGCTGACTAAGGCAAAAGAAATCATAAACTCTAGGAGAGTGTCAAATGAATGATACGTCTGGCTCAGTCTAACAAAAGGAAACACAGACCCCAGACGGTATCAAATGTACGATACGGCTAGCAAGGTCTAAAACAAAGAAACACAGACCCCAGACAGTATCGAATGAAAGATACAGCTAGCAAGGTCTAAAACAAAGAAACACAGACCCCAGACAGTATCAAATGAAAGATATAGCTAGCAAGGTCTAAAACAAGGAAACACAGACCCCAGACAGTATCAGATGAAAGATACAGCTAGCAAGGTCTAAAACAAGGAAACACAGACCCCAGACAGTATCAAATGAAAGATACACCTAGCAAGGTCTAAAACAAGGAAACACAGAACCCAGACAGTATCAAATGAAAGATACACCTAGCAAGGTCTAAAACAAAGAGTGATCCTAAGAGTGTTGTTTTAGAAATACAGTATTAATTCTCGTTACCTTAAGGCCATGAATTATAGGGTAAACATGGAGATACTCGTAACCATACTGATTAACACTAGAGTACTTGACGCCCTGCAAGCATCGATATGAATATGACATTTGTCACCCCTCGGCTTGGTAGGCCGTGAACTGTAGCTAGTAGTCAGGGTGCGGGGGTGTCAATCTCGTATAGATCTATACACACAATGCTCTCTCTCCCTACAGGAGACTCTGGTTACCAACTCGACAACGGGGAGATCCGCATCTTGAAGATGCATCTCATATAGTGAATTCTGATGTAAGTGGTGGACTAACGATAGAGACTCACAACTGAACTGACTCCTTTGGAATTAGCGTACTAGAAAGAGTGAATAGAGCTTCCTAACTATTCCTATAATAGTTACTAGTGTCTCTGATCTATGAGTGACGAGTGGGGGGATGCCCTTGCTACCCAAGGGAGATGAACTGATCGATGTAAACCATCATGTCTATACATGTATACATGATGTATAATTAATGATTAAACGACCTTCGGACGGATATCCGATCCCACCAGACCACATCCAAACGAGGAAAAGGAAATAGGGAGAACTAGCCTTCCTAAGTCCTTTAAACATTATTTATATAACTATACGAGTACAGGCATGCATTTAACGAAGTATAAGAGTTTAACAAAGTAGAAGCGTTTAACAAGGTAGAAGCGTTTAACAAAGTAGAATCGTTTAACAAAGTAGAAGCTGTTAACAAAGTAGAAGCGTTTATCGAAGTAGTGGCATTTATCGAAGTAGTAGCATTTAACGAAGTAGAAGCATAGAAGCATGGAAGAAAACTTTGATGAAAACTTTGGAAAACCTTTAAACTTAATAAAAATCATGACTTGGTATCCTTTTGTAAAATAAGTTTGAAGACCTTTAGAAATCCTTGAAAATCTTTCATAAACAAGTTTTGAATATTACTTTGATAAAACAATATAAGTAAAGAAAACTTTTGTTTCAAATACTGCTGTAACTGGTTTTGAAGTAAAACATACAGCGCGAGAGTCAAGTAAAGACGTTTTGGAAAACCATTTATAGTACCATACTTGGTAAAACAGCTGACAGTGTAATAAATCCTTATGCACGTGGGTTATCAATCACATATGGTTGATATGATAACTAGCATGTTTTAACTTGTATTCCCCCTATAAAAGCATGTAAAAACATTTAAAAGGTTAATTCAGGGGTATGAACTCACCTGTTGTAAGTGGGTCGGACGGAGATGCCGGTTGGGTGCTCGGTGTCAAGTAAAGACTTGAACACACTTAGTGACCTATTAACATATGATGACATATGTTTACATACAATTAGTAATTATAATACTAATTAAACACGTATACGCATCCTAATGAGCGGAAAACACTTTGGTCAAGTGCTAGGAGTGTCCCGGGTAACATCTAAGGGAGTGTATGGCTCAATTAGGGAGTTTACTCTTCAAGAGTAAACTCTTTATAGAGTTTACGACCCTAAGACCTTATCCCCATGAGTTTACATTTTCAAGACAATTTTCCCCATGAGTTTACGGTCGTAAACTCATGGTAGTGGTGTCATGGGATGTTTAAAGGTCTTATCTCACTCATAGAATCATGCTAGAGTCGAATCAAGGGCTAAGGAAGTGATTGGGACTCAAAATGGACACTTTATGGAGTTTACGGTCCATGACCACTCCTTGAGGAGTTTACGGCCGTAAACACATTAGTTTACGGTCGTAAACTCATGTTTGTCCATTTCTTTTGTTGTTTGGTGGTTCTAACTCATGCACGCAAGGTTCTAGTCACTTATAAGAGCATAGGAAGGTGTTAAAGGCACTTAAACACCTTGGAAAGGTGTTTACGGTCTATCAAGATGTTCTTGGGGAGTTTACTACCTTAAACACATGAATTTACGGCAGTAAACTCATGTTAGTCCATGAATCATGTTTTTGGTGCATCAAACGAAGGATTACAAGGCTCTAGGCACTCATGGAAGCCTTTGGAGGTGTTTAAGGTGTAGTTTAACACTCAAAAAGGGGTTTATAGCCCTTGAAGATGGGTTTACGGTCTAAGGATTCTCTTAGACCGTAAAATCATGTTTACTCCCAAAATGCAAGGTTTTGGTGTTCTAAGCTCGTGTGTGTAAGTCCACAAGTCATATCTAAGCTCTAGGAGTGGTTTAGAAGGGTTTTTGGGCACCAAAACCCTCTTCCAAGGGGTTTACGGTTTTGGGATGCTCTCAAGACCGTAAACTCTTATTCTTGGGGTTTTTGGATGTTTAAGCCACGAATTTGCAAGCTAGATGAGATAAACAACAAGCTAGGGAGGTTAGCTTACCGATTTGAAGCTCGAAGGGGCGATTTTTGACCAAAGCCCGGTTTGTAGAGAGAGAAAGTGTCTAAGGTGGGAATGAAACCCACTCAACCCTTATATAGGGTGGAGTTTATGGCCTGGTTGGGGGTTCACCTGACACCAACCGCGAACGGGGTTTTCACGACTACCGTTAAACACGACAAATTTTTAAAATTATACCACCTAAATTTTGGTTCGCTTGACAAATATTATTTAAAATATTTCAACGGGTTTAAATCCGGTCAAAAATATTTTCAGGATAAATTTGACTAATTTTTGACGTAATTAATTTCGACGTTAAAACTAACGGAAATTTTTGGGTTGTCACACATGGGTCACTCCCTCCATAGTCCACAATAAGACCATACAATATTTACAGAGAAAATATTCTCCATGCCACGCCAATTTAATTTTCATGTTCTCTTTTTTTCATATTTTTCTAGATTTTTTTTCTTTTTTTAATACTTATAAATATAAATTATATAATATTAAAAAAACATATCATTTAAATAAATATATAACATTTAGTTTGAAAATAAAAACGTTACTAGACCAAAAAAAATCTACGATAAAAAAACATACAACGATAACTAATTTAAATTTTTGCTCTTAATTTTTTCACAAATTTGTGGCTTCAACGCTTGCAATACTTCAACTTCATCGTACGCCAAACTTTTGGTGTTTGTTCTAAGAAATGTCAAGACATTGAGGAGTTCTTGTTGGTGATGCATTGCTTCCTCTCGCTCTCATCATTCCCGATTTTCCCCTTCTTGTCTTCGAAGAATCTTTAAGTTCTGACATCTCAACAATTTTTTTCATTTATTGTCGTACTTTGTGCTCCTTAAATTTGTCTTCTATTTTTGCCATGTGCTTTGCTTTCCTTTTACTATCCTCTACATATTTAGTTGCTTGCTTCCCTTGTTTCTTCCTATATGTTGCTGAGGAGGGAAGATCTCCTCAATGTCATCCGGAATTTCATATGTATCGGTGTTGAAGGTCGATGTGTTAGGGTGCAAAGTCATGCTTGGATGTAGTGTTTTAGGCATTCCTCTTTGTATGTGTAAATGGGTTGAGTCTTTCCTATAAATAGGAAGTGAGTGACTCCCATTATGTAAGAATGTAAGAGAACCATTTGGAGTGTTAGACTAGAGAGAGAAATTGTATACAAACCCATTTGTATAATCTTTCTAGATCTAATAAGAGCTTACAAAGATTTATTTACTTCTTGTGTTCTTGAATTTGTATGATGAATCACTAGATCTTTTCTAATTCCGCACATGCCATCATAATCAACATCTCTAAAATTGGTATCAGAGCGTGTGTTCTTGATTAGATCAAGAATTGATCCTTGATGGCGATTTTGATTTGGTGATTCTTCATGTTCTTATTGATCTTCGTGTTTTAGAGAGTTTTTGGATTTTAGAAATCGAATTCATCTTTGATTCTATTCATAATTCGATTTTCTTCACTAGAATTCAAGTGATTTTTACTTTCTCTCTCTAGAAAACCCATTCAAAATCACTTTCTCTCTCTAGAAATCTTCAAGTTTTTGTGATCATGGTGGATTTGCCATATGATTTTTGGATTGTGATCGTTAAAGATGTGAAATACAAAGTCAATGAAGATCAATTTTATGGGTTGGTGTTAAGCAAATTGATTTCATGGGGGAATATGGTTTCTTATGGAGGTTTGAAGGATGATCATGGAAGCTTGGTATTTCAACCACTTTATAAGATTGCATGGTTGAATAAAATTGCATTGTCCATATTAGTTCGTAGTAGAAATCAAAAGGAAGGAGAAGAAAGAGATTTGTTCAATAAAAATATGTTTCTCTTATTGAAGACCCAAATGATCTTCGTGCTCTTAAATTTCTTGAAGTTCTTGATAATGGAGTTCAATGTGATGTTCTTGATGTTCAAGAAAAAGGAGTTCAAGTTGATTTTCATGATGAAAAGTTTTTTGCTCGATTGGAGTTCAAACTGATGATATTTTGTGTTCTTGTGATTCGTTTGAAGGAATGATTCATTATCGGAAGCCGGTGATCCAAGAAAATCACAAGTATCAAACTCCAAAAGATTTGATTCAAACTCAAAATGTTCATGTTGTTGAAAGTGGTTTTGTTCATGAAGTCAAGTCTTCAAGATGCAAAAAGATGAGAAAGAAAAAGAAGAAGAAGATGAATTGGAAGAATAAGCGGGTTTACTCACAAAAATCGTCATATGTTGTGAAGCCAAAATCCGTGAAGCAAATTTGGGTTCCAAATCAACAATCTCCAAAGGTTGCATTGAATTTGAAGTCCAAACCCAAAAGTGTTGGTGGTTCTTTTGAAGATGTTCTCGGTTTAATCAAGAACACGAAGAACACGAAGAACGAATTGTACATCTCGCATGGTGGGTGGTACAATGTTCGATTTGGAGATTTTTTCATTCCGACAAAAGAACCAAGATCTTCCAAATTTAATTTGTTCGTTGAAAACGGATCTCGATTCGTCAAAAAGGTATCTCAAATTCTCAAATGGATTCCAAAACATCCATGATTTCGATTCGTGCTTTGCATTTTTCATTTTTGATCGATTTGTCTCGTTGGATCAAATCCGTTTCAATCCTATTGTTGATCCAACATAATTTTTTTTCGATCAAGCCCAAAACTGAATTAAAATCATTTTAATTAATTTTAACTCATTCAAAAGCCCAAATCAAAACAAAAACATGATCTTACTGTTCATTGTTTTTGGCGCATCGGGTCACTGCAGAATTTTGAAATTGACAATTTCTACCCATTTTTGAGAAATTTTGTCAAAGGCAATCCGTGAATGAAGCTAAAAATTCAATATTTTTTGGATTTTTCGGATTGAAGCACAATGTTTATGCCACATGTTAAGGGGGAGTTTTGACATGAAAATTTCCGAATAGAGCACATTCTTTTTCCTTGGAGTTTTATAATCAAATTTCGATTATAAAAAGGGGGAGAAGTTTTATATGGAAATTTGAACTTGAATTTTTCATATTACGTGGATTTGAAGACCGAAGTGATCTTGAAGTTTCGAAGCCACGAGATGATGCAATTGGAAGTTCGGAAGTGATGTATTCAAAATGGGTTTGGTTTATTGAAGATTTTTGGGGTGTGTTTTTATGCGCAACTTTGGGGTGATTATTTGAAGTTAATCATTCGTTGCTGCTTGGATTGTATGGTCTCACATCCTAGAGCCCAAATTGAAGAATCATGGAAGAATTGAAGATTGAAGTTCGTATCGACATGTGTCACCTTTGAGGCTCGAACCGCGTAGTGCTTGATTTTGGAAGATTTGAAGTGGGTCATTCATTCCTAACTTTGAGGGGGAGAATGTTGGGGTGCAAAGTTATTCATTCATGACTTTGTAAATGTTTGACTTTTGTAAAACCCACTTGAATGTGGTGCTTTAGCCTTTAGACCCATTTGTTAGAGAGTGAGAGAGAGACATGTAAACACCTCTATAAATAGTGGGTTCATACCACTTGTAGAGGTGTGCTTGAGAGATGTAAAAGTGAGTGTGTAAGTGTGTGTTAATTATGTAGTCTAGATCTAGATCATTTTTATGTAACACCATATACATTCAATATATCTCTTAAACACCCAAATCACCATGTTCAATTGTGCAAGCTTTAATTCCGCATGCCAAACCATGTTCTTATGTACTACACGATGTGAGTTCGTGCATCGAAAACATAGATCGAACTCGAATTTCGTGACCTATTAACTTGCAACTACGAAGACGTTGGACATTGACTCCATTTTGGATCTATTCTCAACATCTCCCATGGTCTCTCAAATTCAAAAACATGACCCATCTCCACTCGATATTGCATTTTTGAGGCTTTAAACACATCAAACTCATTGCAACAATTTTCCTTTTCTAAATAAAGTTTGTTGTAGATCAAGCTGAATTTAGTGCACCTTTTGTACAATTCTTAGCATTTTCTACTTAGTGCATTGGTGTTGCGACACAAAACTTTTTTTTTCCTGCAAAGCATTAAAGGCATGGAGCGTTGCCTCCTAAAAAGCTTTTTTCTTCATGCCTTTTCCTTGAATGTTATTTTTGATGTCCACACCATGCTTCCGCTAGTCCATATTCCTCCTCTGGCGCCCACCATTTTGGATAATCTTGATTGTCTTTTGTTTTCTCTTTTGATTTTGATTTCCCTTTCCTTTTCCGACTACCTTCAGCTTGAGTTTAGGTAACAAATTATACTGATGGTTGTGTAGGTGTTGGTTTTTGGGTAGGAGTTGGTTAAAGGGTTTTTTGTGTTAGGAAAATTAGTATTGAAGATGATGTACCAAAATGGTTTTGATGAAAATTTGGCCGTTGTCCAACAAACTTTTGTTGGAAGTATGTTGGTGAAAAACATTGTATCCGATGTGAGGTGAGGTTGAAGTAAATTTGTTGATATGGTATTTGTGGCGAACTTTGAGTGTTTAGTAGGTTAATATAGCTCTCAAATTGAGCAAATCCTGTAGGAGTGGTTGTGTTCGGGTGTAGGTTTCACTACAAGAAATTTTGGTGTTTACCTACACACGTTATGTGTGGATAAAAAACTTTTATGTGTTTGTAGTTGGCTCTAACCACACATAAACTAAGTGTCACTATGTCTTGGCTCATGAATATAGGTAAATATCATTACTTACACATTGATTATGTGTAGATATAGGTAAAGCTATACCTACACATGCATGTGTTAATAAAACTAGTAAGTATGTGTAGGTAGAAGTGATATGGACTAGATGGATGACATGTCAAGTTACATGGCATGTTCTTCCAAAGTATTTTTGATAGTCAAATATGTAGGAAAAATATTTTAATGTGTAGATAAAAATGATAGATGTGTGAATATTTATTTTGATGTATAGGAAAAAAACTGATTTGCTGGTAAGAGTATACTTATGTGTGGGTCAGGTTGTTCGGTACATTGTTTATTTTTTTGTATTTAACCCATAATTTATCAACATATATACAAAATCTAAGATGCATAAAATTTATATAAATTCTATAACTCAAAATAAAAGAATGAATCAAACCTATTGAAAAAGTTAGAATTCCGATAAATCCTAAACATTACAAAAATGAACAAAAAAACCAACATTAAAATTTACAAAGTTAAGGAGGCTACAACTTTACAAATAATACAAAACTCTGTCGACTCAAAGTAAATCCATCTTTGTTGTGGAAGCCTCTTCTTAATCAATGATCTTCTTCGAATGGAGGAGCTCTTCATCAAGAAAAAGAAGATATGTGTCATGCTCACCTATGTAAATTTAATAAAAAATTTTGATTGAATTCTTTCTCCTTCATGTCAGAGGAGTAGAAATCATATTAAGGGCATCAGATGAAGGGTCGACGTGGGGAGAGGAAGCAAAGATTAGTAGTTTGTGTTTTTATATATGTACAGGGGAGGGGGAATTAAAATGAGGGAATTGAAAAAACTTATTAGAGGGAGATTAAATTTGATTGGAGGGAAATGAAAATTTAGAATTTCACTATTGTTCCATGCATTCTGTATCGTTTTGATAGGTTTTGTGGGGGCGAATTTAATGGAACTGTCACCATCTAAAGCCATAGTCTCGCCACTTTCAGACGATATTATACTGATCTCGAATTTTCATCCTAATTTACAATGTTCCATGGTGTTTTAATTTCAAATTTAGTTTTAATTTCTTTTTAAATTTGGTTTTAAGTGTTGATTTATAATTTTTTGTTTTCATGTCATTTTGTATTTATCTACATATTATTTATAATAGTATTATATGTACGTAATATGCACACGTTAGCCACACATATTTTCATATCATAAATATATGCAAGGGGTTGTGGCACAACTTGTTGTTCGTTTACCCGTTACGTCTATGTAAATCTTTCTTATGAAACTTAGATATAATATAATATCAATACCATTTTTAATTTTTATATTAACTTTATTTTAACATATAAGTATTATGTTTACAGTGTATCTAAATTTTCAAAAATTACCTACACATATATTAAGTTTCTACATATGTGTAGATAGTTTACCTACATATAAATAAAATTCAACATCTGTCTTTGTAGTTTAACATGTAATCTATCGACAAATTTTGAGTGGAATTTTTCAACCAAAAAAAAATGTGGCTAAAATATATTACCAACATATATCAAGTGTTCATGTTTATGAAAAAAATTATTGACATTTATCCATACATATACAAACATGTGTGGGTAGTTACCCACACATTGACATATGTAGCTAAATTATGTGTGGTTAAACACCCCAATTTCTTGTAGCCGGTTTGGTGTAGGAGCATTTGAGTTTTGATCCATTTTTATTTTTGAGGTTGTGAAATTATGTAAAATAGAGAGAAAGAAATAATGGTGTAAAAATGAGTGAGGTATATGTAACATCCTAAATTTTTTCAAAATTTTCAATCCTTAAAATTCTATGGTTTGAACAAAATCATTGTGCATATTAACCCCCATTTAACAAATACCGGTCCCACAAAAAAAAATCATTTCTGCTTAAAACATTGGGTGTTACAATTAAGCATCATACAAATCATAGCAAGCAAATGAGAACTACATCAATACAATAAATAAGGAACTTAACAAGTTCCACTCCAATCTCTATCCCATAACTTCTATTTCCGTCTATCATATTTTCTTCTTAATTACAACCTACGATACATGGCACTAAAAAGAGATACATAAGACAAAAAATGTCTCGTATGCTACAAGGGTTTGTAACCCAAAACATTTATCACATTTTCATTAAGAATATTTCATCTTTGCAAAAAAATATTTTAGAAAGACATTTTACACAATTTGTTCCATTTCAAAACATTTCATTAGTCATAAGAAAATTCCAAATTCATCTTTTTCACATTTCATTCATTCTTTCATTAAGGGTTAATTATGGAGTTAAACCGTTGCCATTTTTATACTTAGGGTCTATATTCAATAATGGAACCACTCTCAAGTCTATACCAACGTGGAAAGAATAAATTAATCCACTAATGTCTCATGTGCATTAGGACATCTACTTCACATTTCATTCATTCTTTCATTAAGGGTTAATTATGGATTTAACCGTTGCCATTTTTATACTTAGGGTCTATGTCCAATAAAGGAACCACTCTCAAGTCTATACCAAGGTGGAAAGAACAAAATAATCCATCAATGCATCATTTCCATTAGGACATCTACTTCATAACGAGGAAGGTACCACCCCTAATGCCTATTATGATGTATCATTGTAACAACCCGAAGTTGTTCGTCGCCGAAAACCCATTCTACCCGTATAACTCGTCGGAGATCGAAATGTCCCGATATCGTTTTTGGGTTTAGTTAACTAAAATTATATGTTTATTATCATTCATTGAGGGTCCAAATCATTTAGGAACTCATGAATTTATCCCAAAGCATTTATTTCATAAGTTTTAGAAATATCCTCGTCGGGTGACGGAAACTCAATCGGGTGCGACCTAAAGCTTCGTTTAAGGCCGGTATCGGGTAGAATTCCACCGTGTCCAAGTTTTAGGAACTATATAAACGTGTTTAGCCTCTCATTTGAAGCTTTTTCCTTCTCTCTTTACTCTCTCTCTAACCTCTCTCCTAAATCCAAAGATTAAGGGTCCAAAACTCAATTTTAAGGCCTCAAATCCCTAAGGTACCTTCCTAGCCTTAATCTATAGCATATTTGGCTTCCAAATTCGACATTTAATCATGAAATGGGACAACATATATGAGTTTACGGCCCAGGAGGCTGCCTAGGCCGTAAACACCAATTTAAAGAGTTTTATGCCCTTAAACTCCTTCCTAAACTCATTTGGACTTTAGATATGGCTAAGGGACTTCAAGATATGGACTTAGAACATTTAAAACATGGATTTTATTGGATTTGAAGGAGTTTACGGCCAAGGCACAAGCTTGGGCCGTAAACTCATATTTAAGGGGTTTTCTTGACCTTAAACCCTTCCAAATCACTAGTATGGCTTAGATATGATTTATAGAATATTGGTTTTAGCATTTGGACACTTGAAACATGATTTTTGGGGGATTTAGGTGAGTTTACGGCCAAGGCATGTGCTTGGGTTGTAAACTCCTCAAAACATGGCATAAATTCAATTCTAAGGTGTTAGAAAGTCATCCAACACCACCAAAAGCCTTGGAATAAATCATAGGACCAACCAAAAATAGTTTAAGGACCTTAAACACATTATTTGTGGGATTTCTATGAGTTTATGGCCAAGATTTGTTCTTGGGCCGTAAACTCCTTGATTCATGGTGTTAGAATGCTAACTAAACACCCCTAAAGCCTTTAGATGAATTTTAGAAGCCCTTCCATGCAAGTTTTAGGCCTTAAAACACTTTGTATCACTCTATAGAAGAGTTTACGGCCATGAGGGGGTCTCAAGGGCCGTAAACTCCATAAACCCATCAAATGTCCCATACAAACTCATGTTAGGCCTTGGAATAATTCTACCAATCACATGTGATTTGTTCTAGCTCCATTTGACACCATTTTCATGAGAAAATAGGAGTTTACGGCCATGAAGCCATGCTAGGCCGTCAACTCCCATAAGTGGGTCTATTTTATGTTTTAAAATCATTTCAAGCCTTTAAACCAAGTCTAGAAATTATCCCCTAAGTGTTTGAAGTCATTTAGCACCATAAACCACCCCCACCATGAGTTTACGGCCGTAAACTCATGGGGAATGGGTGTTTTAGACCCAAAACTCTTATATTAGTTTACTCATTGAGAGTAAACTTAAGTCCCAAGTCCTTAGTGTCATTTCACCTCCTTAAAAGCCACCCGGGTCCCTCCAAACACTTGTATCGGAGTGTTTTCGCGACTTGAAGCAAGTGTCTCTATCATATAAATAAACTAAGTCCTAATTAGATACAAATGTGTATATTTACATTATAATTAGGAACCTCGTGTATTTACAAGCCCCGGATCAACTCTTAGCGTCCAAATCGTCATACTTCTCGTCCGGTGAGTTCATACCCCTACGCCTTTTTCACTGTTTTTAACTGTTTTCAGGGGGGCGGGGGGGAATACAAGCAAACTATAACTATTTTCAAATCATAACAATTATGTGTTTCAAATAATATCTGGTAAACTTATAAACTCTTTTACTCCTTATGTATTATGTTGAGCATAAGGAATAATTTATCGATTACAACTAAATGGATTTTAGTTAAGAAAATAATCAAACTAATCAAATTATTATGAGAATAATTTGGGGTTCTATGTTTCTTCTTATATCATGTACTGATATTTGTATTAAGTTATTAGATAAAATATGTCTGATTCAGTTTATCTCCGTATCATTCGAATATTTTGCCAGATAGCTTCATTGTATGTATCTATTTTCACTGTATCATGTCTTGAAATCTTTGTATGTTTGGTATCGTATTGGAATTCTGTGAATAGTTTATTACTAGTTTGTGAGATAGTCACTACCCTTTATGGATGATCAAGTAAATCCTCTCCGGAAGTGTAACCAGAGTCTCCTGGAGGGAGAGCGAGGAATTTGTGAATAGATCTATTCGGGACTGACAATCCCACACCTTAACTGCTAGCTACAGTTAGGCGGGCACGCCTGGGGTGACAAATTCTGTATATCGTCTGACGTCTGACTAACGTCAAGGAGGTCTCGTTGTCGTATCAGTATGGTTACCCGACTCACAATACGTATTAATATAAACTTATTCACAGCTAGGATTTTGTTTAGAATCTATATCTTGTTCGGGATGATAATCCCATGGTCTTGTATCTATATTTCTTTCGGGATGGAAATCCCATGGTCTTAAATCTATATCTTGTACGGGATGATAATCCCATGGTTTTATGTCTATATCTTGTTCGGGATGATAATTCCCATGATTTTGTGTCTATAACTCGTTCGGGATGGTAATCCCATGGTTTTGAAAATAACTCTTATACGGGATGATAATCCCATGATTTTATCAATCTATCTTATATCTATTTTCGGGATAGTGATCCCATGGTCTTTATCGAACTATCTTATAACTGGTTCGGGATGTTAGTCCCAAGGTTTTCAAAATACTTTCTATTTACAGTTCGTCTAAATTATAGTTTTGTATATTAAACTATACTCTGTGTCATTTAATCAATCTTATATTTAGGAAAATATGGGATTTTCCTGGGGTTAACGTCTATCACATAATTAAACTGTAATGAAAGATATCGAAACTATTTAACATAAAAAAATATGGGATTTTCTTGGATATCAAATCTTTTCGGAAAACTAAAGGAAACCGATACATCTTCACAAAATAAAACCGCTTATGAACTCACCAGCTTTATGCTGATTTTCAAACTGCTTGTATTCTCAGGTCCAAGTTAGACAGGTACCCGGCGTTACCTTTTGGTGAAGATGGAGTGCTCCGAAGACTCGTCTCGTTTTGTTTATATGATATATGTATAACTTTTGTACAATTTGCTTTTGAACCAAATGTAAACTTTCATATATATGTAATGTAATGGTTATTTACTGTGATTACTATGTACATTGGATTTGATACTCAACGTGGAGTCAACCCCGGGAACGTTTCCGCCTTTGGTTTTCGGGGTGTGACAGATTGGTATCAGAGCCCTTGTTTATAGTGAACAGAGTATACCAAACCTTACATGGTATAAGACTATAAACATTAAGGGGCCTAAGTGCTCTGAACTAAAAGTATCCTACAATATATAAGTATTTTCAAAAGTATTTAAGTATGCCGAGCCATCGAAATCCATAACTATAAGTAGAACAAAACATAAGTAAATGGGTGTTGTACACTGCGGTTAAACCTGGGCAGTTATGTAGTCGTGTCTAGGGTCAATATAGCCTGGCCAACTATATTCATTCGAGACACGGCCAACATGTGCTTGGGAGTGACTGTGGCATGCTGCATACCTAAAACTTACCCCATATCCCAAACAACGAATCGTCGCTGCAGTGAACCATGAAATACTATGGGAGTATTTCTCGAGCCGATCCTTTGTCGAAATCCTCGTATACGCGTTATTCCTTGATCATTCCTCTAGCGATAAAATGTTCTGTCTTGATAACTCGTTTCTGCTTTATCGCTTAGTATGATGCTATATTTGCCTTGATGAGATATCTCATGTCCTATATCTCTTGATTCAATTCAGAGGACTTATGATCCTCTCTTTCCTGATCTTTTTAGATCAAGATGCCTCCAAGAAAGAGACCCAACTCAACGAACAACAACAATCCTCCTCCGCCACCACCTTCTATTCAGATCGATTTGGAAACACTTCAGGCAACCATTACTGCTACTATATCAGCTCTCTTACCTCAACTGAACTCTAGGGGTTCGGGAGGTGAAACCCAAAACCCAGATAATAGCCAGGGACACCAAAAAGGAGGTTCCTATAAAGACTTCATGAACGCAAAACCGACATTCTTCGATGGCACAGGGGGTGTCATTGCTTTAACCCGATGGTTCGAGAGAATCGAATCAATCTTTGAAATATGTGGTTGTTCAGAGTCTGATAGAGTCAAGTTTGCCGCCTGTACTTTCCTAGACAAAGCCCTGACTTGGTGGAATGGCCGAGTCAAATCCTTAACTTTACCTGTAGCCAATGCTATGGGTTGGGAAGCTATGAAGGAGCTTCTTCTTGTAGAGTATTTCCCTCGGGGCGAACTTCAGAAACTAGAACACGAACTTTGGAACCTTAAGATGAAGGGTTCCGACATAGCTGCTTATACCTCAAGATTTGACGATCTGGCGTTACTTTGTCTGGGAATGGTTACCCCGGAGAGTAAAAAGATAGAGAGGTTCATCTGGGGGTTGACCCAGCAAACAAAAGGGAATGTCTTGGCTGCGAAGCCAGACACTTATGACAGTGCCAAATGTCTTGCGAAAATCCTGATAGATCACGAAGACAACTCTGATGAGGAAGCTACCACCCCCGAGCTAGTCACTAGTGGAGGCGGAAGTAAAAAGAAATCCTGGAACTAGCGAAAGGCCCAGAGTACGCAAGGGTCTGCTAAGAAACAGCAAACGGTAGCAGTCCATGCTGCTACTGCCCCTGTTGCTGTTTCAGTTGTCGGTTCCACAACCCAAACTCCCACCAGTGGATACACTGGTACCCTTCCTTGGTGTAGTAAGTGTAACTACCACCACCGCATTCCTGGTCCATGTGGCGAAAGGATCTGCGACAACTGTGGCAATAAGGGCCATCTTGCTCGAACCTGCAGAAAACCAGTCAAGCCAACGAACCAATCATCCGGAGCGGGAATCAGCCCGACCTGTTACAATTGTGGTGAAGTTGGGCACTTCAAAAGGAATTGCCCCAAGACAGCTACAACCACTAATCCCTCTGCCGCCGCAGGTATATTTCTCTTTGATAATTCTTATACTTGCAACTCTTTTCGATTTTGGTACAAAAAGGGAAACCTGTTATCTATCTATTCGAACATTTTCTAAACTCAATCCTTCGGATGTAATCGAAATGTGTACCGTCGAGACGACTAACTAGTGTGATAGAGAACACTAACTTCGTACCTATAGATTAAATCCTCAGTCCGGAGAACTATTCTGTTCCACTCGATTTAAAAAGGGGGAAACTTTCCATAAAAATACTTTGATGCTATGTTTAACAAGAAATGACCGAGTCTCATTCACGTTGTTATCTTTACTTTCGAAAGGGTCGCCCGTCTAGATTTTTCCTCGACCCTGTTCTCATGATCTTCGGCATCAAACTTCCGTATCATTCTATGCCTTAGAACTCAAAAGTTTTCCCAATGTGAATTACCACGCATCCCTCGTTTCTGTGATTATTGACAAACGGGAAGTTAGCAGCTCTTCCCTCTAAATGTTTATCCCGAAGGATTCCCGGGAGTTTCTTTCGAGCGCCTAGTTTAGTCTCACATCAGACCTTTCGAGATCTTCGTAGAGATCGATTCTGCAACCTTCAGGTTTCGGATGCCCTTAGAGCTTGGTAATATCTATCTAGACCATCACATCTCAAATCCTTAGAAGCGTCTGCCCAACGAAACCCTAGTGATTCTTTGAAGAAACCGAAGTCGTCCAGGGTTGGAACTTCCATGAGAAAACAGATTGATGTCATAGATTGAGAGAGAGTCAAAGTACGAAACCAAGACATGTCCCGATAATGAGAATTCGTTAGAACGCCCAACAGAGACCAGATTCCTCTTGAGATAGTGAAGATCCAAGGCAACAAATCCATTCGTATCTCATTCCAATCCATGATCTGTATCTTATTCTTTGAATTTCGGGACGAAATTCCCTCTAACGAGGGGATAATGTAACAACCCGAAGTTGTTCGTCGCCGAAAACCCATTCTACCCGTATAACTCGTCGGAGATCGAAATGTCCCGATATCGTTTTTGGGTTTAGTTAACTAAAATTATATGTTTATTATCGTTCATTGAGGGTCCAAATCATTTAGGAACTCATGAATTTAGCCCAAAACATTTATTTCATAAGTTTTAGAAATATCCTCGTCGGGTGAGGGAAACTCAATCGGGTGCGACCTAAAGCTTCGTTTAAGGCCGGTATCGGGTAGAATTCCACCGTGTCCAATTTTTAGGAACTATATAAACGTGCTTAACCTCTCATTTGAAGCTTTTTCCTTCTCTCTCTACTCTCTCTCTAACCTCTCTCCTAAATCCAAAGATTAAGGGTCCAAAACTCAATTTTAAGGCCTCAAATCCCTAAGGTACCTTCCTAGCCTTAATCTATAGCATATTTGGCTTCCAAATTCGACATTTAATCATGAAATGGGACAACATATATGAGTTTACCGCCCAGGAGCCTGCCTAGGCCGTAAACACCAATTTGAAGAGTTTTTTGCCCTTAAACTCCTTCCTAAACTCATTTGGAATTTAGATATGGCTAAGGGACTTCAAGATATGGACTTAGAACATTTAAAACATGGATTTTATTGGATTTGAAGGATTTTACGGCCAAGGCACAAGCTTGGTCCGTAAACTCATATTTAAGGGGTTTTCTTGACCTTAAACCCTTCCAAATCACTAGTATGGCTTAGATATGATTTATAGAATATTGGTTTTAGCATTTGGACACTTGAAACATGATTTTTGGGGGATTTAGGTGATTTTACGGCCAAGGCATGTGCTTGGGCCGTAAACTACTCAAAACATGGCATAAATTCAATTCTAAGGTGTTAGAAAGCCATCCAACACCACCAAAAGCCTTGGAATAAATCATAGGACCAACCAAAAATAGTTTAAGGACCTTAAACACATTATTTGTGGGATTTCTATGAGTTTACGGCCAAGACTTGTTCTTGGGCCGTAAACTCCTTGATTCATGGTGTTAGAATGCTAACTAAACACCCCTAAAGCCTTTAGATGAATTTTAGAAGCCCTTCCATGCAAGTTTTAGGCCTTAAAACACTTTGTATCACTCTATAGAAGAGTTTACGGCCATGAGGAGGTCTCATGGGCCGTAAACTCCATAAACCCCTCAAATGTCCCATACAAACTCATGTTAGGCCTTGGAATAATTCTACCAATCACATGTGATTTGTTCTAGCTCCATTTGACACCATTTTCATGAGAAAATAGGAGTTTACGGCCATGAAGCCATGCTAGGCCGTAAACTCCCATAAGTGGGTCTATTTTATGTTTTAAAATCATCTCAAGCCTTTAAACCAAGTCTAGAAATTATCCCCTAAGTGTTTGAAGTCATTTAGCACCATAAACCACCCCCACCATGAGTTTACAGTCGTAAACTCATGGGGAATGGGTGTTTTAGACCCAAAAATCTTATATTAGTTTACTCATGGGGAGTAAACTCAAGTCCCGAGTCCCTAGTGTCATTTCACGTCCTTAAACGCCACCCGGGTCCCTCCAAACACTTGTATCGGAGTGTTTTCGCGACTTGAAGCAAGTGTCCCTATCATATAAATAAAATAAGTCCTAATTAGATACATATGTGTATATTTACGTTATAATTAGGAACCTCGTGTATTTACAAGCCCCGGATCAACTCTTAGCGTCCAAATCGTCATACTTCTCGTCCGGTGAGTTCATACCCCTACGCCTTTTTCACTGTTTTTAACTGTTTTCAGGGGGGCGGGGGGGAATACAAGCAAACTATAACTATTTTCAAATCATAACAATTATGTGTTTCAAATAATATCTGGTAAACTTATAAACTCTTTTACTCCTTATGTATTATGTTGAGCATAAGGAATAATTTATCGATTACAACTAAATGGATTTTAGTTAAGAAAATAATCAAACTAATCAAATTATTATGAGAATAATTTGGGGTTCTATGTTTCTTCTTATATCATGTACTGATATTTGTATTAAGTTATTAGATAAAATATGTCTGATTCAGTTTATCTCCGTATCATTCGAATATTTTGCCAGATAGCTTCATTGTATGTATCTATTTTCACTGTATCATGTCTTGAAATCTTTGTATGTTTGGTATCGTATTGGAATTCTGTGAATAGTTTATTACTAGTTTGTGAGATAGTCACTACCCTTTATGGATGATCAAGTAAATCCTCTCCGGAAGTGTAACCAGAGTCTCCTGGAGGGAGAGCGAGGAATTTGTGAATAGATCTATTCGGGACTGACAATCCCACACCTTAACTGCTAGCTACAGTTAGGCGGGCACACCTGGGGTGACAAATTTTGTATATCGTCCGACGTCTGACTAACGTCAAGGAGGTCTCGTTGTCGTATCAGTATGGTTACCCGACTCACAATACGTATTAATATAAACTTATTCACAGCTAGGATTTTGTTTAGAATCTATATCTTGTTCGGGATGATAATCCCATGGTCTTGTATCTCTATTTCTTTCGGGATGGCAATCCCATGGTCTTAAATCTATATCCTATACGGGATGATAATCCCATGGTTTTATGTCTATATCTTGTTCAAGATGATAATTCCCATGATTTTGTGTCTATAACTCGTTCGGGATGGTAATCCCATGGTTTTGAAAATAACTCTTTTACGGGATGATAATCCCATGATTTTATCAATCTATCTTATATCTATTTTCGGGATAGTGATCCCATGGTCTTTATCGAACTATCTTATAACTGGTTCGGGATGTTAGTCCCAAGGTTTTCAAAATACTTTCTATTTACAGTTCGTCTAAATTATAGTTTTGTATATTAAACTATACTCTGTGTCATTTAATCAATCTTATATTTAGGAAAATATGGGATTTTCCTGGGGTTAACGTCTATCACATAATTGAACTGTAATGAAAGATATCGAAACTATTTAACATAAGAAAATATGGGATTTTCTTGGATATCAAATCTTTTCGGAAAACTAAAGGAAACCGACACATCTTCACAAAATAAAACCGCTTATGAACTCACCAGCTTTATGCTGATTTTCAAACTGCTTGTATTCTCAGGTCCAAGTTAGACAGGTACCTGGCGTTACCTTTTAGTGAAGATGGAGTGCTCCGAAGACTCGTCTCGTTTTGTTTATATGATATATGTATAACTTTTGTACAATTTACTTTTGAACCAAATGTAAACTTTCATATATATGTAATGTAATGGTTATTTACTGTGATTACTATGTACATTGGATTTGATACTCAACGTGGAGTCAACCCCGGGAACGTTTCCGCCTTTGGTTTTCGGGGTGTGACAATCATGGCCCGGACAGTTCTCATTTCATTACATTCCAATTGTTTTCATTACTTTCCATGCTTTACATATTTAATATTTCAGTATCAAAACACTCATTTCAAACACATTATAAAAACATTTGTTCTTTGAAAACGTTCTTTACTTTCAAAACATTCTTACTTTCAAGGCATTCTTTCAAAACATTGTTTTCAAAAACATTTAACACTTTATTTCAAAACATTTCATACATGAAAGCATTGCATTTCATTATCAAAAACTCATTTTTCCATGTACCCCAAATGGGGAAATGCAAACACGTACTCACCTCAAACACACATATGTTAGCTAGTGTTATTCTAGTTACTTTCACTAGAGCAATCCTCTTTTTAAAAACTACCAACATTGTGACATCCCCATTTTCACAGCCAGAAAAGACCGATTTGTTTATGCTTTGTTTTAAAATCATAGTAATCCTTTACATAAAATTTTTGCGGAATTTGTTCCCAAAATAAAATGTGATAAGAATTTAGCAAAACATTTCTTTAAAGAAATGTATTTTCATTAAATAACAAAATCTCGGGATGTCATATTCCGGTACAGACCAAAAGCATAAATAGTATAAAATAGACCTTACAATAGTTATTTATAACTACTGCTCTATAATCCAAAAACTCTCGTCATGTAAACCAACTTATGCTCTTGTGCCACTACTTGTGATACAAAGAAAACTGAGTGGGTCAGGATTGGGAGCATGGTGAGCATATAGGGTTTTCAACCCACAATATTATATCATATATATATTTTATAATTCGCAAACTCATACAATTTCACCATATATGAGCAACTCTTACCCCACCCCGTCGATCCCCCTCAACGACACGATCTATACTCTCATATCTAAAATTTACCTTCTTACCTAATCCATAGTCCCAGACTAATAACAAATAACTATGTATTAATCCATAGCTACCAAAGTTTTTCTCGTTTATCGACAGTATCATTTTCGAGACCTCTCTCGCAATACATGTCAATGGGTTTTTAGAGTACACCGGTGAACATTAAGTTCACAACACCTACAAGTTGCGAGCCTACTAGTGTTCCACTGGACTGTCTAGAATAGTCTGTGGTTGTCATCCCTACTCTGCCAAATGACGGGGCCATCGCTTGGGTAAAGGTTTCACTCGTTTTTCACCTGTCACCCTCATCTCATGATCTATATCACCTTTCTCTCATCATCCAACTCATATAAAACCTTTATAAAACATTCATCCAATACCCATCACAAGTAAACAAACGACATATAAACACATAGCACATATTTCATAGCAAATACTTCATATCTATGCGGTAGAAGAAAATAACTACACACTCAAATGATAAGACGATGCTCGGACAACTCTACGGCTCTCCAAAATAACAATCTTCGATGAAACCGGGATATCTTCCAAAAAAATCGGGCTTCTCGCGGGCAGAGTTTTGGTTCGACAACTCTATTTCTCGGGATCTTCGGGGCTTCGGGACTTGCTTCGGGTATCGGGATGATATCGGGGCTTCGGGGGTATTTCTCGCAAAGTAGAAGAAAGAAAAAGGGGTGAAGAATGGTGAATTTAGCAAAAAAGATCGGCAGCCCTCGAGTTCTATTTATAGAGGGCTGAGCATCGGATTACGCTGAGCGTAATCTCAGAGTACGCGAGGCGTACTCCCTCTACAATCATTACGTTGGGCGTATTCTTCAAGTACGCCGGGCGTACTAAGCGGATCGGATCGGATGCGTCATGGTCTCAGACCTGAGACACTCAAGTGGTGTAGGGCGACGTGGCCCAACCCAGACCATGAACCATGAGTACGCTGGACGCAATCCGCATTTCCAAACTTCAAAATTTTGTATCTTTCGTATACGAGCTCCGTTTGTGATGTTCTTTATATCCATGCGTAGGTGAGACTATGCTCTACAACTTTCGTTTAGACTCCGTCGGCTAAGTTTCATTTATTTTTATTAATTTTTTTAACAGGCCGGGATGGGAAAAATCCGTTAAAAATTCATAAATCCTCCATCCAACGTCCGATTTCGTCTGTCTTTTTACTGTTGCACTACTATTAATGATATCTTTGATTCTCGTTTAGATTGTTTTGGCCAGAAATCACTCGATCTCATATTCAAACTTTGGGTTGCATACCGCTAAGTCGAAACTTCGAAAAATCATAACTTCCTCATACGAAGTCAGATTTAGACGTTCTTTTTATGCATGCTCTCGGTTTAACGTATTCTACGACCCTCGTTTAGATTACTAAGGCTAAATATCGCACTATTGTAAATTCACTATTTACATCACGTAGTTTCGTACCGGTTCTGTCACGAAACTTCGACAGGTCATAACTTCTTCGTTATAACTTAGATTGAGGCATTCTTTATATATCCGGAATCCTTGTCACGACCACTAAATCCTAGTTAATATTATTCATTCTAAATAATCTTTTATCAAAAAGTCACTTTTGATGTTTATCGTCCATAAATTGACTAGCCCGGATCTACGGGCGTTACAATTATCTCCCCCTTAGGATGATTACGTCCCGGAATCATCAACAAAAATAGGACTTGTATAATGATTCTATACGTTATCTTTCCATTCTAAGTAATAACCGTAATATATATGTTTCTTCGAACGGGTATCTAACTCTTGGATTTCTTGACCGCAGGCGATGCTTAATCTTGCATCTGCTCTTCGTACTATTTTGGACATTCAATTGTAACGTACGACTTACAAAATAAATACTTATTGAGGACTCCTTCTTCTTCTTAGGATAAGTACTTTCCTTTATCTATTGTAACAGACCGATCGGTCATGCTCTAATGATCTCTCATCGCATGATGCAACGCTTAGACTCAAGTCTCTTAGAGTCAAATTCCATAATGGAATATACCTTCCTTCATATTATAATGTGATATAATCACATTTTAGCATGTAGCATTTCTAGCTACTAACTTCTTTAACAACGAGCACGATACAATTGATCGCTTTGATTTCAATCTTCCGGCTTGAGTCAGATGCTACATCGAACTTGGTTCTCCGAACCACGTAACAAACTCATTGTAGTCGGACTTAATTTGAAATGACCACTAGGCTTAGAATATCAATCATCTTCTTAGTCATTACCGAAACAATGGTAACGACGTACTTGAATAAAACGGAATCAATCACTAGCTTCTTGGTAACCTTGTGACTTTCCCTGATCCAAGCGTGAGTCATATGCTTCCAGTAGTATAGATCTCTACTACTATTCAAACCTACTCATACTCGTCCCAAGTATTGTCTTGCAGTCCCCAAGTCCTAAAATCACAAAACAATTTAACACACACGAATGTGTCCAATTAATCATATAATTTTTCCTAGACTCTACTAGGACTTCTTCCATGTACATCTTCACTCATCAATTCTACTTCAACTCGGTTGGTGATGGAAATTCCAGAAGATGGGAGAACTTCAAGAATTACACCAATCGTTCCATCATCCTGCCAATCGAATGGGTACTTTAGACGTACCGTACTCCTTTAAGCATATTGTTATTTTATCAAACATAAACTAAAGGCAAGATACCACCTTCAATATCATCCGATAGGTGTCATTCAATACATCAGATAACAAAACGAGGGCTTATATTAATTCTTGAAAGTATTACACAAAAGTTCAAGTTCACCCTATACTATGCCTCTATTAGGCTACACCATAAGTTACTATTCACATTGTTACCTCATAATTGGATATTTGGATATGAAATCCTTATTCCTGATTCTTCGCGTTATTGTCTGCTTCGTCAAGGATCATTTATAATGCTCCTGCCTTTTGCTGTGGCAGTGCATTTGGTCTTGCTCCTTCATTCTTCTTCGGGCAGTCCCTAGATAAATGCCCTTCTTCTCAGCATTCGTAGGACACCCTCTTTTTGGATACACACTTGTTGGCGTAATGCCTTGTCTTTCCACGTTTGCAACAAGTCACCTCTTCCCTGCATCTCTCAAAATGCTTTAGTGGTACATTTGGATTTTTAGCTTCTTCCTTCTTTGGGCAGTCCTGCTTGAAGTGCCCTACCTCATTACATTCGTGACATACCTTTCGTTGAATGGACATTCGTTGGCATAATGACCATGCTTTCCACACTTAAAACATGTCACCTCCTCGCCACTTTTTCTAGAGTTTTTCTTTTAACATTTCCCACACCATTTTTCTTTACCTCCTCTTTTTCTAGAATTCGAGAAGATGTTGCTCTTGTTAGACCTTGAAGACCCCTTAAATTTCATCTTCTTGCCATCTTCAACCTTGTTGGCGATACTACCGTTGATCACTTCTTCGACTGACTTAGCAACCCCGATAGTTATCTCAAGAGTAGGTGCATGGCGTACTGGTACAGTAAGTTTGTCCTTACTTTGTTGAAGTAAACGTTTTGTCTCTTTCATCTGTTGATCCAACATTTTCCGTATCATTTCTTGTAATCCTGCAATCGTGATTGGCTCAGGTGTAGCTGTTATTTCTAATGCACTCTCAATCACGTGTGGCTCAGGCTGCGGGTTATCGTTTCCCAATCCATTTTGCATGCTTGCCATTTCGATCTATACACCAAATTAGGTGAATTTAGATCTCTATTTCAATATACGTTCAAATCATCCTTATCACTCCAAAATGTTTACATGCTAGTTCTAATATCGTAGTCGTACGCTTAGAATCCTAAACACATAAGGCTTCTAGATCCGGTCGGCAACAGACCATAGATCAAAACAAACAATTTCATATATGGCAAACATATAGCATTTAGCATATAAAAGCATTTTAGGCATCTTTCCTTAAATATACTAGTGCTCATGTCTAAAATATGGCAGACACTTATCTCAAAATTTTTACTTAGCATTTTAAGTTTAAGTCTAGAAATCCTACAAATTCCTAGTTCGCTTAAACTAATGCTCTGATACCAACTGTGACATCCCCATTTTCACGGCCAGAAAAGACCGATTTGTTTATGCTTTGTTTTAAAATCAGAGTAATCGTTTAAAGAAATTATTGCGGAATTTGTTCCCAAAACAAAATGTGATAAGAATTTATCAAAACATTTCTATAAAGAAATGTATTTTCATTAATAACAAAATCTCGGGATGTCATATTCCGATATAGACCAAAAGCATAAACAGTCTAAAATAGACCTTACAATAGTTATTTATAACTACTGATCTATAATCCAAAATCTCTCGTCATGTCAACCAACTTATGCTCTTGTGTCACTACCTGAGATACAAAGAAAATTGAGTGGGTCAAGCTTGGGGTAAACATATAGGGTTTTCAACCCACAATATTATATCATATATATATTTTATAATTTGCAAACTCATACAATTTCACCATATATAAGCAACTCTTACCCCACCCCGTCGATCCCCCACAACGACACGATCTATACTCTGATATCTAAAATTTACCTCCTTACCTATTCCATACTCCCAGACTAATAAAAAATAACTATGTCTTAATCCATAGCTACCAAAGTTTTTCTTGTTTATCGATAGTATCATTTTTGAGAACCCTCTTGCAATATGTTTCAATGGGTTTTTAGAGTACACCAGTGAATGTTAAGTTCACAACGCTTACAAGTTGCGAGCCTACTAGTGTTCTACTAGACTGTCTAGAATAGTCCGTGGTTGTCATCCCTACTCTGCAGAATGACGGGGTCATCGATTAGGTAAAGGTTTCACTCATTTTTCACCTGTCACCCTCATCTCATGATCTATATCACCTTTTGTCTCATCATCCAACTCATCTTTTATCATACACCAACTATCTCATCTATCCATGTTCTACCCAACATATTTGTAGATATAAAACACATATACAGTTTACCACATTTAAAACCTATATAAAACATTCATCCAACACCCATTTCAAGTAAACAAAGAATGTATAAACACATAGCACATATTTCATAGAAAATACTTCATATCTATGCGGTAGAAGAAAGTAACTACACACTCACATGATAAGACGATGCTCGGACAGCACTACGACTCTTAAAATAATACTCTTCGATTAAATCGGGCTATCTTCCAAAAAAACCGGGTTTCTCACAGGCAGAGTTTTGGCTCGACAACTCTATTTCTTGGGATCTTCGAGGGTTTGGGACTTGCTTTGGGTGTCGGGATGATATCCGGGCTTCGGGGTATTTCTCGCAAAGTAGAAGAAAGAAAAAGGGGTGAAGAATGGTGAGTTTCACAAAAAAGATCGGCAGCCCTTGAGTTCTATTTATAGAGGGTTGAGCATCGGATTATGTTGGGCGTAATCTTAGAGTACGCGGGGCGTACTCCCTCTACAAGCATTACGTTGGGCGTACATCGGGTACGCTGGGCGTACTGGCTCGTCGACATGTACGTTGGGCGTACTCTTCAACTACGCTGGGCATACCAAGCGGATCAGATCGGATGTGTCATCGTCTCGGACCCGAGACACTCAAGTGGTGGAGTAGGGTGACGTGGCCCAACCCATAGCATGAACCATGAGTACGTTTGGCGTACTTCCTTTACATTGGGCATACTCCACATTTCCAAACATCAAAAATTTGTATCTTTCATATACAAGCTCCGTTTTTGATGTTCTTTATATCCACGCGTAGGTGAGACTATGCTCTACAACTTTCATTTAGACTCCGTCAGCTAATTTTGACTTTATTTTTATTTTTTTTAACAGACAGTACAGGAAAAGTGCATTAAAAATTCATAACTCCTCCATCCAACATCCGATTTCGTCTGTCTTTTTACCGTTGCACTACTATTAACGAGATCTTCAATTCTCGTTTAGATTATTTCGGCTAGAAGTCACTCGATCTCATATTCAAACTTTGGGTTGCATACCGTTAAGTCGAAAATTAGAAAAATCATAACTTCCTCATACGAAGTCAGATTTAGATGTTCTTTTTATGCACGCTCTCGGTTTAACGTATTCTACAACTTTCGTTTAGGGTACTAATGCTGAATTCGCACTATCGTAAATTCATTATTTACGTCACGCAGTTTCATACAGGTTCTGTCACGAAACTTCGACAGGTCATAACTTCTTCGTTATAACTCGGATTTCGGCATTCTTTATATATCCGGAATCCTTGTCACGACCACTACAACCTAGTTAAGATTATTCATTCTAAATAATCTTTTATCAAAAAGTCACTTTTGATGCTTATCGTCCCTAAATTGACTAACCCAGATCTACGGGCGTTATATACACCATATATGGACACAAGTCATTAAAATAACCAAAATACACCTCAAGGGTTCCATTACTAAATTTCATGGCTTCAAACCATTCCTTATGAAAAACTATAAATGTAGGCGAAAACCGAGTGTAAATCCGAGTATGATGGAAAATATGATGCATGTACGCGGGCTTCGTGCCTGGTCATGCGGATCGCATGCCGTAGCATCCTAAACACCCCTAAAAACTTATGTTTTAGTCTTAAACTTGTTTGGATGGTTTTGGTCTTTTAGGTAACCAATTGTAAGACTTTTAAAGGTTTCCAAGCACTAATAGACGACATTTTATCATGTCAAAACATTCACTTAATTCATCAAGTCCTATATCAAAGTTTTGTTGGATTAGATGTCTAAGACCATAACCATAATTGGTATAAACTTTAATTCATAGTAGCATAGTCCTTTTGGGTTGCCCTCAAACCGAGCAATTGGACAAGATGATTTTTGAATAGAGAGGTTGATTTATTATTTGATAAATAAACTGAAATAAATAATTTATTAATATATTATGAGAATAATATGTTAATAAGAAATGGTAACATTTAATTAATAATTAATTAAAAATTAATTGGAATTAATTCTGGTATTAATGGAATTAATTAAAAGTGTAGGGTCTAAAGTGAAATTATTCAATAATTTAGCAAAAGGCTCCAGAACCTTCCACCAAGAGTGTTGAAGGTTTCTAGGGAATAATCTAGGGTTTCTAGATTATTCCATGTGCATAAATATGGAGCTGGATAATCCTCCTATTTAGAAATTTTCGAAAATTAACTAGGGTTTCTAGTGTTCTTATTTTGATGTTCGTAGTTATTGGTTCAATAGTGAAAACATAAATCTTGTTTTAGGTTGCATGCAGACTTAAGACTTTTAAGTTTGTTTTGTTATGCCTAAAAAACATTATTGGTATTAGAGTGTTCGGTTTATTTTCAATTGAATTTGCTATAATTGTTTAAACTTGAACAAATTAGGGTTTCTGGAAATTAAACCCTAAAAGGCCTAACTTTCGAATTTAGAGTTACAATTTTGAAACCCTAATCTTGACCCCTAAGCCTCGAAATTAAGGCTAGGGTTTTCAAACCCTAGCCTTCCTCCCCAAGCAAATTTTCGAAAATGGTATTAGTTGGTTAGGGTTTCCTAAATTTTTGGTAATTATTATTTTAATTGTTTAAATTGGATAATTGAAAATTTTTTGGATAAATCCTATACCCCAATTTTTGAAAATTAGAGGGTAAGAATTAGAATTAATTGATTAATTTAGTTGGATAATCATTATTTGAGTTAATATAATTAATTAAGTGTTAATTAATAGATAATTATTAAATCATTCGGTTTATTTTTAAATATAAATTAATTATTTAGTTTTCAAAATTTAATTTTAAACCTAGTATTTTGAAAACATTTAAAATACACCTTATACTATATGTAAAATTAAAAGTTCAATAATTATTATATGTATAAGACTAAGTCAGTCGAACTGCTAGTACGCCTCATTCATGAAGCTAGTGTATAAGGAGGTATAAAGAAACTGCCTATAAAATGGTAGTTGAATGAGTGTCCAGTCTCACTCACTGCTTCCTTGAATAGTGGATGGTCGTTAACCGAATGGGTTTGATAGGACAAATGAACTCTCATTAAGAGTATAATGCTATTAAAAGTAACTAAACCTTTTTTTATTAAAAACCCCAATCTTAGTTACTTTAGAAAAATGTGAATTTGTATGCTAACCCATGAAATTGCATATTACGTTTTATGAGTAATTAGTGGAGTGTGTGTGGTTAACCGAGACAGTAATTGGGACTAATAAAGAGTTGTAATGGGTATCTCATAAATTATCATTGTTGACGGAGTGTGTGTGATCAATTGTGATGGTAAATGACAATGAGGTTACCAAGCATATTTTCATGGTTATTCATGTTTTGTTTGTGATCATTGGTATCCCAATCACAAATACGTTAGCATAATCTGAGATTAAACATGCCATTGAATAGTTTAATGAATCTCAAGAGATCTAGGAATTTCATCAAAACTTAATTTCCTTTTTAAATTTCGTTTTCTACTAGTGGAATTGGTAAATTATAATTTGCCTACCTTCATAAAATTTGCAATTAGATTACAGCGTCCCTTTTTAAGTTGTGACTTATATATTTGGATCCTAGCCTTAATATTTCATTTTTGGGTTGTTATACTAAGGAGTATTCTTATCTCACTAAAACTACCTTCTTTTTACATATGTCTACTTCAAATGATGCTTCTGGTTCCTCCTCCTCCTCCCATAACTTTTCGTTGTTCAACATCTACTCGAAGGTGACATTGGATGGCACCAACTATGATGATTGGATGTGCAATATTAAGATGGCCCATCGTTTCGAGGACAATGAGTATGTCCTTGGGAAATAACTAAATGAGATTGACGAAGGGAAGTCCGCTCCTAAAGAATTAGCCGCCTACAAGAAGCACTACAATGATCCAACAAAAGTTGCTTGCTTCATGGTAGCCACCATGACTCCTGAGTTGCAAAGATTCTATGAGGATTATTGGTCGTACGAGATGAAAAAGGACCTTATGGAAAAGTACCATAAGCAAGCTCATCAAGAAAAGTACGAGGTAGTAAAGTCCCTAATAGCAAGCAAAAGGAAAGAGGGAGAGTTTGTTAGCAGCCACGTGCAAAGGATTCAATGATACGAGGATCTCCTTGTTAGGCTAAATGTGCATTTTGTTGAGGGTTTGGCTATTGACATAGTCTTGAACTCCTTACCAAGTTGTTACGATCAGTTCATCTTGACCTATCATCTTAACAACAATGAGACCACCTTGGCTCAATTGCACAACCTCCTGCGAATAATTGAAGCAGGGAAGAAGGGAAAGAGTATTGCCTCCACTCCTACTAGTGCTCCCATTATGGCCATTGGTTAAGGGAAGGGGAAGAAGAGGAAAGGTCCTCCAAAGCAAAACTGGAAGGGAAAGTCTCAAGTTGGGTCTTCAAGCAATGGACCCAAAGGTAAATCCTGTTCTGATGCTCCTCTTGTCTTTGTTCCCATAGAGGCCACTTGTTTTTACTGCAACAACAAAGGGAATTGGAATCGAAGTTCCTCAAAGCATCTGCAAGATATTAAAGATGGCAATGTGAAGCTGACTTCTTCAAGTATATACACTATTTAATCTAATAACTCATCATCTTCTCGTTCTTGGGTCCTTGATACAGGATGTAGATTTCATATTTGTTCTTATTTGAATGGGCTAAGAAGAAGTGTGGAGGTTTAGCACGACAAAATGAACTTGATCATGGGTAATAGGCGATCTTCACCTGTCACCAAGATTGGAGTTTATAGTCTAGTGCTTAGTAATGGTGTTGATTTAGATTTGATAAATTGTTTCTACTCGTCAGAAATGACATGAAACGTTATTTCTTTTCATGCATTGTTCAGACAAAGTTTTAGATACTCTTTTAATGATAAGAATGGTTCAATTTGCTTATAAAAATGGTTGTTTTTTAAGTTGAAGCTTTACCTTGTGATTGAGTGCATGAAATTGTGATGTGTGTAGACGATTTAGGCAATAGTGTATTTCAAATTGAGTTGTCTAATGGTATAGACAAAGCATGCTTGTGGCGTTGTCTTCTTGGACATGTTAACAAGAAACGCATCGCCTAACTCCAAAAGGATGGAGTGTTGGAATCATTTGACCTAAGGTCAAATGATACATGTGAATCTTGTATTTTGGGTAAAATGACAAAATCACCTTTCGCTGGATCTTGTGAAACAGGTGAAGGTTTGTTGGATCTCATATACACAGATGTGTGTGGGCCGTTCAGATCATCCACAAGAGATGTTAATCGATTCTATGTGACTTTTACTGATGATTATAGCAGATATGGTTATGTCTACTTAACCAAGCATAAGTCAGAAACCTTTGAAAAGTTCAAATAGTTTAAGCAAGAAGTCAAAAATTAATTAGGAAAGAAGAAAAAGGTACTCCGATCAGATAGAGGCAGAGATTATCTTAGAATCGAGTTCCACGAATACCTCAAGGATTGTAGAATAGTTTCACAATTGACGCCTCCTAAGACACCACAACTTAATGGTTTGGCTGAGAGGCGCAATCGAACCTTGTTAGGCATGGTTCATTCCATGATGATTCGAGCTTCTCTTCCAATTTTGTTCTGGGGGTATGCCTTAGAGACTGTCACCCACATTCTTAATCTTCTCCCAACTAAGAAGGTTTCCAAAACTCCTCACAACATGTGGACAGGGAAGGTTCCCTCGTTAGCACATATCAAGGTTTGGGGTTGTAAATTTTTCGTTAGACGAGAGGCTCACAACAATCTTGAACCTCAAAGTGAGAGATATATTTTCATTAGCTACCCACATAAGTCCTTTAGATATTTGTTCTACAGACCTAGTGTGAACGTGGTCTTTGTAGCACGAATAAGAGTCTTTCGTGAGAGATAGCTCATATACAAAGAGGACATTGGGAGTATCATTGCTCTTGAAGGGATTCAAGAATCAAACGATGAAGGAACCTCTGAAGATGCTAGGGTTTAACCAGAGAAAGAGAGTCCAGTTGACGATTCGTTACCTCTTAGGCATTCCAGTAGAGTTAGATGCCATCTAAGCTCTATGGTTTCCATATTACTACATATGGTGATACGTTTATCAGCAATAATACACTGGTAAATTTGGATGAACTGACTAACTACAAAGAGGAAATGGCAGTCTATGAGGCAGCCCAATGGAAAGTGGCAATGGAAAATGAGATCAAGTCCATGTATGACAACCAAGTTTGGAATTTTAGTGATCAACAACGTGGTCGGAAGACATTTGGTTGCAAATCGATCTTCAAGAAGAATACCGACATGGATGTTAATGTGCACACATGCAAACCACGGCTGGTTGTGAAGGGCTTTACTTAAACCCCAGGGCTTGACTATGATGAGACCTTCTCACCAGTGGCTAAGATAAAATCTATTAGTATCACGCTAGGTATAGCTTCCTTTCATGAATATGAAATTTGACATATGGATGTCAAAACCACTTTCCTTAATGGGACATTGGCTGAGGATGTTTTAATGACTCAGCCAGAGGGTTTTGTTGATGCAATGTATCCAAATAGAGTGTGTAAGCTTGATAAATCAATTTATGGATTGAAACAAGCATCTCACAGATGGAATCTTTGCTTTGACGATAAGGTCAAGGAGTTTGGCTTCTCTAGAAATGAAGATGAGTCAGGTGTTTATGTCAAAGCTAGTGGCACTATAGTGTTCTTCCTACTACTGTATTTCGATGACATACTTCTTATAGGAAACAACATTCCAACTTTGTAAGAGGTTAATTCTTGGCTTGGAAAGTGTCTCGCAGTGGAGGATCTAAGAGAGGTTGCTTATATTCTGGGGACAAGAATTCTATGAGACAAGAGTAAAAGACTAATTGGACTTAGTCAAAGTACATACATGGAAAACATGCTAAAATGTTTTAGTATGGAAATTCCAAGAAAAGAGAACTGCCTATCCATAGTAATACCAAACTGGGTAAGACTCAAAGTCCGAGTACCAATGCAGAGATAGCAGAAATGAGTAGATTTCCATACGCTTCTACCGGTGTATCTATCATGTATGATATGACATGCGCTCGCCCAGATGTGTCCTTTGCTTTGAGCATGGTCAGTCGTTATCGGGGAAATCCAGGTAAATCTCATTGGATAGCAGTTAAAATATTCTCAAGTATCTACAAAGGACTAAAGACTGGGTCCTAGTACTTGGTGGCAGTGATACATTAGGAGTAACCGGGTATAGTGACGCCAATTTTCAAACAGACAGAGACAACTTTCGTTTTCAATATGGCTGGTTGTTTACCTTAAATGGAGGAGCAGTTACATGGAAAAGTTCCAAGCAAGAGAAAGTGGCTGATTCTATCTAGGAATCAGAGTACATAGCTGGAAGAGAAGCATCAAAAGAGGCAATTTGGTTGAAGAACTTCGTCGGAGATCTTGGAGTTGTGCCAACCATCAAGGAGCCAATGGAAATTTTCTATGATAATGAAGGAGTGGTTTCCTTGACAAAAGAACCAAAAGATAATGGCAGATCAAGATATATATATAGAAAATACCATTTCATCAGACATAGGGTAGAAGAACCTCACCTCATAGTGAAGACGTTACCATTTGAAGAGAATCTTGCATATCCACTCACAAAGCGTCTAAGTAGGGTTAATCACATTCAACATGCTAGGAGCATTGGTCTGAGATATGATATTAGTTTTAGTAGTTACATAGTTACTTTGAAACTTGTAACAAAGTAAATGGAATGAGTTTGTTTACTACCTTTTGTCAATCATTTATTATTGTGTTTCATTTTTGCATGTATTACTTCTAGAAACATTCGATTACTCAAACATCCAAAGTCGATCATACTTTCAGAAGTAAGTAGTGAATTAAGACTATAGTAAATTGATTTGTAGATTGTCTAAAGAGTTTTGGACATAGCAATATTGTTGCTACAATTTTCATGAGTACATAGAAATGGATATTTATGTATTGGATTAACCCACGATTAGAGAATTACTTCATCGAATTTATCATGATTAATTCTGAGACGATAATATCTTATAATCTTAAAACCGAGATATGTGAGTTGTGGTTTACAAGTCAGTTGTGCATTGATGATAAGTAAACACATCCATAAATTGATGTTATAAAAGTATTGTTGTGCTTGATTTGATGAGTACATGGTGCAAGCATACATGTCAAAGTTTATTCATTCCTTTTCCCTAACGGAAAAAGTGGTATCTTTAGGCCCCTCGGTGATTTGGTGTTGACTTATAGTATCAGGCCCATCCATGACTAAATTGATGTGTTCAATTAGAAGTTTTATGTCATTACAAAATAGAATTCGGGAAACAAAGTATTGGACAATGAGATTGATTTTTTTCTATGTCTCATGTCTGAATTATATCTTGCAGAACGGAGGATTATGTAACACCCGTAGATCCGGACTAGTCAAATTAGAGGCAATAGGGGTCGAAAACGACTTTTCGACAAAAGATTATTTAGAATAAATAATCTTAACCAAGTTGTAGTATATGTCACGAGGTTTCCGTACATATAAAGAACACCGAAATCCGAGTTATAAAGAAGAAGTTATGACCCGTCGAAGTTTCGCGACAGAACCGGCACGGCACCGGGAAGCATAAATAGTGAATTTACAATAGAGCGAGATTTAGCCTTAGCAATCTAAACGAAAGTCGTAGATTATGTTAAACTAAGAATATCGATAAAAAGAACGCCCAAATCTGACTTCGTATGAAGAAGTTATGATTTTTCGAAGTTTCGGACTAGCAGTGTACAGCCCGAAATTCGAATATTTGATCGAGCGGTTTTTAGCTGACACGACCTAAACAAGAATCGAAGATCTCGTTGAGAGTAGCGTAACGAGAAAAAGATGGGCGAAAACGGATGTCGGATGAAGAAGTTATGAGGATTTAACGGACCAAATCGTGTCCCGGCCCGTTAATAATATAAAATTTAAAATCAAGCCAAAATTAGCCGACGAAATCTAAACAAAAGTTGTAGAGTACGTTCCCACCTTCGCGTGGATATAAAGAACGTCAAAAACAGAGCTCGTATGCGAAAGTTATGATTTTTAGAAGTCGAGAATGCAATTTGCGAAGGCTGATAAGGAGCTGATGACGTGGCGCATTGTGGGCCGTCCATCGCTGATCAGATCTCGCTTCGGATGAAGAACATGTCGCCCTCGCTTACGCCCCGCGTCCGAAGCCAGTACGCACCGCGTACCCTCGCCCTAATCTACTCCGAGTGTTAGACAGCTGGACCCTCGCTGGCGCTCATATCCGATGACTACGCCCCGCGTAGGTCCGAGGTACGCCCAGCGTACCGAGGCCTCGCAGGGCTATAAAAGGGGGCCGATTATCCTTCATTTTTCACACCTTTCTTCACTATCTCTCTAACTTCTTTCTCTCTCTAAGTGTTCTAAACACCCCCAAACCCTAGGGAACCTCCCTAGCACCCTAGGGAAGCCCCGAGGCTCCCGGAGTCCCGAGGAAAAGGAGTTTTTCGGTTTCGAAACGCGGCTCCAATTAGGTCCCAGTTTTCGATAAAATTCGCTGTAAGTTTGTTATGCTTACGCAATTTTTAATATAGCTTTCATATAATTATAGGAATGTTATTAGGTCCTTAAAATAATTATTTGGGCTATTAAAATGAGTTATATCGAGTATTACTAACACTTAATAATACTCGGACTAATTAATTTGTCACGGTTATCGTTAAATTAAACCCTAGTGGTATTGGTACTAGGTTTTATCGAAGGAATATCGTTTTGAGAGTATCGAAGCGCTGTCCGAGTACTGAGTCACCACCTACTCAGGTGAGTGCATAGTCCCTTTCATCTTACACATAGATATGAAGTATTTTATATAAACTACGTGCTATGTGTGCATATTATCTGAATACTTGATGTCTATGTTGGATGAACGTTTTATACATGTTTTAAAGAATTTAAACTTTATACGTATTTTATATATACGAATATGTTGGGTATGAGATGGGTAGATGAATGATGAGAGATAGAAGATGACGTGAGCATACATTGGCAGTTATAGACTTAGTGCCTATGGGACAAACACCGGTAGCTATGGACTTAGTACCTGTTAGACGTTGGTAGCTATGGATTTAGTACCTGTTAGAAATTGGTAGCTATGGACTTAGTACCTATTAGTTAGACGCTGGTAGCTATGGATTTAGTACCTGTAGGAATTGGTAGCTATGGACTTAGTACCTGTTGAACACTGGTAGCTATGGATTTAGTACCTGATGAGTAGGATATAGCAGCTATGGAATTAGTGCTTTACGAACGAACATCGGCAGCTATGGATTTAGTGCCAGTCCTATAACCCTGGAAGTAAGGGACTTCGGAATAAACAAATGCAGGATAGATGACTCTTAGGTTAAATCCTTAAGAGTAAAGAAGATAACGGGGATGGGTAATTGGGTTAATTGTTTGATGATTGAACATAACCATTATATTATTGTGGGTTGAAAACCCTATGTACTCACCAGGTTTCCCAACCTGACCCACTCAGTTTATGTATATCACAGGTGACGAAGTGAAGTGACATTACACTGAGAGATTTAAAAGAGATGTAGATCACTAGTGTAAATCATTGTAAGTTCTGTTTATGCTTATGTTTCGGTATTAACAATGACATCCCAAACGTTTTAAATGAAATAAATACGTTTCTTCGAGAATGTTTTAATAATGTATTTACCATGTGTTTCTGGGAACAAATTCCGCATTCTTTTTATAAAATGAAGTACTCTGATTTTTATAAAGCATAAACAAAATCGGTCTTTTCTGGCCGTGATTTTGGGGATGTCACAGTTGGTATCAGAGCATTAGTTTAAGCGAACTAGGAATATGGATTTATTTCTAGACTTAAACTTAGAATGCTAAGCGATGATTGTGAGGTGTGAGCACTAGCTTATTTTATGAATGATGCCTAAATTGCCTTATGTGCTAAATGCTTTGTGCATGATATGTTGTTATTTGTTCGGATCTATGGTCTGTTGCCGACCGGATCTGGAAACCTTATGTGTTTAGGATTCTAAGCGTTTAACTACGATATTAGAACTAGCATATAAACGTTTCGGAGTGATAAGGATGATTTAAGACGTCAATCCTAAATTAAGATCTAGATTCACCTTATTCGGTGTATAGATCAAGATGGAAAGGACGCGTAGCGGAAACGTAAACGCAAATGGGAACAGAAACCAACCCCCAGTGGTTCAGCAAATACCTGTTGTAAAAGAAGCTGCGCCTGAGCCAGTCACCATGGCTGGAGTTCAAGCCATGATTCGGGCTATGTTGGCTGAACAAAGGGAAGAAATGAGATGGATGTTGAATAGGGATGAACCTATCGTACATGTTGAACCGACGGAGCCAGTTCCCGAGCAATCTGAGGAAGGGAACTACAGCCGCCAAGTGAGTCAAGTAGGGACTCAAGGTAAGCAAAGGGATGGCCCAGAAGGTAGAAACAACAAGGATGGGCAGATGTACAATAATTTCTTGGGTGCGAAACCACCAAGTCTCTCAGGAAGCCCAAAGCCTGTTGAGATTATAGATTAGATCTCCGAGATGGAAATGGTGTTTGAGAGCTGCGACTGTATCGAGAAACAGAAGACCGTCTTCGCCATAAGACAACTGAAAATTGGAGTCTTGAGCTGGTGGAAGCTATTGGCAGATACGATGCCACGAGGAGAAGCCATAAGGATGTCATGGGAGGAGTTCTTGGAATAGTTGAAAATGCAGTACTGCTCGGAGATAGATCTGATAGACCTAAACAACGAGTTTCAGAACCTGAAGAAAGGGAAGATGAGTGTTGATGAGTATGCCACCGCATTCACCGAGAGGATGAAGCTATTCCCCTACTTGGTGCCTACTGAACTCTCCAAGATTGATAGGTTTGCTAACGGACTGCGCACTGACTTTGGCCCAATGGTCAAAATGGCAACTACCTTGAAAGTAGCTGTTAGGGCAGCTAAGAACGTAGAGGCCCAGATAAGAGAAAAGGGTCTAGAAAAAGATAAGGCAGGAGAGAAGCGGAAGTTTGAAGGATCTTCGAGGTCGAACAAGGAAAGCAAATTCTCAAAGCATGGAAGAGGAGATGGAGGTGAAGCGAGATAGTGTGATAAATACAAGAAGAAGCATAGTGGGAAGTGCAACGAGGAAGTGACTTGTTACAAGTGTGGGAGGACTGGTCACTATTCCAAGGGCTGCACACATGATGATAAAGTATGCTACGGATGTGGAGGCAAGGGGCACATGTCCAGAGACTGCCCAAGGAAAAATAAAGCAGCAAGACCAAAAACGCCACCAAGGCCAAGGGCATTTCACATGATCCTTGATGAAGAAGAGAACCATGCGAGGAATCAAGAATGAGGACTTCTTACCCGAAGATCGGATTATGCAGTAGCCATAGTTTTGTATGATGTAGCCTAGTAGAGGCATAGTCTAGGGTGAACTTGAACACCTATGTAATCGTTTCAAGAAATAATATAAAACCTTCGTTTTGTTATCTAATGTGTTGTATGATTGTGTGATTTGGTGCATGGTGACTTGGGAAACTGCGAGACAATACTTGGAACAAGTATGAGTAGGTGTGAATGGTAGTAGAGGCCTACACTACCGGAAGCATAGAACTCACACTTGGATCAGGGAAAGTCACAAGGTTACCAAGAAGCTAGTAATTGATTCCGTTTTATTCAAGTGTGTTGTTACCATCATTTCGGTAATGACTAAGAAGATTGTTGATATTCCGACCCTAGTGGTCATATCGAATTGAGTCCGACTACGCTAAGTATGTTACGTGGTTCAGAGAACCAAGCTTGATGAAGCGTCCGACTTAAACCAAACGATTGGAATCAAAACGATCAATAGAAATATCGCGCTCGTTGTTAAAAAAAAGTTGATAGCTAGAAATGCCTAATGTTAAAGTGTGATTATATCACATTAGAACATGAAGGAAGGCATAGCTTGTTTTAGAAATTAACTCTAAGAGACCTAAGTCTAAGTGTTGCAACATACGATGATAGGTCATTAGAATATAACACATCGATCCATAGTAGTAATAAAAGAAATCATCTCAAGTTCGTGCCCAGTAAGGATTGAGATTGTGACTTGAAGGTCATAATTGGGAGTCTAGCTTGAGGTAGAGAGCATGTGCACGATCGAGCATTGCTTACAGTCAATGAGTTTAAGAGATAGACTTGAAGGAATGTAGAAGTTATAATTATTACCTAGGATGAAGAGATGACGTATGGAGTCATTATACGACCCTGTTTCGTTGATGATTCCGAGACGTAATCATCCTAAGGGGGAGATAATTGTAACGCCCGTAGATCCGAGCTAGTCAAATTAGAGGCAATAGGGGTCGAAAACGACTTTTCGACAAAAGATTATTAGAATAAATAATCTTAACCAAGTTGTAGTATAAGTCACGAGGTTTCCGTACATATAAAGAACGCCGAAATCTGAGTTATAACGAAGAAGTTATGACCCGTCGAAGTTTCGCGACAGAACCAGCACGACACCTGGAAGCATAAATAGTGAATTTACGATAGAGCGAGATTTAGCCTTAGCAATCTAAACGAAAGTCGTAGATTATGTTAAACTAAGAATATCGATAAAAAGAACGCCCAAATCTGACTTCGTATGAAGAAGTTAAGATTTTTCGAAGTTTCGGACTAGCAGTGTACAGCCCGAAATTCGAATATTTGATCGAGCGGTTTTTAGCTGACACGACCTAAACAAGAATCGAAGATCTCGTTGAGAGTAGCGTAACGAGAAAAAGATGGGCGAAAGTGGATGTCGGATGAAGAAGTTATGAGGATTTAACGGACCAAATCGTGTCCCGGCACGTTAATAATATAAAATTTAAAATCGAGCCAAAATTAGCCGACGAAGTCTAAACAAAAGTTGTAGAGTAAATTCCCACCTTCGCGTGGATATAAAGAACGTCGAAAACGGAGCTCGTATGCAAAAGTTATGATTTTTAGAAGTCGAGAATGCAATTTGCGAAGGCTGATAAGGAGCTGATGACGCGACGCATTGTGGGTCGTCCATCGCTGATCAGATCTCGCTTCGGATGAAGAACACGTCGCCCTTGCTTACGCCCCGCATCCGAAGCCAGTACGCACCGCGTACCCTCGCCCTAATCTACTCCGAGTGTTAGACAGCTGGACCCTCGCTGGCGCTCTTATCCGATGACTACGCCCCGCGTAGGTCCGAGGTACGCCCAGCGTACCGAGGCCTCGCAGGGCTATAAAAGGGGGTCGATTATCCTTCATTTTTCACACCTTTCTTCACTCTCTCTCTAACTTCTTTCTCTCTCTAAGTGTTCTAAACACCCCCAAACCCTAAGGAACCTCCCTAGCACCCTAGGGAAGCCCCGAGGCTCTCGGAGTCCCGAGGAAAAGGAGTTTTTCGGTTTCGAAACGCGGCTCCAATTAGGTCCCAGTTTTCGATAAAATTCGCTGTAAGTGTGCTATGCTTACGTAATTTTTAATATAGCTTTCATATAATTATAGGAATGTTATTAGGTCCTTAAAATAATTATTTGGGCTATTAAAATGAGTTATATCGAGTATTACTAACACTTAATAATACTCGGACTAATTAATTTGTCACGGTTATCGTTAAATTAAACCCTAGTGGTATTGGTACTAGGTTTTATCGAAGGAATATCGTTTTGAGAGTATCGAAGCGCTGTCCGAGTACTGAGTCACCACCTACTCAGGTGAGTGCATAGTCCCTTTCATCTTACACATAGATATGAAGTATTTTATATAAACTACGTGCTATGTGTGCATATTATCTGAATACTTGTTGTCTATGTTGGATGAACGTTTTATACATGTTTTAAAGAATTTAAACTGTATACGTATTTTATATATACGAATATGTTGCGTATGAGATGGGTAGATGAATGATGAGAGATAGAAGATGACGTGAGCATACATTGGCAGCTATAGACTTAGTGCCTATAGGACAAACAGCGGTAGCTATGGACTTAGTACCTGTTAGACGTTGGTAGCTATAGATTTAGTACCTGTTAGAAATTGGTAGCTATGGACTTAGTACCTATTAGTTAGACGCTGGTAGCTATGGATTTAGTACATGTAGGAATTGGTAGCTATGGACTTAGTACCTGTTGAACACTGGTAGCTATGGATTTAGTACCTGATGAGTAGGATATAGCAGCTATGGAATTAGTGTTTTACAAACGAACATCGGCAGCTATGGATTTAGTGCCAGTCCTATAACCCTGGAAGTAAGGGACTTCAGAATAAACGAATGCAGGATAGATGACTCTTAGGTTAAATCCTTAAGAGTAAAGAAGATAACGGGGATGTGTAATTGGGTTAATTGTTTGATGATTGAACATAACCATTATATTATTGTGGGTTGAAAACCCTATGTACTCACCAGGTTTCCCAACCTGACCCACTCAGTTTATGTATATCACAGGTGACGAAGTGAAGTGACATTACACTGAGAGATTTAAAAGAGATGTAGATCACTAGTGTAAATCATTGTAAGTTCTGTTTATGCTTATGTTTCGGTATTAACGATGACATCCCAAACATTTTAAATGAAATAAATACGTTTCTTCGAGAATGTTTTAATAACGTATTTACCATGTTTTTCTGGGAACAAATTCCACAACCTTTTTATAAAATGAAGTACTCTGATTTTTATAAAGCATAAACAAAATCGGTCTTTTCTGGCCGTGATTTTGCGGATGTCACAGATTATATGATCAATTATCTTAAGACACGTATCTGACTAGGTCAGAGTTCGATAGCGGCTTTTACAACCTACAATTTGATGATCAATTCTAAGTTATACTGGCAATCGTAGTTACAGACTTATTCAGGTGGGAGTCTGTAGGATTAAATGTGTAAGCCCATAACTATAACTGGTATAAACTTGAATTGATAGTAGCACAGTCCTTTTGGGTTTCGCTCAAACCTAGCAATTGGACAAGACGATTTTTGGAGAGAGATGTTAATTTATTATTTGATTAATAAATTGAAATCAATAATTTATAATATATTATGAGAATAATATATTAATTTGAAATAGTAACATTTAATTAATAATTAATTGGAATTAATTTTGGGATTAATGAAGTTAATTAAAAGTGAAAGGTTTAAAGTGGAAATGTTCAATAGTTGAGCAAAAGGCTCCAAAACCTTCAACCGAGAAGGTGGACGGTTTCTAGGGGATAATTGTTAACACATTGTCGTGTGCGTATCAAACAAATAAAAATATCATTGTTGGTTGCACTAAAGTTATAGCATAGGAAGCAGGGTTGAATCCTCAGCGACACGGTCTAAAAGTCAATGCCTTTTTGCACCAGCCACATTCTAGTCAAAAGAGAAATGTACAAAGGGTTTTGAATTAAACTAAAAAAATGCAATGATAATAAATTAAACAAAAATCAATAATAAAAATGGTTTCAGTTCTGATGCGGTTTTCCTAATCATGCAACTAACCCAGATCTAATTATTTGAGATGCATTCTATCTAAGCTGGTATTGAGAAAAACTAACAAGCTTTAGTATAATCTCTATTACCTAAACTAGTTGATCAAAACAAGCTCTTTAAATTAACCCTAACTTTTTACTGTTCAATTAAACAAGCTCTTAATTAAATTCCGAAAATTGCATTAAGTTTTTAGTAAAATTCCTAGCAATATTGAATACTTATCCCAAGCTCGGAAGAGTAAAGGTATAATTTTTATAGTTTATATCAGAGTAAATTCCCAAGATTTTGATAACATGCGATCGCATGTATTGAGGCTGCAATCGCAGGTTTTCAAGAAAACATGTCACATGCATTTTTAATGAAGTAGGATGCTATTTTTGAACTTGTTGTCAAAGTTGTGATCACATATGGCAAAGTTGTGATCGCATGTTGTCACACCCCCAAACCGGAACGACGGAAACGTTCGGGGGTGGATGACGTCATATGTAGTATCACACCCATTGCATCATAGTAATCCTAGTACACACAAGCATTACATTGATTATACATAGTAAGAGAGTTTACATCTGTTTGTGTCGTGTTTTTACATACCAAAAGTAGTAAAAGAAAAAGACGTGACTCCATACACTCCGTCTTCTCAAAACTTCGAGAAGTACCTGTCTACTGATTTCCTGAGAATACAAGCAGTTTTGAAAGAGTATCAGCATAAAGATAGTGAGTTCATAAGCGATGTTTTTGTAATGAAAACCTATTCATGAATCTGTGAAAATTTTCGTATGTTTCCAATAAATCCAATATTTTCTTTCGTAAAAGCATGATAATACCAGTTCCTTCTATCACCACTTAGTTCATAATAGTTACATATAAATCAATATCGAATAAACAGTGGATTATGTGGATCTACCCTAAGCCCACAACCATACAAGGAACAGGAAATGAGGTGGAAACCACATACTCCACATACTATCGAGTACTCTTCATACGTAACCCTGATGCATAAACTAAGGGGTAATAGAACTAACTATGTATGTTTGTCTCTGTATCCTTTGTAGTATATGAAAAATATTAGTTTGTATGCTTGGTTACTACTAGTATGTATAGAATGCTCTGTTTGAAAATACTGGTTACCACCAGTATGTATAGTTTGTTTTATTATTTAAAATAAAATTGAGTAGTGTATTTCTGAAATCCTCCAGTGTAATGTATAATAGTTCTATTAATGAAAATAAAACTAATGAAGAGTGAAATCACATAAATAAAAGTTAGTTTATACTATTATGAGTCATATAACCATGCTTGATATGACCTAGTGACCTTTACGACGTTCTTCAAGTGTCGGATAAATGACATTTGTCACCCCAGGCATGCCTGTCTAACTATAGCTAGCAGTTCAGGTGTGGGATTTTCATTCCCGAATAAATCTATTCACAAATCTCACGCTCTCCCTCCAGGAGACTCTGGTTATAATATGATAGGATTTAATTCAGTACACCTAAGGGTACATTTTTGAAGTAGAGTCTCACAATTTTGTATTAACTAGTTTACATGTAGTATTATTCTCTTGTATTTGAATCTGTGTGTATGATGTATAGGTAATAATTATACTTAAATGATTATTAATTGTTGTAATCTTATAGTAATGTATATCATAAATTAAATATGTCATAGTTTATATGCTTAGCAATGTATAACTCTGAATTCATAAAACTGTGTATTGAAAACCCCAAACTATACCTATTATATTTTGTATGTATATCGTGTACTTGGTTCGTATATTGATCTGAAAACTATGCAATTTTGGTTGTATGTTGAAAACGTCCCTTATGCTCGACATGTTACAAAAGGGATAAACTATCTAAATATTTTATAAAACGTGGAAATCGTTTCTCAGTATCAATTATATAAGTTTTAAAACTTGATAACATCCTTTTGTTTGGATTCACAAAATCATTTGTGTTTGGTTTGTATTCCCCCCTGAAAACATTTAAAAACCATAAAAGCGTAGGGGTATGAACTCACTGTTAGCTATGAATAAGCGTCGAATCAACGCACTGAATGAAGACCCTCGATTTGTAGTGTGTGGCACTCAACGGAATCCTAATAACAAGTAAATACATAAATTCATATAAATTGGCAATTTTGTTAGATAAAGTGTTAGGAAAACACTTGTTTTTGGTTAAGGAATATTATCGGGACTTGATTGAATCGAGGAAAGTGGGTTTTCAACCTAATTCACTGCTTAGGAAGTGTGTACGGCCGTTAACGAGGTGTATGGTCGTGAACAGGGTGTACGACCGTAGACTGCCTCTCAAAGGGTATACAGCCTTTAAAGGTGTACGACCGTGAATCGTGTACGATCACCTTGAAGGTATACGGCTGTATACTCAAGAACAAGAGTGTCAGAATCGATGAAAAATGGGTCCTAGATGCTCCGAAATGAACCCCCAATGGTGTTTTTCAATGTTTTATGGAAGAATAATGGTGCTTTAGGAGTGTACAGTGAAGCGTCTAGAGAGAGAAAGGGAGAGTGTCCGGTCAGAAAGGTGTAAATGAAGGGTGGGGGTCTCGTATTTATAGGGGTCGTCGTTGGTCGGTGGTGGGGTTCACCTAACGTTGGCCGTAAATGAGTGTACGGCCATACATGGGTGTACGGCCATGAACTCAAGTCAGGCCGTGAACTCGGTCTTGTTCAAAGGAATTCCAAAAATTTCGCATAGTTTTGATCCCGACTCATATATGAAGCTCAAATATATAACAAAATGCCTTTTCAAACCAAAGGAATTCGACGGGACTCAATAAGATTAAAATTTTATTAACGGAATTCGAATAAAGGAAACAGAAAAAGATACGGGTTGTCACATATATACATAGGTTGCGATCGCATGTTTTAATTTTCTTCTCCTAGATGAATTTTTGGCACTAAAAAACCTTGAAGACAAGTTGCGAGTAAAGTCGAGATCGCATAAAGGCTCCATGCAATCACAAGGACAAGAGTTGCGATCACATGTTTTTCCTAAGATGTCCGAAATTTCATTTAATTTTTATAATATTTTGAATCTCGTCAATTGGAGTTACGGTTGATGAGATATGGTCAAAATACTGACAGGGGGTCAAAGCTACCAGCAACATCCTTTAGCTTCAGATTGTAGAATCTATCTTCGTGTGATCATTTCAATCGAATTTTTCTTGAAAAAAAATCTTCAAAGCATTCCTCATAATCCTTCATAAGTTCCAAGCTCCATTTTCATCTCAAAACGGGCATCCAGCTGCTCACAAAGCACTACTCCACTTGAGCTATCTAAAATTGACATAAAAAAATGTTTATCTGAAGGATACAATTCAATTTCTTTTAATTGTTTAGTAAGATTTATCATTTACATTTCTTTTCTACAACTTGTAATTTTTTTGTAGCCATGTCAGGCTAAAAACTTAGATTTCAGTTTCACATAACCCAACCTTTTCATGTGATTAATCAGTAAGCATGATCTTTGACTATGATTACTGTTTAGTTTGATCAAATCTAAGCTTAAATGAATCTTTGATTTTGATTTTGATTTCTTTTGGCCAATTTAATTGTTTGTAAATCATTCTTGTTAGCTGATTGTTTGGATCCGTAATTGTCTAGATTAATTAGTAAAAAAGCAACAAGTAATCCTAAACACATAATTAATCTAATACTTGTTACTTTTTTACTAATTAATCTACACAAATATGGATCCAAACAATCAGCTAACAAGAATGATTTACAACCAACTAAAGTGGCCAACATAAATTGAAATCAAAATCAAACATCCAATTAAGCTTAGACTTGATCAAGCTAAACAATAATCACAGTCAAATATTCTGCTTAATGATTAATCAAATGAAAAGTTTGCAACTTGCTAAACTGAAATCTAAGTTTTTATCCTGGCATGGCTAAAAATGAATTACAAGTAGTAGAAACAGAATTTAAACGAAAAATGTTACTAAAACATCGTGCTTAATGATTCACATGAAAGGGTTGTGTCTTGTGAAACTGAAATCTAAGTTTTTAGCCTGACATGGCTAAAAACAAATTACAAGTAGCAGAAACAGAATCTAAATGATAAGTCTTACTAAAAATGAAAAGAAATCGAATTGTATCCTTCATATCTGTGTTTTTCACTTGAAAGTCTCTGAAAATCATGTCCCTGAGGCAACTTCACTACCTTCGATCGCATGAGTATTGTTTTTACTGTTAGACGTATCAACAAACCTATATAACCTTCCATTAAACCTAATTGGCAATTACTGACGACTACAAGGCAATTTTTAGAGACTTTCAAGTGAAAAACGCAGATCTGAAGGATACAATTTGATATCTTTTCATTGTTTAGTAAGATTTATTGTTTAGATTCCATTTCTAATACTTTTAAGTCATTTTTATCCATGTCATGCTAAAAACTTAGATTTTAGTTTCGCAAGATGCAACCTTTTCACGTGATTAATCATTAAGCATGATGTTTGACTGTGATTACTATTTAGTTTGATCAATTCTAAGCTTAATTGAATGTTCGATTTCGATTTCAATTTTTGTTGGCCACTTTAATTGTTTGTAAATCATTCTTGTTAGTTGTGTGTTTAGATCCATAATTGTCTAGATTAATTAGTAAAAAAAGTAACAAATATTAGATTAATTTTGTGTTTAGGATTAACTCTAATACGAATTGATCAAACAAGTTTTTATGCCTCGAAGCATATGAGAGGTATTGAACTTTACTGGGGAATTACACTGTGTCTAATGTTGCTTTTCTTTGTTAATCAAGATCTTGTTTGGTTAATTTAGTAAAAAGTTAGTTTTAACTCAAAGAGCTTATTTTGATTAAATGATTTTTATAATAGAGGTCATTAAAGCTTGTTAATGAACTTTAGTACCAATTTAAATAAGTGTAAAGTTCAATTATCATGTTCAAAGTTAATTGCATGATTAGGAGAGTCACCGTGGAACTAAAATTGTTTTCTCCTTATTGAATTTTTCTAGTGCTTAAATTGAGTTATTCTTCAATAATTTTATGTTATTAATTTTAATTTTCAGAAATAACCCCCCGCCCCCCATTTATGTTTTATATACCTATCAACAATTAGTACGTGCCATACACAAAGAGGCATACACTTTAGAACGTGTCCCTAAGGATTTGACCCTGCTTACCAATACTGTCTGTTAGTGTAATACAACAAATTTCCATTTATTTTTATTTTTTTAAATCATGCACGATAGCAATTTAATTGTATCCTTCATATCTGTGTTTTTCCGTTATATAGTGGTACAATGATGCCCTAGATAACGCTAATATGAATATAATAATAATATTTCAAATTGGTAATTATCCAGCTCCATATTTACCCACATGGAATAATCTAGAAACCCTATGCCTAGTAATTCGGCCACTCATACTCTTAGAGAGCTAGCCCAAAATTGTGTTCGGCTTCCTCTTCTCTCTCCATAATCCCCTTCTTGCTTGTGTTGGGCGTGAACCATTTGAGGCACGACGCTTGTGGTGCTTGCTTCCAAAAGATCAACAAGAGGATTTCTAGTTCTTTTCCATGACAACTAAAAGGTATGTAACCCTAATCTTTCTCTTTTGAAATTTTCAAAAAATAACTAGGGTTTCTTGGGTACTTATTTTGATGTTCATAGTTATAGGTTCAATAGTGAAAACATAGATCTTGTTGTCAGTTGCATGCACACTTAAGAGTTTTAAGTTTGTTTTGTTATGCGTAAAATGCATCAAGTGATATGTTTGTAATGTATGCAAAGACTCAAATTAAAGGGTTAAGAGCTCAAGTTGCTCAAAAACACTCTTCAACCAATATGAAATATTCCCAAATCATTTAAGTACATAGAACTACAATTTATCTCATTGCAAGTACTGTATCTAATTATGGAAATCCTCAATTCCATTCCATGTTCCAAAATTACCCTCGGGTCAAAACAATCATTAGAGCTAGAACTTCACCAGCAATCCTTCATGTTAACGTTCCAATAACTTATCTAGAGTGTCAATTCATATTTATGAATGCCATTCACTTCTAATATGACAATTATTGTGTAGTTATCCCAAGATTTCCCAAAATACCCTTATGGATAGATCTTCCATAAGTTCAAGTGGAGATCATTCAAGCCGTGATGTAGTTGTATTCAAATCATTCCAAGAGTATCCATTCATGATAATGAACTTCCTTCACTCTACAAAATTTCAATTACTTGGAATTCTGTTGTTTTTGTTTTAATTCTCATCGAAACATTACAATTCCATGTTAATACTTGATTATACCATCATCGATGAATTTGAGAATTTCAATTAGATTTGTCGATATCAAATATCATCTAGGTCTTAGAATCCAATCCACTCTCATCATCTATTGCAATATCCCTAATATGGGTTTTCTAGGTTTCATGAGTGTTTTCACCCAAATCATCCAATACACCAATATAGTGATTGGTTTGAGGTTGGAATAATAAAAACTACTAAGGGATGTTAGAAACCGAAACGCTACTTAATAAATTCCATAAAAATCAACATTGGGATTTCAGCCACTTCACATATTTGAATTTTCTAGGTTAAAGGAGAAGATATTATACCTTACAACCTTTTGTTCTTTCCTTTCTTGCTTGGATGCTCAATTCCTCAATTGAATCAAACTCTAGACGATGAGGAAAAGTGAAATCGCCATTGGTTCTTCTCCTTTGTTGCAAAAAACGATCCAAAAGAATGAGGGGAAGAAGAATGCATCTTATTTTCTGAATTTTTACTATTTGGTTCCTCAAGTTTGCTAATTTTGCCAATTTCCACCATAAACTCCAATTTTGAGATTTTAACTTAAATTTGGACATAATAAGTCCCGCTGTATCCATTATAAAATTTTGTATTCTAACCCATTAACTGAGTCAACTCTTTGGCGAACTTACTTTGTCAACTCAACACTTTTGACCCTTAAACTTTTAAAGTGTTATTATTTTCATTTCTAACTTTGTAAACATCATATAAAATAATCATAAGATTATACCTTGATGATATAACTATATAAATCATTTTTCTTTTATTAATTTAAGAACCTAGTCTTAAATTTTAGGATGTTACAAATATCTACCCCTTAAAAGGATTATGTCCTCAGAATTATTTTATTATCCATCTTATGAGGATTTCATCCCATCACTTTTCAATTTCCTTGATGGTCGCACCACTTTGGTCATTTGTCAAAGTTATAGTTCGTCTAATAATCAATAATACATAACTAGGGGTTATCAACCCTCTTGGACACTTTTACCCTTTTGTTCCCTTTTTCAACTTTTTACAACATCATAGAATAAGGTTATCCAACCTTAACTCACACATCCCAACTTGTATCAACAAGTTTTAAGTCATTTATGAAACATTACTGTGTCCTTCCAACCACCGGTCATCATTTGACCATTTCTTTACGTAGGCATTTGACGTTTATTAAATACATCCTTTCATGCTCAAGCACGTCAATATTATTTCATTATTTTCCATACTCATCCCCATCAATTCATTACATTCTATTATACTTTGAAGCATAATATGCGATGCTTACACTATGGTGCATCACACATTCCAATTTATGGTTACTTTTAACCTTCCATTCCATTTTGTTTTATCAATTTAGCTCCTACTAATACTTCTACCTTTCCTCCCAATTTGCTTACTTTAGTCATAAAAATGACACTTTACGTTCCATAGCGTTTACAAGTTAATTTTTTATACTAACGATGCTTTCCCTTAGCATCCTCAATAATATAAAGCAAATATGTATTACTTTCCTTGTCTACTACCTTTGCACCCAACTTTCAAACTATTTTTGAGTTTGAACTCTCTTGTCACTTGCAGCATGATTCTTCCCAATTATCTACCACTTAAAAGAAATAAAGGCATTTCTTTTAAGTTTAACTGACAAGATGATCCTCATCATGTAGATGTTTTATTTATCTCTTTTAAAGAAACTCTTTGCCTCATATTTACTCCTTATGAATCTCGAAATCCACCTTAGCTTTTCGTTATTAACCATATATAGCTTCAATCATGATTTCATCGTTTATGTGCCCTTTAAAGTTACTACTCGAGTACTCGACTCTTTTAGTCAACACTTTTTCATTTTAACTCCTTGAGTATCATCATCTTTTACTTTTTTCAATTTATTGTATCCTTGGTTCATTCGTGTCACTCATAATTCCAAACATCATGTGTTGTTCTTACTTAGCCTCCAGGGTGTTGTGATTTCTTGTAACATCGTATTATCACATTTTCATATCCTTCTTAACATCTAACCCTTAAAAGAAATGAGGGCATTTCTTTTAAGGTCCAAGTCACGCTATGATTCTCTCACTATAGTAGTTCGTCCATCTGACTTATTCATGGAAATTATGAAAAATCCATTTGCTTACCATTGTTTTCTTATTAGTCCTCATCAACAAACTTCATGTGTCTATTGTTGTCCACACTATTTTAGAACTATAATATCCTTGATGTCGAATTTGCATTCTTCAATATTCCATCATGTGAAATCAACTTCTAGTTATTTATCATCTAGTTATTACATTTTGAAGTCGTATTCCTTCTGGTACCCTCATCACATCCTCCATGAACCTATAACTTCTCATCACTAATCACAACATCTATAAGTATAGCTTACAAAGTTCCATGTTAAACTGTTCATCATAGTAATCTAGTACTCTATGGTAAGTTACTCTTATGGATTTATGATAATCACTTTTAGTTTCCACTATTTGCATGTTTTAAGGCGGTCTTCCTCTTGGTTGTCTTCCTTTTAGGCTTGATAAATACCCTTAGGTATCTTACTGTAACATCCCGGGATTTCAGGTATTTTCAAATTCTTCCTTTGGTTTTCAAATATATCATTTTGGGTCCTTGGAGTATAAAGATGTAGCCTTAAGAAGCCCTAGTGGCAAAATGGTAATTTTTAGGAGCATGAGTGGTACGTTGGGCGTACATTTGAGTATGCTAAGCGTACTAGGGGCGCCCTAGTACGCTGGGCATACTAATGTCCGGTGAAACCCTAATTTTTAGGGTTTGAAGAGTAATTAAGCACCTTTATGGATCATTTAGCATCACTCTTTTAGCATCCAAGTCCTTGAGTCATTCTTAGCAAACCCTAACCCAATAAGAGAGTATTTTGATCTTAAAGTGTTTTATTTGTGTGCTTAAAGGAGAAGGAAGTACATCAAGGGGTTAAGGAAGGTAAGAAAGCTTGTAGATCTTGGATCATCATCTCCTTTGAAAGCTCCATAAGGTAAAAAGTTGCTACCTTTATGTTTGGTTTGCTTATATCTCATCTTGGTAGCTTTATGATGTTCTTTTGTCTCTAAAAGTCCCATTGTTGTGCATGTTTGATTTTGGACATTTTGGGATGTCCTTCTAGACCCTAGGAAGGGTCCTTAGTCATAAAAATGAGGTCCCAATGGCCAGAAGTGTCTTATGCATTTCGAAAAAGGGTCTTAATGGATTAAGACCATGTATTAAGAGCTTATGGACATGTAAAGTCATAAATTAGGAGACTTTATGACTCTAGGATGCATTTGGACCATGGATATGTAATACGGGCTTAAGTGCTTAAGGCATTAAGCACTTAATGGACTTTTAGGATTTGCGAGGGTATGCCCCGCATAGAGAGGATTACGCCATGCGTACTCGATCAGCCACCCCGACGGTGGTCAATGCGAGGCTCGTGTATGCCTTGCGTACCTTCAGTGTACGCCCAATGTACGTCGTCTGTGGATTTGAGTTTGGGATTCGAGTTTTGGGCCATCTTTTGGGCTTGAATGGCTTGGGCCCTCATTGAACTTTCAAAATATGAGTGTTTTGGGCTAGTTAGAGAGTTGGACCTTAGGATAAGGCCCGATAAGGGGTTGGACTCAATTTGGAAAATTGGGCCAATTATGGGACTTGAAGTAATTTGGGCCTTCTGGATAAAAAATTAGGATTTGGGCCTTGGCCCAATTGGAGAAAAGGTAAAGTGGACATTTTCCCTAAGTATGGATCCTTAGTCAAGGATGGTAATCCAATTGTTAATTGGATGTTTGTTTTGTTATGATAGTTTGGGATTTTCGTGAGCCAGAAGCTGGAGGTTTTTAGTGTGGTTCGACATTGTGAGGTGAGTTTTCCTCACTGTACTTGCAGGTCGAAGGAACCAAGGTCGTCCCTTTGGATTTGATATCATGTTATGTATGTTATAGTGTTGTTTTCATATGTTCGATCGGTATCCTACTATTTAGGATGTTGTTATGCTTAGTGATCTATAAGATCTGTATGTTTGTTTGGTGGCTGGTTAATAGTATGTTTATCTATATTATGTCCACATGGTTGGTTGGTGGTTGAGGCTTCACTGCTTAGTGCGTAAGCCAAAGGACTGGGGTATTCTACCCCGATTGTTAAGGGTCTAGGGTATTCCATCCCGATGATCATTGGACCCATAGTATGTTAGCATTCCAACCCAATGGTTGAGGGGGCTAGGGTATTCCAACCGGATAGTTGAATGGACCCAAAGTATGTTGGCATTCAAGTCCAATGGTTGAGGGGTGTGGGGTATTCCAACTCGATGGTTGATTGGACCCATAGTATGTTGTATTGTATTTGTGCTATTTGTTATGTATTGGTATTTTGGGGGAACTCATTAAGCTTTGGGCTTACAGTTTTGGATTATGTTTCAGGTACCCCAGAGGAACGCGGGAAGGCAAAGGCATGATCATGCACCTCCACATGCTTTACTTTATGATTTTGGAATTTCTCTGATATTGAACTTATGGTGAAAACAAGATGTAAACAATGATGGTTTTTGGGTTGTTTAAAAATTTTAAATTTTTCATGAATTTTATGAATGCTACAAGATGGTATCAGAGCCTTGGTTTGAGTGAATTGGAGGAATACTCGTGTGAATCTAGTATCAAACTAAGGAAAAGATTTTAAAACGGTTTTGAAATGGTTTTCAAAATAATCAAGGAGGATGTGATGTGTACGATTAGCCGGAGCCAGTAAGTAGACTCCAAAATACCATATTGTTATATGATATTGTGATATGTTAGAACAACATGCTAGTGATAGGCTCGGGATCTTCTAGTTTTGTATGATAGAGTTGCCTGATTGTATGATGCCTGATAGCCTTGGGTTCTTCTCTAATTGAATTGACATCTTTATTGTAGCTGCTTAGTGTGTGCATCATGGGTATACATAACTAAGATTTTATAGCCTGAGAATGTTTGGTTTGGCCTTATTTCCTGTTCTTGTTTGATGAAGTAATTAGGGTAGGATCAAATATTCGAATGTCTATAGGGTCCAACGTTATGTATGGCTAGCATACACAAGTGTTGCAGGGTTGTGGAAGTTTCATGGATGAGTCGTGTGGGGTCGGCTGACCAGTTTTGATATATAGCATTCCTCTAAGGTGAGGGGATTGAACGTATGAGTATGTTATCAAGTATTGTTAGGGTGTTGTGATGGCTCACCGAGACAACTATGGGTAGGTGTGGAAGGTAGTATGGGTACGTACTACTAAAAGCATATGACCCATACGCGTAACACAGAAGCCACAATCCCTAGGGCTTTTTGGGAGCTGGTTCCCCATTATGACATGTGTGTTATCTGATATCCTCCTTGTTTATTTCCAGTATGGTGACTACGTGTCGAGTTAAGGCAGGATCCGGATCGGGATCAGAAGCTGGCCGTCAGGAGAGTCAGTTGCGTTAGATGAGAGGATCAGGGAGATCCTGCAGGAAAAGGTTGTTGCTCGGTCCAGAGCACAGTTTTCAGTACTGCGTGGGTCTATCAAGACTGCCAAGGTTGAGTACTTTCATGAGCATTATGTTGCGTTGTCTGAGACTACTGTCGATGTAGCCATTGCAGTTGTTAAGGCTGCAGGGGTTGGATCGGGTCGGGCTTTTCAGTATCAGGACTTCAACAATATAAAGTCCTTGACTTTCGCTAGGGTGTAGGATCCGATCATCTCCATGAGGTGGTTGTCTGATGTGGATGGACATTTTTTCACTTGTCTGTGGCTCGCTGACCAGATGATCAGATGTGCTTTGAACCTTCTGAGCACCGGAGCAAAGGATTGGTGGAGGCTTGCTACCAGTTCCTATTCTGATGAGCAAAGAGATGTTGTGACTTGGGAGCAGTTTTCTGAGATGTTCTGCTCCCGGTATGTGCCTCTAGTGGAGCGATAGATGTTGGCTCAGGAGTATCTACACTTGAGGCAGGGGTCTGAGATGGTGACGGAGATCACAAAGATGTTCACGGAGAGGGCTATTTTTTCCCTGATTTTGCTGCATCTGAGCAGGATCAGGTGACCCGTTATTTGAGAATGCTCAAGACGTAGATCAGACAGTTTGTTTCTACTCAGCACTATGGTTCATCGCTAAAGATACTGGAGGCCACCAGGCAGCGTAAGATTGACATTGATTTGCAAACGAGGGAGTCGAGACTGGTCCCAGCGCAGTCGCATCCTACGTCGAAGCGGTTTAGGACCACTGACTCTAGGTTAGGGAGTCAGAGGGACCGCACTGGTGGGAAGTGAGGTAAGGTGCATTATGGAGCTTTTTGGTCTTTTTCGGGTTTCCACAAATATGGCAAGCAGGGCCACATTGCGAGGGATTGTCGACAGCAGACTCCAGCTTCTGGCATCATACTTTGTTATCATTGTGATCAGGTGGGCCATATGAAGGCCCAATGTCTTTTGCTTGCTGCCAGACCGGTGCATGCCCCATTTTCGGCTACTTCGAGGATCACATATGGGAGTCAGGGAAGGGCGGAGCCCCCGAGGGATCGAAGGCGCGCTTTCCAACTTACCACCAAGGAGGCTAGAGCAGCACCAGATTTTGTGAGTGGTATGTTTCTATTTGTTATCTTGTTGATTATGTTTGTATTATGCTTATATATTTGTACCATTGGTAGGTACGTTCCTAGTGAACTCCTTTCCTACTTTAGTGTTGTTTGACTCGGGTGTGAGTTGGTCCATTGTTTCTCGGTCATTTTGTAAGGAGTTTGCGATGCCCTTAGGGGAGTTAGAGTGTCCGTTGCGAGATTCTATTGCCAACGAACATGGGGTTTCTGCTTTGTTAGTGTATCAGGGTTGTGTTATGGAGATCTTCGGGGTATCCTTTTCGATCAATTTGATCACTATCCCCATGGGGGATGTCTACTTGATTATGGGTATGGATTAGCTGAGTTGTTTTGGTGCTATGATCGATTGCGAGGGCCAGCATGTGGTAGTTCGAACCCCAAGTGGGGGCGAACTGTTTATTTATAGAGAGGGCACCAGGATGGGTTTAGGGTTTTGTTCTGCAACTAGAGCTTCACAGTATATTCAGAATGGGTGTGTGGGTTATTTTGCTTATGTGATGGATACGCGTGTTGGGGATCAGGTTTCAGTCTCAGAGGTCCCAGTGGTCAGGGAGTTTGCCGATGTGTTTCCTGAGGAGTTACCCGGTGTGCCTCCTAAGAGGAAGGTCGAGTTCATGATCGGCCTCGTGCTAGGTGCGGCCCCGATTGCCAAGGCGTCGTACTGTTAGGCACCACCTGAGATGCAGGAGTTGTCATCTTAGTTATAGGAGCTGCTAGGCAAGCTATTCATCAGACCGAGTAGCTCTTAATGGGGAGCATCGATTTTATTTGTCAAGAAGAAGGATGGTTCACACCGGACGTGCATTGCTTACCAGGAGTTGAACAAACATATGGTGACGAACCATTATCTCCTTCCATGGATTGATGATCTCTTTGATCAATTGCAGGGTGCATATTGGTTCTCCAAGATAGACTTGAGGTCTAGGTACCATCAGGTCAGCGTGAGAGAGAAGGAATTGGAGAATAACGCATTCCAAACTCGTTATGGGCATTACGATTTTGTGGTGATGCCATTTATGCTCACCAACGTGCCTGCAGTATTTATGGATTTGATGAATCAGGTATGCAGTTCGATGCTCGATCGTTCGGTTATCGTGTTTATTGATGATATATTGGTATATTCCAAGATCAGAGAGCAGCATGAGGAGCATCTTCATGAGCTTCTGGGGGTTTTTAAGCGAGAATGACTTTATGCCAAGTTCTCGAAGTTTGAGTTTTGGTTACGAGAGGTTCAGTTCCTTGGACACCTCGTTAACCAGGACGGGATATTGGTCGATCCGACCAAGATTGAGGCGGTGACATAGTGGGAGGTTCTGAAATATGCCTCGGATATTAGGAGTTTCTTTAGATTGGTAGGGTGCTACCGGAGATTTATTTAGTATTTCTCCAAGATTGCAGTACCCCTCACTAGTCTGACGAGGAAGGGGATGGATTTCTCGTAGGGCCCTGAGCAGCAGTCAACATTTGAGACCCTTCGGCAAAGGCAATGTGAGGCCCCAATTTTGACCCTCCTGGAGGGAATTGAGGATTTTTTGGTTTTTTATGATGCGTCCATCACTGGGTTGGGGGCGGTCCTCATGCAGAGAGGATGAGTGATAGCTTATGCTTCACGGCAGTTGAAGCCGCATTAGACGAGGTATCCTACACATGATCTTGACTTTGGAGCTGTGTTTTTTGCCCTCAAGATTTGGAGGCATTGTCTCTATGGTGTCCGCTGTACTATTTACACGTATCACAAGAGTTTGAGACACATTATGGGTCAACCGAACTTGAACATGAGGCAGCGCAGGTGGATGGACATAGTCAAGGATTATGACTGCGAGATCCTTTTGCATCCAATGAAAGCGAATGTGGTGGCGGATGCCTTGAGCCGCAAGGCGGTTAGACCTTCTGATGGGGTGTCATGTATGAGGATATCAGTAGATTCTCCGCTTGTAGGATTGATTAGGGAGGCTCAGGTTGTGAGTGTTCGGTAAGAGAATTGGAAGATTGAGAGGATCAGGGGTGAGATCATTAAATTTGTCTTTGGATAGTCATGGGTTGTTGACTCATTGTGGTCGGGTGTGGGTTCCTATGTCTGGTGGGTTCAGATAGATTGGGTTAGAGGAGTCTCATAAGTCTTGTTTTCTCTATCCATTTGGGGGCCACCAAGATGTATCGAGGTCTGAGATTTAGCTATTGGTGGTCTTGTATGAGGAGGGAGATCGCCTGGCTCGTTGAGAGGTGCTTGACCTACATGATGTTCAAGGCTGAGCTTTAGAGGCCGCATGGCAAGCTACAGCCTCTGGAGGTTCCCATGTGGAAATAAGAGCATATTTAAATGGACTTCATCACCAAGTTGCTAAAGACAGCAAAGGGTTATGATTCTATTTGGATCAACGTGGATTGAGTGAACAAGAGTGTCCATTTCCTGGCAATTCGAGAGTGTTCATCGGCCGAGAAGTTGGTGGATGTGTATATTCACAAGATCGTTGCTCGCCATGAGGTTCCGGTCTCCATTGTTACAGGTCGTGATGTTTGGTTCACCTCCCATTTTAGGCAGACGTTCCATGAGGAACTGGGAACTAGGCTACACATCAACATATCTTATCATCCGCAGATCGACGGCCAGAGTGAGACGGACGATACAGACTCTTGAGGATATGTTGTGTGCATGTTTCATTGATTTTAGGGGGAGCTGGGACTCCTACCTGCCTCTTGCAGAGTTCTCATACAACAACAATTTTCACTCCAGCATTGGTGCTCTACCTTTTAAGCTCTTGTATATGCGGAGATATCATACCCCAGTCTGTTGGGGCGAGGTTGGTCACAGGGTTATGGGGTGCACCGAGGTGGTTCTTCATACTTCAGCGATGATTCAGCAAATCGGGTAGAGATTGCAAACTACTTAGAGTCGGCAGAAAAAAAAATGTCGACCGACACTGATCAGAGTTGGAGTTTCAGGTCGGCGACATGGTGTTGTTGAAGGTCTCACCTTGGAAAGGTGTGATTCGCTTCAGGAAAACGGGGAAGCTGGGTCCCCAATATATTGGCTCATTCTGGGTTATTTCCAGGGTTAGCAAGGTCTCCTATAGATTGGATCTTCCTGAGGAGCTCAGTCAGATTCATAGCTTATTCCATGTTTTGCAGCTGCGAAAGTGCGTATTGGATGAGGACGCAGTGGTGTCATTGGATGATATTCAAGTTGATGAGCACCTGAACTATGTTGAGAGACCAGTAGCTATTCTAGAGAGGAAAGTAAAGGTTTTGCAAAGCAAGGAAGTACCTTTGGTAAAGGTACAATGGCAGCATCGGAAGGGCTCCGAGTGGACTTGGGAGCCGAAGGCGGAGATACGAGAGCATTACCCAGATTTGTTTGTTGCATCAGACTTCAAGGATGAAGTTTAGATCAAGTGGGGGAGAGTTGTAACATCTGGGGATTTCAGGTAGTTTCAAATCCTTCCTTTGGTTTTTAAATATGTCATTTTGGGTCCTTGGAGTATAAAGATGTAGCCTTAAGAATCCCTAGTGGCAAAATGGTAATTTTTGGGAGCATAAGTGGTACATTGGGAATACATTTGAATATGTTAAGCATACTAAGGACGTCCTAGTACGCTGGGTGTACACATATGTACGTTGGACGTACTAATGTCCGGGTGAAACCCTGATTTTTAGGGTTTCAAGAGTATTTAAGCACCTTTATGGATCATTTAGCATCACTCTTTCAGCATCCAAGTCCTCGATCCATTCTTAGCAAATCCTAAACCTACAAGAGAGTGTTTTGAGGTTAAAGTGTGTTATTTGTGTGCTTAAAGGAGAAGGAAGTGCATAAAGGAGTCAAGGAAGGAAAGCAAGCTAGTAGATCTTGGATCATCATCTCCTTTGGAAGCTCCAGAAGGTAAAAAGTTGCTACCTTTATGTTTGGTTTGCTTATATCTCATCTTGGTAGCTTTATGATGTTCTTTTGTCCCTAAAATTTCCATTGTTGTGCATGTTTAATTTTTTACATTTTGGGATGTCCTTCTAGACCCTAGCAAGGGTCCTTAGTCATAAAAATGAGGTCCTAATGGCCAGAAGTGTCTCATGCATTTGGAAAAAGGGTATTATTGGATTAAGACCTTGTATTAATTACTTATGGACGTGTAAAGTCATAAATTTGGAGACTTTATGACTCTAGGGTGCATTTGGACCATGGATCGATAATATGAGCTTAAGTGCTTCAACCATTAAGCACTTAATGGACTTTTCGGATTTGTGAGGGTACGCCCCGCATACTCAGTCATCCACCCCGATGGTGGTCAATGTGAGGCTTGTATACGTCCTGTTCGGTGTACGCCCAGTGTACGTCGTCTATGGACTTTTGAGTTTCGGCTTCGAGTTTTAGGCCACCTTTTGGGCATATACTGGAGGTACGCAGGACGTATGTTGGGCGTACACCGGAGGTTTTGGGCCAGCTGGAGAGTTGGACCTTAGGATAAGGCCCAATAAAGGGTTGACCAAATTTGGAAATTTAGGCCAATTATGGGCCTTGAAGTAATGTTGGCCTTTTGCATCAAAAATTAGGATTTAGGCCTTGGACCAATTAGGGAAAGGGTAAAGTGGACATTTACCCTAAGTATGGATCCTTAGTCAAGGACGGTAATCCAATTGTTAATTGAATGTTTCTTTTGTTGTGATAGTTTTGGATTTTCATGAGCCAGCAGTCGGAGGTTTTTAGTGTGGTTCGACATTGTGAGGTGAGCTTTCCTCACTGTACTTGCAGGTCGAATGCACCAAGGCCGGCCTTTTGGATTTGATATTTTGTTATGTATGCTATAGTGTTGTTGTGATGTGTTACATTGGTATCCTGGTATTTAGGATGTTGCTATTCTTAGTGATCTATAAGATCTATCTATTTGTTTGTTGGATGGTTAATAGTATGTTTATCTGTATTGTGTGCATATGATTGGTTGGTGGATGAGGCTTCACTGCTTTGTGTGTAAGCCAACAGGTTGGGGCATTCCAACCCAATGATTGAGGGCATAGGGTATTCCATCCTGAGGATGATTGGACCTATAGTGTGTTGGCATTCCAACCCGATGGTTGAGGGTCCTAAAGTATTCCTACCTTATGGTTAAATGGACCCAAAGTATGTTGGCATTCCAACCCGATGGTTGAGGGGTCTAGTGTGTTCCAACCCGATGGTTGATTGGACCCATAGTATGCTATTTTGTATTTGTGCTATTTGTTATGTATTGGTATTTTGGAGGAAGTCACTAAGCTTTGGGCTCACAGTTTTGGATTATGTTTCAGGTACCCCAGAGGATAGTCGGAAGGAGAAGACGTGATCATGCACCTCCTCATGTTTTACTTTTTTATTTTTTGGGATTTCTCTGATACTTAATTGGTTTTAAAAATAAGATGTAAAGAATGATGGTTTTTGGGTTGTTTAAAAACTTTAGATTTTTCATGATTTTTATGAATGTTACACTTAGACTATTCTTCTTTCCTTGTAGTTATTTCACTCACCAATCTAGTGTATTAGGTTAACATGCCATTACTCACCTAGTATCTTAGTTCACATCGACACCTTTTTCCGTAACTACCATTACACTCAACGCTTTGATGTTGTTTCCATTTGATTGCCAACTCCTCATGATTACAAAAGATCTCATTAAGTCAACATTAACATGTTTTGTCCTAAGCTATCTTGGTCGCACTTACTTGCACCATTTCACTTTCATCATCATATCACCACTTCACCAATTAGCTCATTGTACTCACATTCTACTCTCATCAATCAATTCTAAGTATTTACTTTCATCTAAAGATGGAATTCATGATTCCATTCCATTCTTTTTCCAATGAACTTGCTATTAATTTTAAGATCTCGCTCCTATGTAATATCATAAGTTTGTCTAATAACCAACTTCAACTAGTTTCTTAATCATAAATTTGGAATTCCAATTCTTTTCCCTTTAGACTTTTACCAAAAGTTGACTATGTTCCTTTTTAGCTAATTGTTTGTTAACAAATTTAATAGCTCAATTCGTTTCATTCCTTGGTGTTTCTAACTAACTACCAATAGTAATAAAAAATTACAAACTCAATTTTGAATATCTATCATATGTATAACAAGTAATTTTCATTTTTATACTAGTTGCTTGACTTTGACATAAAAGTCAAAGTTGTCAAAACTTTTTATTATCAATTAACATACTTTAAACTCTTTCACATATTTTATTTGACACATGGTAGGCATTTAATGATTCCCTACCTCACTCAAATCCTTACCATATTTCACAAAACGCCTTCATGGTTCCAACAAGTTTAGGTATCTATCATGTGCTTTTAATAGTATAGGCCCTATACTATTATACCCACATCATACATAACCTACATTACCTTCACCACTTATGTGGTTTGATCAATTAGTTTACATTGTCCATTACACACTTTTGAAGTACTCAAGTAGTATTCTACAAGTCCATCTACCTTAGCTTCATAAACATCTAGCATGGCAATTCCTTTATATCACTTGTTGTACAAGATTATACCTAACTTAAGGCATAATAATCCTATCACTCATTCAAACTTTTCATAACCAAGTCTAAGCCTAGGAGTGGAATGATCCAATCCTAATTTGTTTAAACTATGGCTCTGATACCAAACTGTAACACCCTAAATTTTTTCAAAATTTTCAAACTTTAAAATGCTATGGTTTTAACAAAATCAGTATGCATATTAACCAACATTTAACAAAAATCAATCCCATAAAAAACATTTGTGCATAAAACATTGGGTGTTACCATTAAGCATCATACAAACCATAATAAGCAAATAAGAGTTACATCAATACAATAAATAAGAAACTTAACAAGTTCCACTCCAATCTCTATCCCATAACTTCTACTTCCATTTGTCATCTTCTCTCCTTAACTGCAACCTGGGATACATGGCATTAAAAAGAGATACGTAAGACAAAAATGTCTCGTGAGCTATGCAGGTTTGTGACCCATAACATTTATCACATTTTCATTAAGAACATTTCATCTTTGCAAAACATATTTTAGAAAGACATTTTCCACAACTTTTTCCATATCAAAACATGTCATTAATCATAAGATAATTCAAAATACATTCTTCTTCACCTTTCATTCATTCTCTCATTATTGGATAATTCCAATGCTAAACTGTTGCTATTTTTATACTTAGGTTCCATGTCCAATAAAGAAACCACTCCCAAGTCTAGACCAAGGTGGAAAGAACAAATCAATCCACCAAGGCATCATTTCCATTAGGACATCTAATTCGCGATGGGGAAGGTACCACCCTACTAGATTCCTATAGTGCCTCTTATGATGTATCATGGCCCGGACAATTCCATTTCATTACTTTCCATGCTTTACATATTTCATATTTCAGTATGAAAATAATCATTTCAATCACGTTATCAAAATGTTTTTACTTCCAAAACGTTCTTTACTTTCAAAACATTTTTACTTTCAAGACATTCTTTGTAACGCCCGTAGATCCGGGCTAGTCAATTTAGAGATAAGAGGGGTCGAAAACAAATTTTCGAAAAAAGATTATTTAGAATAAATAATCTTAACCAATTTTTAGAATATGTCTCAAGGGTTCCATACATATAAGGAACACCGAAATCCGAGTTATAACGAAGAAGTTATGGCCCGTCGAAGTTTTTCGGCAAAACCGGCACGGCACCGGGAGACGTAAATTGTGAATTTACGATAGATGACTTTTTAGCCTTAGTGATCTAAACAAAAGTTTTAGTATACGTTAAACCGAGAACATACAAAAAAAAAAAGAACGCCCAAATCTGAATTCGTATGAGGAAGTTGTGAATTTTCTAAGATTTGACATAGCAGTCCACGGCCTGAAACTCGAATTTTAGTTCAAGCAGTTTTTGGCCTAAGAAACCTAAGTGATAGTTAAATATCTCACTAATAGGAACTCAACAATAAAAGGACAGACGAAAACGGAGTCCGTATGTAGAAGTTAGGAATTTTACGCGGACATTTAACAGTATAATCTCCTACTGTTAAATTTAAGATCGGTCGATAATTAGCCGATGGAGTCTAAATGAAAGTTGTAGATCTTGTTTTTACCTACGTGTGGATATGAAGAACGTCAAAAACGAAGCTCGTATGTGAATGTTACGGGGTTTAGAAGTCGACAAGGTGATGTGCGAAATCGGGTGACGTGGCTGAATATGGGCCAAGGATTTCTCCCCAAGGCAAGCCACCAGAAGGTGACATGTGGCATGGAATCGAGGAGTAGGAGCACCTACTCGATGAGTAGAGCTGTTTTCCAGCCTATAAATAGAGGTGTCGGGTTCCCTCATTCTTCACACCATCCCAACTTCACTTTCTCTCTCTATACTCTCTCTCTCTCTCTCTCTAGCCTCCCTTAAGCCCCCTAAAGTCTAGGTAAACCCCCTAGCACCCTAAGGAACCCCGAGGCTCCTGAAGTCCCGAGAAAAGAGATTTTCGGCTCGGAAACGCTGCTCCAGCGAAGCCCGGTTTTGATAAAAACCTATTGTAAGTGAGCTACGCCTAACCTATCATTAGTATAGCCTATGTTTTAATATAGTAATGTTATTAGGACCCTATAATAAGTAATTGGGCTATTATTATGGGTTATATAAGTATCGTTTAATGCTTATATATAATATTAATAATAGCTAGACTATTAATTAGTCTCGGTGAATATTAGACTATACTCTAGTGGTAATGATACTAGGTTTTGTCCGAGGAAAATTATGTTAAGAGTAACGAAGTGCTGTCCGAGTGCTGAGTCACCACCTTCTCAAGTGAGTACATAGTTAATTTCATATTACACATAGATATGAAGTATTTCATATAAATTACGTGTTGTGTGTGCATATTATCTGTATACCTGCTATCTATGTTGGATGAACGATTTTTATACATGTTTTAAAAGATTTAAACTGTATATGTATTTTATATCTACAAAATGTGTTGGGTAAAACATGGGTAGACGTAATAGTTGTTGTGTGACCAATTAAAATAATGAGAGGCCTCAATATAGATGTTATTGATGATCCAATCATCTAGCGGAGTATAGATGACAACCACAGACTATTCTAGACAGTCCAGTGGAACGCTAGCAAGCTCGCAACCTGTAGGTGTTTATTTGAACTGTGTGCTCACCAGCAGTACTCCATCCCCCACATGGTTGCCTTATTTGACATGAATTGATGAGGAACCCCCGAAGCATGTATTGTCACCCTGATGGAAGTCTTTAGACTAGGTCCCTCTTGTTAGATGTTTTAGGGACGTAAAGTGAGGATAACGGGAACGGGTAATCGGGTTTTTTGGGTTTGATAAAGTTAATAAACTTATTTATTATGGGTTGAAAACCCTATGTACTCACCAGGTTTCCCAACCTGACCCACTTAGTTTATTTATATCACAGGTGTTGATATGAAGTCACATTACACTGAGAGATTAAGGAGATATAAATCACTAGTGATAATGAATGTAAGTTCTATTTATGCTTATGTTTCTGTATTGACAATGACATCCCAAATGTTTTTAAATGAATAAAAATTATTTTCTTCGGAAATGCTTTGATAACATATTTATCATGTTTTACTGGGAACAAATTCCGTAACATTTTTATTAAAAAAGGTACTCTGATTTTTATAAATCATAAACAAAATCGGTCTTTTCTGGACGTGAAAATGGGGATGTCACATTCTTTCAAAACATTCTTTTCAAAAGCATTTAACACTTTCATTTCAAAACATTTCATACATTAGTGAATTACATTTCATTATCAAAAATTCATTTTTCCATGTACCCCAAATAGTGAAAATCCCAACACGTACTCACCGCAACCACACGTAGCTTAGTGGTGCTCTTCTCGTTCATTTCCCTAGAGCATTCCTCTTCAAACACTACTTACACCATATATGGATACAAGTCATTAAAATGAACAAAATACCCCTCAAGGGTTCCACTGCTAAATTTTATTGACTCAAACCATTCCTTATGAAAATCTATGAATGTAGGCGAAAACCGCACGTAAATCCGAGTTTGTATGCAAAAGTTATGAAGAAATACTAAAATTCAGATTTTTGGTCAAGCTGAGAAATTTATTGCCTGTGCACGGGCCGTGTGCCTAGCCATTCGTGAGGTATATTGTTCCTTTAAAACCATTAAGACTTATAGGTTACCAAGCCAAGCTGCTTTCGGAACTGTCTGACGTCTTCCTCAACACATGTTGAACACTATTCCGTCCTATTCTCCTTATCCAAAATACCATCTCAAGACTTTGGTTATGTTTGTCCCAACACAACCTGCCCCAGTCTCGGATGACATAGCATCAGAAAGAAAATAGACCAGGTACCTTGGTAGGTCGTAGAAAACAGGCCGCCCAAAAGCGAAAGGCATCACCCTCGAAACCAAAAGCCAAAAAGATAACCAAATACATTGAGTTCTCTCAAAAGGATTCACAGATCGGGTCTTGACCTAACTCTGGTCACTACCAACCCCACCTGCCCACTCTTCAGAAGTACTCTTCGGTGTTTCCAAAAAAATTGCACACACACACACAGGGAGTGTACTTATAATCTACCTCCATCCTCTCAAAAGGATGTTGTTGGTACTAAACAAAGTCCTTTAGCGCTGTGTGGGACACACTCATGTGTTGGTTTGAATGATCCCAGTTCTTCTGCACAAGCACAATTAGTGACCCTGACACTGATTCTAATCTTTTCAAGACAAGAGCAGTGTCTCCTACCTCGAAAGCCATAACTGGTCTGATATCTGGTTCATGTAAAGGACGATCAGGTATATTTGACAAAGATTGGGCTGATTTTGTTTATAGGGCTAACTTACTACATCCTGAGCTAACACTAGAACAAGTTGAATACACTTTTTTCTCTATGTGCTAACGTGCCATCAGCAACCGCATTCCATTCATATATCCTTTCAATAAATAAATTGATTAGTAGCATCAACCATCCATTGATGTAGTGAAGGCCAAAATGAGTATAGAGGTTCCCACTCCAAGCCTGTCTCTAAAGCACCCAAGCCAAATGATGATGAAGATCTCTCCGATAAGATCAAGTTTGAAGACCATAATAAAATAGTTTGTATCATTCTAGTTTGCTCTTCCTTCAGTATCTTGCAAAATCCTTCCTCCTTCAAAGCTCGTTTTGGTTTTGGACTCTATTCGTCCTTGGACGAATCTGAAGAAAACGAAAATCAAGAAGGAAACAAGATCACCTCTCCTCGTCTAGAAACAACCATAGATGGTGATCAAGAGAATCCAACCCAAGGTGACCAAAACAATGATGATAAGGGTCCTGGTGACTATGATGATGATGATGATGATGATGATGATGATGATGATGACAAAAAGTCCTAGAGCTCCTCTTCGGACATAGGATCCTCCAACGAGAACATTTCTCCATTTGCTCTCTAGGAACTCCAAGACAACGTTACCGCTACCACTTCTAAGGTTGACAAGGTCACTAAAAAGGTCGCATCACTTGACTCCAAACTCGATATAGTAATCATATCAGTTTCTGAGACCAAGGTTGTCACTCCCTCGGAACTTGACCAAGCAAATCAGTTGGACCAACTAATCTCTCTTCGCCTCAAGTGCACCTTAGAAGAAGCCGAGGAATGATACAAAGACAACCTCGATCATCACATCCCCACCACTTCTATCATGTTAAAGATCCATGATTACATGATGACTACTACTAATGAACTTATCAAACATACTCATGTTCGTCATTAAAAGCTAATTCAGAGATTGGAAAAGGAAATTATGCAAAAGGATGCTATGAACATTGTTATGTAGGAGGTTCTCATCAAAGTTATCCGCTCAGCCCAACACTTCGTGGATACTCCAAACCAAAAGTTTGATTAAATTCTCCTTATCCTTGATGAAACATTTGATCATCTTATAGCTCAAGCTCCGACTGTCGATGCATCTGATTCGCTTTCCAAGAAAATCAACATGAGATTTTAGTTTGTGTTCGATCAATTGGATGATATAAAATCCCAAGCTTTGCTTGCATCGGAGGTAGGGCCTTCCCATGCAAGAGTGGAAGAAAAAGATTGTTCAATGGAAACTCATCTCGCATTTTGAGCTCCAATATGAAACAAACGATGAAGAGATTATTGAAGTTGAAGATCATGAAGATAATGATGAGCTTGATGATCTTGTGGAAAATGTAATTGTTGGACTTCAGGACGTTATGGAACAACCTTCCATCATAAAACTCCTCTCAAAAGAAGAAAAGAAGAAATGGTCATCATTTTCTTGGCTAATTAACTCTAGCAGAAACGTTTAAAAGGAGTCGCGACATGGCATACGTAAAAACAAAGTTAACCATTGATGCTTTCCGAGCTACTCAACTAATTCCTCCTCCTATTCCTGCTCTGAGGATTGTTCAAATTGATGAAGGTTCCCCCACTAGGAAACCTGATGAGCTTCCTAAAGAACCCTTGGTTCCTCCTCCATCCATGCAAACCAGTCATCAAAGCATCTCCTTCATCTCTATTCAAGAAGATCAAACTAAAGACAAAGGCAAAAAGATAGCTACTGAATCGGACAACCCAATGAAGTCAAATAAAAAGTCAGAGGGTTGGTCTAAAGAACAGATGAACAACCTCTTGAGGAAAGCATTCGAATCCAAGCCTTAAAAGATAATCTCAATCCCATGTTGGGCATTTCTCCGCTTTTTCGAGAAGGAATCTTACATGACATAAATTTTGTGCCCTTCATTAGTTTTTCTCTTCCAACAAATGACTTAAAACAACTTGACTTACCAATCTCGCTTGACGAACATTTCTACATCAAGTTCACTTCATTGCATCCATCTGATTATCCTCAAATCATCATTTGAACTGAACGTAAGAGATTAAGAACCTTTTATTCCACATTGTAAATTTTCACATTGTACTTTCAGTTGTTACAATATAACATTGTATTTTAAAAAATCGACCCTGCTATAGCAATTCCATCAAAATACGAAGCAATTTTCTTGTTATATATGGGATACAATTTTGAAGGTATCATGTCCTAATAAGAAAAAAAAATAGAAATAATGAAATACAATGCTATTAATTGGGTAGATTTTTGAAGTGTAATCCCTTAATTAAAATAATTTGAAAGAAAAATATTGTAAAATAAATAAATGAAAGCACGATGTTATACTTACCTACATAGATTTCTCAAAGTACAATGGTATAAACGATTTCGCTTGGGTTTAGCTTATCCTATAAAATTAGGAACATACATTTATCACTCTTTAGTAGGTGACAAGGAGGATTTTTGTAGTGCATCGTGGGTATCTCAAACAATTATTCTCCTTTCAAGGGTATTCCAAACAATTACTATCCTTAGATAATGTATAGAGAGGAAGAGGAAGGAGGAACAACTACAACTCCCTACGATAATTGTCTTGTGTCCATGGTATCTCAAACAATTAGGCAGATTTCTGTAGTGCATCCATGGTTTTATACATGATGTGATCATCTTCAACCTACAACTCCCTATTAAAACAAATTAGGCACTAGAGACGAAGAGGAAGGAGGAAACAAGTATTTCAAAATAAAACAGTAAGAGCATGGCTAACCACAACAGCAATATACACGAACAATTACAAGTTGTTAAAAATCAATATAATGAGATATTACAGTTCACCATATATCAGTCTATAATTTAATCCACGAGTCTGAAATTTACCACCGCCTCATACAAACAAGTGTCACTCTCTTATTTTCAGTCTATCCCCGAAAATAAGTGCCCATATGGTCACTTGAGTGCATTCCATGTTTGGTAAATGGTATCGTTATCTTTCTTCAGATATATCACCTTTAATATTATTGAAACCCAACAGCTGATGAAAGTATTTATAGGTCCCACCACTAACTAAAATATGTAAATTCGAAGTACCCCACCATCGCAGCAAAATAAATGTGAAGTTAAGTTCTTTTAGTACCCTTGTCATCTCAGAAATGATTGGGAAAATATTTCCTTTATATATCTTTGTGTTTAATCTGAATAAATCTATGTGAAGATGTTAACGAACTCTACAAGTCTATCATCACCAGAAAGTCATAGATAACACGTATTAGTTTCCGTTCGCATAGATGTTAGTATTTGACTCAAATTTCATATTTAAGGGTTTTATTAATCTGATGTTTATCTACATTAGAAAAGGTTATTTATGGCATAAAGATAGTGTTCATTGTTAGTATTCATATCACGAATCCAGCTAGTTAGGGGGTGTTTGGCTTAACTTTTCACAGCCAAAAGTCCTTTTTGTAAAAGAAAAAAAAACAAAAAGATGTTTGGCAAACTAGTAACTTTTGGAGTTTTAATACAAAGAAAAGCAACTTTTTGGAAAAGTTAGGATTTTCTAACTTTTTGTAACTTTTTGGAAAAGAACTTTTGAGCTTTTAAAAGCTAAGTAAAACACGCCCTTAATCAAGAATTGAGACGTTCTTGAGACCTCAATGGATAGGCAATGAAGCCGTAGTTTTGTATAACTGTATTTATACATCAAAAGGAAGCTTATATCCAAAAACACAATTATAAACATAAGTATACGTACATAACAAATATGACGTAAATACACAAATAGCCACTAATTATTAGAAAATACGAAGATAACCTGGAAAACCTGGAATTATCGAAACATAATGCTAATAACCCTTTTAGACTCCAAGGGGCATTTGATTTAGAGGTTTATTAAGATTTGAAATTAAACAAAGAAAGTGAAATTTAATGCATTTCAAATTTAACATCCTTTCAAATCTACATTTCTACATATCTACATATCCCCCGTCCCGTACTTTTCCTGTTAATTCTTTTATTCCTGCTTTTATGTCCATGTGTATTATCCAAACAAGGGGTAAGACCAATGTATTATATATGTTAATTAAAAAATATTAAATATAAAGATATAAATATTTAAAAACTTTAGATTTATAAGAAAATAAAAAAAAATAATGATTTATTAAAAAAAATTCTTTTAAATTTAAATAAATAAACTAATGTGCTTTAATTTATAATTTTGAAATAAGAAGATAAGTCTATTAATGAAATTGATATTCATTTATTACTACATTTATTGTAATTATTATATTAAATTATTATGTGAATTTATTAAAATAGAAAAACACATAAAATAACATGTGGAAAAAAAAATTAATTCAAAATAACCACAGAATTACATTTGACAAATTGAATAAAAGTGTGACATATGGTAAAAAAAAAACTTTCATTTTTTAGAGTAGATTGCCTTTATGCTTCTAATAAGCTAGGTAACTTATAATCTGTTGTAAATGAGAAAAGATAATAATAATAATAATAATAATAATAATAATAATAATAATACCATGAGTCACCATACATTAAGGTATTTTAATTTTTAAATTTAAAGTAAGTTTATTGAAGTAGGGATATGATCGATTTGTTACCATATATTTAGGGGTTTTAAAATAAAATCTTTAACATTTTTCAATCCAATTATTAAGAATCTCTAAAATGTATGGTAACATATCATTATCATATTCTTTAAAATTTTAATAAATCTTCACCGAATTCTTTCCTATATCTCCTTCATTCCTCTAATATAAAATCTACATAACAATTTTTCTCAGCTTTTGTATTTCTATATCCTAATATCCTATACGTCTCTTTCTGCACAATCCGATCACCAGACATTGTGTTTTAAACTTTGTTTCTTTAAACATGCATCATATTAAAAAGAAAACAGCCGTAATACCATTAATCTTTCTCAAAGTAAACCATTTATTCATTCTTACCGGTTCTAATTCTATCTTTTCTTATTTGGATGAGTTTAATTGTGTTTCTATTATGCTATGTATGTATCTATATGTTTCTATATGATGTCTTTCTCAAAGTAAACTATTATTACTACATCTATTAAAATCAAAAAGTTCAATTTTTTTTAGTTTTTTTCTGTGTGAATTGGAAATTTTGTTTCTTTCTTCTGACAATCTGTGTGAATTTGAAATATATGCTAGTGCTACAAACCATATGATAGGAACACTTCACATAAAAAAAATTTAATCAATTATACCATCATACATTTACGTTGTCATAAAGATGTATATGTTCACTTATTTTTTTTTTCTTTTTTTTTTTTTTTTTTTTTTGCGTTTTGATGCATATTTACCATGAACATTGTATTTAAGATTGCCAAAAAAGGGCAATGCTCTCTTCTGTTATAAAAATCTTCTAACCGAATGCTTAAAAAATTTCATTTATTTTATCATGTTTTCCCACCCAACGGTTGTCAATTTGACATATTTGCCCCTCAGAACTGTCAAGTTGCCCAAAAACGGCAATGTTCTTTTCTGTTCTAATAACTTCTTCCGATAAATATAAACACAATTTCACTTGAGTCAATTTTTAGTCAAGGATGGATAAGTTTAATTCAGGCTTCCATTGCTCCAAATAAGTCAACTTCTACAAGCTTTGAACACCAATTACTAGATTAAACCACTCATGTACAAACTTCTGTATTTAAAACCAACCAAACAGATAATAAACAAAAACCCCAGATGAAATCTTGAAGCATAATGATCTAAAAGTTCCAAAAATTGTAAATATTTGAGAGAAAAGAGAAAGAAGTATACCTGTAAATATACCAAGAGGTTGGCCATCATGTATGACTTGGAACAACGATCTTTAAGGGCAAATATGTAAATACACAACAAGACCTTCCAGTATTTAAATTTTCGAGCGAAAAAGTCTTTGTTTCCATCTCCAACTCACCTTAAATATTGATTTTTTCTACTTTTAGCTTACACTGGATTCTCTTACTTAACCATATTGCTTTGTTGCTTTGGTGAAATTAATCATTTTTCTGGTGATGCCCCTTGTTTACAAATCAAGACCGGACATGAACTTTACATACTTTACAAATCAAGACCTCAATTTAATCAAGCCAACCAATACGTTTATTCAACCGGCTGAAGTATATTCACAATAATATGATAATATGATTAATAATTTCGTTTTTTAACAAGGTTTTACTTAAATTAATTGGAAGGTAAAATCAATAAAAATATATGGATTTATTTAATTATACAAATCCCTATTTTAATAAAAGAATAGATTTATTCTCATTTTCTCATGTGTCACCTTAATGTGTTGTCATTTGTCAACCTATTGATTCTCCATTTCAAATTTCAAATTTTAAATTTTCTACTCTAATTACATTAAATTAATAACATTAAAATAAAAATTAAAATAAAATTAATATAAATTATAAGGTCTCGTATCTATTCTAATAAATAAAGATTTTTCTGTCACGTGTCACATTCTAATTCATTTCGCCACATGTCATTTTGTGGTTATTAAATTTTTTTTTTTCACATGTCATTCTATGGATTTTAGATTTTATTAAATTCCAAATAATATTAAATTGTAATAATTGCAATAAATCTTAAAATAAATGAATATCAATCTCATTAATGCACTTACCATCTAATTCCAAATTTCTTAAATTAAAGTTTCATTAGTTTCCTTTGTTATTTATCTAAATTATTTATTTAAATTTATAAAAGAAAAAAACACATTAATTTTAATAATTCAATATTTTTTTCTTATTTTTCTTATAAATTCAAAGTTCTCAAACAGTTAGACCTTTATATTTAACTTTTTAAAAAAATAAAAATAAATTCATGTAATACATTGGTCTCACAACTAGTTTATTTAAATCAACGATTATAATTTATAGAACTAAAAAATCTCTCTTAATTAATAATTATTTAAACGAATTGATTAATAATTTTGCGTTTTTACTATGAAAGTTTAATTAATTTTGTAACCTTGGTTCCCACATGTTATTGTTGCGACATGTGCTCATGTTGTTGTCAGGTCTTCTGTGTTGGATCCGGATCAGAGATGTGAAAGTGATGTCATCGATATGTTTCCGTCGAGACAAGTGACAACCCGAAATTTCTAGCTTGTATAGACGTTCAAATCTATCAAAGTTAGACTCGTGTTGCTATCTTTTAGCACTATTTAGGGCCTATTCTGAGTATTCTGATGCTAGTGCATCAAAAGAATCAGTGTTTGGATTTATCAGTTAAAGTTCCAAACCATCTAGCAAACCGTAAACCTCCTCAAAAGGAGTTTACGGTCAGGAAGTGTAGAGCTTACGGTCATGGTAACCGTAAACTCCCTATATAAGTATAATACATGATCATTTTGATCATTTCTCTCCTTTACAAGCCTAGAAAACCGAATTCTCTCTCAAGTATCATAAGATCTTCATCTCGATCTTCCAAAAATGTAAGAATTCTTTCCTTTGATTTGTTGTTACATCTCTTTATCTAGTGATTATGCATGATTTCATCCATGAAATCTCTTCATTTTAATAGATCTTCAAGTGTTCTTCATTTCACCAGGAGCACACACTAGTGTTCTTGGATCCTAATCACCCTTACAAGCTTTTAATAAGTAAGTACACTACCATTAGCTTGTTATATGCTTGAATCACTAGTTAATTACCTTGAAAACATCATTTTTAGCCAAGAACAAGGTGTTTACAGTCTAAGTGTGTCTCCTTAGATCGTAAACTCTAATGAAAGGTGCATTAGAGTCCTTAAACCCTTCCTAAGGCTAAGCATGGTCCCTATAATTCGGTGCCTTTGAATGAAGCCCTCGAAAACCATCATTTGTGAAAGATTTGGTGAGTTTACGATTGAATCTCTTTAGACCGTGAACTCCATGACCGTAAGGACGTTAGACCGTGAACACTTGGACCGTAAACTCCATAGGACCGTGAACCACTTGGACTGTAAACTCTTATGGTCATGCCATTTTGACCGTAAACTCTTGTGGTCATGCCATTTTCACCATAAACTCCTATGGTCATGCCATTTGGACTGTAAACTCTTTAGGGTGGCCATACACCCTAGTTATGCAATCATATGTGATTGTATCCCTTCAATCTAAGAGTTTCCAAGTCTATTAGGGTGTTATCCCTTATAATTAGTTGTTTATACACTAATTAAATACACAAACATGTCATTATATGTTTATTAGGATCTTTGTGTGCTCAAGGTTTCACCTGACACTCTTCATCCTTTTTCCAAACATACTTTTGTATCACTCACTATAGGTGAGTTCGTACCCCTTAATCAACCTTTTAAATGATTTTAAATGCTTTTATGGGGGGGGGGTGAATACAAGTTGAAACATTATAGTTATTAGATCAATCACATGTGATTAATAACTATCAACAAATGGAATTACTATACTTTCAGCTGTTTTATCAAACAAACTACTTCAAACTGTTTATTAAACTTGTTTTACATGTTAAACTGCTTTTAAATCGTTTCATAGAATGACATCAAGTCATCAATATTTATTATCAAACTCTTCAAAAGGTTTTACAAAACTTCTTTTTAAACTTATATATTGTCAAAAACATGTCTAATACATATATAGTTATATAAGTAAGGTTTGAAGGACTTAGGACTGATAACACACTTTACTTCTTGTTCCTTGTTTGGTTGTGGACTTAGAGTACCCTGTTGTTTGTCCAAGGGTCATTTGATCCATAGTTATATGTTATGTATATATGTATAAGGCATAAAGGCTTTTATCTCAGTTCAATACATTCATTTATACAAACAATTCTACTAGTAAACTATAATAGGTATAGTTTAGGAATATACTACTCATTACTTCTAGTACAATGAAGTAAACAGAACATACTATATGAGAAACATAACATATTATATGTTGGGTCAAAATATGGTTTATACTTTGCTTTTCTGGGAAATTAATATTTTACTGTAATATTTTTGGAGTTTACGGTCATGTTTACGGTTGAGTTTACGGTCGTAAACACCTTACGGCCGTAAACCCATTTACGACCCAAGTTCAGTTATCCCATACACCTAGTATAAATATAGGCGTTAGGGTGTGAGGAACTAACTAACGAACCCTAAGGAGTGTACGGCCAGAGAGGAACTTTAGTGTGTGTTATTGTGTGTGAATCTTGTGTAAGGAACTTAATTCATATCATCAATACATTCAAGATTCAACATATTCTTCTTCTCCTTCTCTTTTATTGTGATCTGGCATCATCCGTTTGATTGGGATTCCGCACCATCAAACGGATCTGATTGATACACAGGCAGATTAGGGACTTACAATTGGTATCAGAGCCAAGTTGTATCAGTCAATTTTGTCAGATTTGGGGCATTATTGATCTTATTTTCAAAATATTTTTGCGTTTATGGATAGATCTCGCAAAAATAAGGGGGGTTTGTTCTTCGTGTATTTCATAAAAAAAAGGTTTTTGATCGAGTTTTGGAGCTTCAAAGTCGGAAAACTGGTGTTTTTAATCGGAGTTTACAGCCGGTGGCTAGGGTTTCGGAGTTCACGGCCGGAGCTTACTGCCGGAAAAAGTTCACGGCCGGAGTTTGCGGCCGGAAACTGTTCACGGTCGCCCGAGGTTTGCGGCCGGAGTTTGCGGCCTCGGCTCGGCTCAGATCACGACTCGGAATTTGCGGCTCGGCTCTATGGCCGGCTATGCAGCAGCTCGCATCGCAGCTTCAAATAAGAAAAAAAGAGGGAGCAACTTTGCAACGCCCAGGAATCGAACCCACGACCTCAAGTTCATAATCTTAGCGCGCTTAACCAACTCAACAATCTAACACCTTGTTTCTTACCTTCGAATTTTTAAACTTAACATCTCTTTCTCGCTTCCAAGTTTCGAAATTTGACAAAAACAGCCCAAAAATCAATTTCATTTTATTTTAAAATTCCTTTTTCAACCCAAAATTTTTAGTTTTTATTTTATTTTATTTTATTTTATTTTATTTTATTTTTATTTTTTTTTAATTTTTGACTTTTGTCTTATAAAAAAAATAATAATAAAAAATAAAATAAAGTAAAATAATAATAATAATAATAATAAAATAATAAATAATAAAATAATAATAAAAAAATTGTTTTTATTTTGACTTTTTATTTCAAATTCTGACTTTGACTTTCAAGTTTGACCTTTAACTCTAAACTTTGACTTTTTCGTTTAATTTTTAAATTTTCAAATTTAACTTTTTGGGTTGAGTTTCAAGTTTGACCTTTGACTTTTCGGTTTGACTTTCAAGTTTGACTTTTTCAAGGTTCACTTTTTCATGTTTGACTTTTGAGTTTGATTTTTTTTTTTTTAAAAAAATTTGACTTTTAAGTTTTATTTTAGCTTCTAGTTGTGTTTTTTAATTGATTTTAAGGTCCACGAGGGAGTTGAAAACATGAAAGAGAGTCGTCAGGATATGTTAAGACAAAATTTCAACATTTTCGATTATATCCCTGGTGAAACCCTCGAAACTCAGTTGCAGCGATTTACTACACTCACTACTGAGATGAATATAGTCGGGGTCTTCTTGACTAAGTCCGAGATGAACAAAAAGCTGCTAAATTCACTTCCGAAATCTTGGGATATGAACGTGGCTATCATCAAGAAGACAAAAGATCTCAATCATCTTAGTCTTGCTGATGTAATTCAAGAACTTGATGCTTTGAAGTGTAGAGAAACAATGAGTTCTGAAAACATTCCAGTCATTGAAGTTACATGTACTCCAGCTTGTGAAGCTACGATTAAATTTCTTCGGGAACAAATTGATTGATTTAAAAGAGAACTTGAGGACCTGAGATACGAAGGATATCAACTCAGGAAACGACAGAAACCCCTGAAGGCTGAGTTAGAAGAAAAAACCAAGGACTTTAGGAAACTTCAGGAAGAATATAGCAACAAGTGTGAAAATTATGATTATGTTAAGAGACAACTTGCTGCTGTAACTGAAGAACTTGACGGTTTAAAAATTAAGTGTGGAAAAACTGATGTCAGTTTCAAAAATTATACTGCGTCAAGTCAGACAAACGAGTCCTTATATGAAACCCAATTAAAATTCAAAGAAAATAAAAACAAGGGTCTAGGGTATGATAGTGTACCTCCTCCTTATAATCATAACTACACATCCATACCTATGACACAGGACGAAACTAACAGGGAGCCACATCTTCGATATGGCAAATGAGCTGGATTTGTGTCAGGAGGAGTTATTAATGTTGAAAATACTGATGCTTCTCTTACATGTGCAAGTAAAGTAGCAGAGGATGAGAACAAGGAGAGTTCTTCTGAACAAACAAACGACCCCTTGAACTCTAAATCTGTTGCTTCTAATCAACCTGCCGTTGGTAAATACAGGCCACCATTTCAAGCTAAACAGAGTGCCTGTTGCAACTCTGCGTGTGGGAAAAGTAAGAGACAAGGCAAGGATACGCCACCAGGGGCAGGAACAAATAACTTCACAGTGAAGAAAAAGACTTGTTTTCACTGTGGAACACCTGGACACATTGCCCGAAACTGTCCAAATCGCGCTTACGTTCCCTACAACGCACAAGGATGGAAAAACGCACCAAGTGGGAGATACTTCAAAAGAAACCCATCCAGGTCACGTTCAGACAATGGTGACTGGAATGCGCAGAAGGCTAAGAATCAATCCCACATGGCCAAGAATCTAAATCCCAAGGGCAAGAAGGAAATGTCAGCCAACAAGCCCAATCCTAGAGATGCTACCGTAAAGCCAAAGTCAAAGTCATCTCAACGGTCAACATCAAGATTAAAAGCAAGAACTGAGCCACCCATCAGATCGAAAAAGATATGGGTTAAACCCAACTACAAATGGGTTTTGAAGGCTCAATCTCCTAATGCTTCTAACATTTCTACATCTTCTGTTTGTGATAAGCAGGATATGTCATGGGAGACAGTATTGTGTGTTGATGACAAAGGTCGACCCAGTTTCAAAATGGACTGGGTTCCAATGACCAACTGATCCCGCTCTGTGTCGGAGCAGCTATGGAGGCATATCATCAGACTTCGGTTTGTTGGTAGTGGCTGTTCCAGGCACATGATAGGAGGCATCTCTCAACTGTACAACATTCAGAACTTTGTTCGAGAGTATGTGTCCTTTGTGGGAAAGGAAAGAAGGGAAGAAAAGAAGGGTCACATGGGGTTTGTGCTTAACGACATGAAGAATTTTTGGATCTGTTCTAAGATTATGTGTGCTGTTCTCAGACCTTCTGGATGCAGATTCAATCGGCGAATTACGGTTTGCATTTTCTTCTCTATACTCCTGAGTTTTTCTTAAGCTGATTCGCTTTAAAGACTAATTTTTGTTTTAGGATAGTTTAAATTTGCGCATTTACTTTCGTTTCTCTCCTATGCACAAATTTAGGGGGATACATAAAAACAAAACAAAAATTAGAAAATTTTAAAAAATCCAAAAACATTAGAAAATCAAAAAAATCAAAAAAACAATGTTGGTTATGAAATGTGCTTTAGGGAGATATTTTGGGAAGTGATATTATCAAGTGATAACAAGCAACCTGAGTCTGCGTAACGTACTCAAAGTTGAAGGGTCTATGCTCTGGTTTGATGCGTCGGTAGGCACGAAAAATTTTAAATGGACTTGACTAGGCAGAGTTGAACTTAGGAAATTTATAGACTTGACAAATCTTGACCTAGTTAGATCCGTTCAGCCTGACAATACGACGCTCGGATAGGTTGAGCAGGAAGATATATATATATATATATGGGAATCTACTCATCACATTAATTGAACCCGTACTTGGAACCGTGGTTTAATTTTTCCTCGATGTGCGGATTATGTGCTTAATTACGGTTGGGTGGGGCGACTGGTAAATTCCGATAAATTAGGTATATAGAATATCATTTTCTTTATTTTTCTTGTGTTAGTCATATGTTGTCTTCTTTGCGTGACTTCCAATCCGACCTGGTACACAACATATGCAACTCTATTTCTCTGCATGTTATATATATATGAAATTCCTCTTATCTGTTAGCCATATGTTGTCTCCTTTGCGTGACTTCTAATCCGACCTGGTACACAACATATGCAACCTTCTACTTCTCAATCCCTCTGAAACAATAAGTAATAGAATTCTAAATCTATCCTCTCTCTGAATGGTTGTCTGTTCACCCGGTGTAAGGAGTACTCTGGAAGTTCTTGATGGATGGGCCATATCAGGAAGTGGGAAACACGTTCTAGTACACTTAAAATTGAACACATACAGATTGTCTATAGATCTTGCTGCTCAATTTAGGTGGACAACAATATCCCTGGTCGTCGTCAGCTGAATGGTCCTTAAGATATAGTATCTAGGAACTTAGGATCAGATATAATATCTAGGAACTTGAGTTCACATTGTCTAGTAACAAATAGTATGTCCTAAATCAGTCACAATTTTTCGTGTTTAAGTGGACAACAATACCGACGATCGACCAGACAAAGATGTGAATATGAAAGGTACCGACAAGTGGATAAAGGTTGTCTAACAACTTTGATCCCAAATCACTCTTAAAGTGAGATATCATTTTTATTTTTGTTAAATTTGTCATAGTTTCTTCTAATTTAAATATTAGGGGAGAATTAAAAATTAAAAATAATGAAAATAAAAAAAATCAAAAAAATTAAAAATCAAAAAATAGTGTTATTTCTGTTTTATTTCTTGTTCAGAAAAATCCAAAAAATCCAAAAATATTTGTGTTTATGTTTTAATTTGTGTGCTAAGTTTTCTTTTAGTTTTGTTTTGTCTTGAAAAGTGATTTCAGGTGAAGATGAAACTCATGGAGTTTGTGTTGAAGATTTCTGAGCAAAAGCTTCGTCCGTGAGCATCAAAGAATTCTCATTCGAAGGAGCAACAAATGAAGATTATTCTTTCAATATTCAATCTTTCAACCCAGAAGCAAGGTGAAGCAGAAATTGAAGATTATGTCATGGATTGCATTGAATCCTCCTCAATCAGTCAACTGCTATCTTAAACCTGCTGAAGTGATCCAGAAGATTTGTTCTCTATGAAGTTCTCTCTGAAGATTCTCAAGCTGAAAGCGCCATCTTTCAAGAATCAGTACATCAAGCATCCTCATCCAATGTGCGTTCAATGCCAAATTCTGAAGAAAAGCCCAACTGCTCAAGATGAAGTCGTTCATTGAAGTTAAAGCTGAAGCCAAGCTCTCATTGAAGATTGACAAGAAGAGCCAGCTACTTTTTAGGGGGAGCTTGTTGGGTCATTAAGAAAAGAAAGCTATAAACCAAGGGGGAGATTGTTGGGTCAAAATATGGTTTATACTTTGCTTTTCTGGGCAATTATATTTTTCTGTAATATTTTTGGAGTTTACGGTCATGTTTACGGCCGTAAACACCTTACGGCCGTAAACCCATTTACGGCCCAAGTTCAGTTAGCCCATACTCCCAAGTATAAATATAGGCGTTAGGGTGTGAGGAACTGACTGACGAACCCTAAGGAGTGCACGGCCAGAGAGGAACTTTAGTGTGTGTTATTGTGTGTGAATCTTGTGTAAGCAACTTAATTCATATCATCAATGCATTCAAGATTCAACATATTCTTCTTCTCCTTCTCTTTTATTGTGATCTGGCATCATCCGTTTGATTGGGATTCCGCACCATCAAATGGATCTGACTGATACACAAGCAGATTAGGGACTTACAATTGGTATAAGAGCCAAGTTGTATCAGTCAATTTTGTCAGATTTTGGGCATTATTTCATCTTATTTTCAAAATATTTTTGCGTTTATGGATAGATCTCGCAAAAATAAGGGGGGTTTGTTCTTCGTGTTTTTCATAAAAAAGGGTTTTTGATCGAGTTTTGGAGGTTCAAAGTCGAAAAATCGGTGTTTTTGATCGGAGTTTACGGCCGGCGGCTAGAATTTCGGAGTTCACGGCCGGAGTTTTCCGCCGGAAACTGTTCACGGTTGCCGGAGGTTTGCGGCATCGACTCGGCTCGGATCACGGCTCAGAATTTGCGGCTCGGCTCAGTGGCCGGCTAAGCAGCAGCTCGCATCGCAGCTTCAAATAAAAAAAAAAGGGAGCAACTTTGCAGCAGCCAGGAATCGAACCCATGACCTCAAGTTCATAACCTCAACGCGCTTAACCAACTCAACCCTCCAACACTTTGTTTCTTACCTTCGAATTTTTAAACTTAACATCTCTTTCTCGCTTCCAAGTTTCAAAATTTGACAAAAACAGCCCAAAAATCAATTTCTTTTTATTTTAAAATTCCTTTTTCAACCCAAAATTTTTAGTTTTATTTTATTTTATTTTATTTTATTGTATTTTTAATTTTTGACTTTTGTCTTATAAAAAATAATAATAAAAAATAAAATAATAATAATAATAATAAAATAATAAAAAATAAAATAATAATAAAAAAAATTGTTTTTATTTTGACTTTTTATTTCAAATTTTGACTTTGACTTTCAAGTTTGACCTTTGACTCTTAACTTTGACTTTTTCGTTTAGTTTTTAAATTTTCAAATTTAACTTTTCGAGTTGACTTTTAAGTTTGACCTTTGACTTTAAACTTTGACTTTTCGGTTTGACTTTTTCAAGGTTGACGTTTTCATGTTTGACTTTTGAGTTTGATTTTTTTTTTTAAAAATATTTTGACTTTTAAGTTTTATTTTAGCTTCTAGTTGTGTTTTTTAATTGATTTTAAGGTCTACCAGGGAGTTGAAAACTTGAAAGAGAGTCGTTAGGATATGTTAAGACAAAATTTCAACATTTTCGATTATATCCCTGGAGAAACCCTCGAAACTCAGTTGCAGCGATTTACTACACTCACTACTGAGATGAATATAGTCGTGGTCCTCTTGACTAAGTCCGAGATAAACAAAAAGTTGCTAAATTCACTTCCGAAATCTTGGGATATGAACGTGGCTATCATCAAGAAGACAAAAGATCTCAATCATCTTAGTCTTGCTGATGTAGTTCAAGAACTTGATGCTTTGAAGTGTAGAGAAACAATGAGTTCTGAAAACATTCCGGTCACTGAAGTTACATGTACTCCAGCTTGTGAAGCTATGATTAAATTTCCTCGGGAACAAATTGATTGATTTAAAAGAGAAGTTGAGGACCTGAGATATGAAGGATATCAAATCAGGAAACGACAGAAACCCCTGAAGGCTGAGTTAGAAGCAAAAACCAAGGACTTTAGGAAACATCAGGAAGAGTATAGAAACAAGTGTGAAAAATATGATTATGTTAAGAGACAACTTGTTGCTGTAACTGAAGAACTTGACGCTTTAAAAATTAAGTGCGGAAAAACTGATGTCAGTTTCAAAAACTATACTGCGTCAAGTCAGACAGTTGAATCCATATATAAAACCCAATTAAAATTCAAAGAAAATAAAAACAAGGGTCTAGGGTATGATAGTGTACCTCCTCCTTATAATCATAACTACACATCCATACCTATGACACATGACGAAACTGACAAGGAGCCACATCTTCGATATGGCAAACGAGCTGGATTTGTGTCAGAAGGAGTTATTAATGTTGAAAATATTGATGCTTCTGTTACATGTGCAGGTAAAGTAGCAGAGGATGAGAACAAGGAGAGTTCTTCTGAACAAACAAACGACCCCTTGAACTCTAAATCTGTTGCTTCTAATCAACCTACCGTTGGTAAATACAAGCCACCATTTCAAGCTAAACAGAGTGCCTATTGCAACTGTGCGTGTGGGAAGAGTAAGAGACAAGGAAAGGATACGCCACTAGGGGCAGGAAGAAATAACTTCACAGTGAAGAAAAAGTCTTGTTTTCACTGTGGAACACCTGGACACATTGCCCGAAACTGTCCAAATCGCGCTTACGTTCCCTACAACGCACAAGGATGGAAAAACGCACCAAGTGGGAGATACTTCAAAAGAAACCCTTCCAGGTCACGTTCAGACAATGGGGACTAGAATGCGCAGAAGGCTAAGAATCAATCCCACAAGGCCAAGAATCTAAATCCCAAGGGCAATAAGGAAATGTCAGCCAACACGCCCAATCGTAGAGATGCTACCGTAAAGCCAAAGTCAAAGTCATCTCAACGGTCAACATCAAGATTAAAAGCAAGAACTGAGCCACCCATCAGATCGAAAAAGATATGGGTTAAACCCAACTACAAATGGGTTTTGAAGGCTCAATCTCCTAATGCTTCTAACGTTTCTACATCTTCTGTTTGTGATAAGCAGGATATGTCATGGGAGAGAGTATTGTGTGTTGATGACAAAGGTCAACCCAGTTTCAAAATGGACTGGGTTCCAAAGACCAACTGATCCTTCTCTGTGTCGGAGCAGCTATGGAGGCATATCATCAGACCTCGGTTTGTTGGTAGTGGCTGTTCCAGGCACATGATAGTAGGCATCTCTCAAATGTACAACATTCAGAACTTTGTTCGAGAGTATGTCTCCTTTGCGAGAGAGGAAAGAAGGGAAGAAAAGAAGGGTCACATGGGTTTTGTGCTTAACGACATGAAGAATTTTTGGATCTGTTCTGAGATTATGTGTGCTGTTCTCAGACCTTCTGGATGCAGATTCAATCGGTGAATTACGGTTTGCATTTTCTTCTCTATACTCCTGAGTTTTTCTTAAGCTGATTAGCTTTAAAGAATACTTTTTGTTTTAGGATAGTTTAAATTTGCGCATTTACTTTCGTTTCTCTCCTATGCACAAATTTAGGGGGATAAATAAAAACAAAACAAAATTTAGAAAATTTTACAAAATCCAAAAACATTAGAAAATCAAAAAAAATCAAAAAAAAATGCTGGTTAACAAATGTGCTTTAGGGAGATATTTTGGGAAGTGATATTATCAAGTGATAACAAGCAACCTGATTCTGCGTAACGTACCCAAAGTTGAAGGGTCTATGCTCTGGTTTGATGCATCGGTAGGCACGAAAAAATTTAAATGGACTTGACTAGGCAGAGTTGAACTTAGGAAATTTATAGACTTAACAAATCTTGACCTAGTTAGATCCGTTCCGCCTGGCAATACGACGCTCGGATAGGTTGAGCAGGGAGATATATATGGGAATCTACTCATCACATTAATTGAACCCGTACTTGGAACCATGGTTTAACTTTTCCTCGATGTGCGGATTCTGTCCTTAATTCCGGTTGGATAGGGCGACTGGTAAATTCCGATAAGTTAGGTCTATAGAATATCATTTTCTTTCTTTCAGTCTGTTAGTCATATTTTGTCTCCTTTGCGTGACTTCCAATCCGACCTGGTACACAACATATGCAACTCTATTTCTCTGCATGTTATATATATATGAAATTCCTCTTATCTGTTAGCCATATGTTGTCTCCTTTGCGTGACTTCTAATCCGACCTGGTACACAACATATGCAACCTTCTACTTCTCAATCCCTCTGAAACAATAAGTAATAGAATTCTAAATCTATCCTCTCTCTGAATGGTTGTCTGTTCACCCGGTGTAAGGAGTACTCTGGAAGTTCTTGATGGATGGGCCATATCAGGAAGTGGGAAACACGTTCTAGTACACTTAAAATTGAACACATACAGATTGTCTATAGATCTTGCTGCTCAATTTAGGTGGACAACAATATCCTTGGTCGTCGTCAGCTGAATGGTCCTTAAGATATAGTATCTAGGAACTTAGGATCAGATATAATATCTAGGAACTTGAGTTCACATTGTCTAGTAACAAATAGTATGTCCTAAATCAGTCACAATTTTTCGTGTTTAAGTGGACAACAATACCGACGATCGACCAGACAAAGATGTGAATATGAAAGGTACCGACAAGTGGATAAAGGTTGTCTAACAACTTTGATCCCAAATCACTCTTAAAGTGAGATATCATTTTTATTTTTGTTAAATTTGTCATAGTTTCTTCTAATTTAAATATTAGGGGAGAATTAAAAATTAAAAATAATGAAAATAAAAAAAATCAAAAAAATTAAAAATCGAAAAATAGTGTTATTTCTGTTTTATTTCTTGTTAAGAAAAATCCAAAAAATCCAAAAATATTTGTGTTTATGTTTTAATTTGTGTGCTAAGTTTACTTTTAGTTTTGTTTTGTCTTGAAAAGTGATTTCAGGTGAAGATGAAACTCATGGAGTTTGTGTTGAAGATTTCTGAGCAAAAGCTTCGTCCGTGAGCATCGAAGAATTCTCATTCGTAGGAGCAACAAATGAAGATTATTCTTTCAACATTCAATCTTTCAACCCCAGAAGCAAGGTGAAGCAGAAATTGAAGATTATGTGATGGATTGCATTGAAGCCTCCTCAATCAGTCTGCTGCTATCTTAAACCTGCTGAAGTGATCCAGAAGATTTGTTCTCTCTGAAGTTCTCTCTGAAGATTCTCAAGCTGAAAGCGCCATCTTTCAAGAATCAGTACATCAAGCATCCTCATCCAATGTGCGGTCAATGCCAAATTCTGAAGAAAAGCCTAACTGCTCAAGATGAAGTCGTTCATTGAAGTTAAAGCTGAAGCCAAGCTCTCATTGAAGATTGACAAGAAGAGCCAGCTACTTTTTAGGGGGAGCTTGTTGGGTCATTAAGGAAAGAAAACTATAAACCAAGGGGGAGATTGTTGGGTCAAAATATGGTTTATACTTTGCTTTTCTGGGCAATTATATTTTTCTGTAATATTTTTGGAGTTTACGGTCATGTTTACGGTTGATTTTACGGCCGTAAACACCTTACGGCCGTAAACCCATTTACGGCCCAAGTTCAGTTAGCCCATACTCCCAAGTATAAATATAGGTGTTAGGGTGTGAGGAACTGACTGATGAACCCTAAGGAGTGTACGGCCAGAGAGGAACTTTAGTGTGTGTTATTGTGTGTGAATCTTGTGTAAGGAACTTAATTCATATCATCAATACATTCAAGATTCAACATATTCTTCTTCTCCTTCTCTTTTATTGTGATCTGGCATCATCCATTTGATTGGGATTCCGCACCATCAAATGGATCTGATTGATACACAGGCAGATTAGGGACTTACATTATATGAGAAACAGAACATACTATATACTAGACAGAGAGAACATACAATACTCTAGTACATACAATACATATAGAAGCATACAATAACATAAATGTGAACCATTGTTCGGGGCATGGCATCGCTGTCATGGCTTGATTTGTATCCAGAGTCTCCTAGAGGGATAGCATGAATTTATGTATAGATCTATATTGGATTGACTATCCTACACCTTGTTGTTCGCTATAGTGGGACTTGCAAGTCTACGGGTGCCAAATGTCATTTCTCCCGACGTCTTTCATCGTCGTGTTATTAGTCGATGGTATGGTGCAACCATTTCACATTACACCTTAACTAACGGTCGGATTAAGGTAGATAGTACAGCAGTAGTTACTATAATACAACACTACAGTACTTTATTATTTCCCCATTGCATTCACATTGTGATCTTCTCACATAAAGGGTAATGTAAGAACTATATTTTTGGTTAATGATAGTCACATTTGGGAAAATACACACTCATACGAGAAACAAACATACATAAAACTTGATGCCTTTGCAAAAGGCTACGTTTAGTAGAAAATATAGGATTTTCTAGGAGATACAAACATTTACAAACTTCTACATCAAACATTTACTACAAACATTTACAAAATTATACATCAAAAACTTACAAACATTTTCATACAAACAATGACACTAAAATGCTTATGAACTCACCAGCTTTAAAGCTGATCAACTCTTTCAAAATAACTTGTATTCTCAAGTCATCAGTAGACAGGTATCGATGCTAGGTTTTGAGAAGATGGAGCTCGTTCAAGACTCATCTCTTATTTTGATTAACATTTTTGGTGTCTTATAAACTTCATAGAACACACTTATATTAAATTATATTATTAATGTAATGGATGATGTTGTTGCTTGTTTACTACTATTCTTTGTTGTGATACTGTACATGACGTCCGCCACCCCCGAACGTTTCTGCCGTTCCGGTTTGGGGTGTGACAGATTCGTATCAGAGCATCGTTTATAGTGAATCAAGTATATCAACCCATAAAAGATATACGAACTATAAACACAGCGGGATTAAAATACTCTGATCAAGAGTTTATACTTTTAAATACTAAAATATTTAACCAAGTATACATACCTACATTCATACAAAAATCAGTGTCACTAGGACAGAACAAAAGTATTACGAGTGTTGAACATCACAAGTAGACTCGGTGATGTATAGTTAGTTCTGGGAGTGACATAGCCTGATCAGCTATGTTGGTCTGAGAAGTGATTAGCATATGCCCAAGAATGGTTGTGATGTGGCAACAAGTCTAAAAACTTACCAACAATACTACAATGAAAACATTAGAACAAAACATAAACTTAAAATACTATAGGAGTATTTTGTGTTACAATAACTCTTATCTGAGAACTAAAAAGGTCTTTATTAGTAGTTCAATAGTTGTTAAGTGGATACGCTAAGGTTATACGTAACTAGGATATCATAGACTTAGAAAGTCTGTAATCTTTGCTTTACTCCCTATTCCTTGTTTGGTTGTGGGTTTAGAGTTAGGGTCACTTATTCGAAGGTCTATCCTGTTTTGATTACATATAACTGGTATTCACTATATAAATATGGAAGTAACTAATAAAGATCATCTTATAATTATCTAATTAGTATGTCTATTAATTATTTCTTTATCCCTTTTCTCGCGTAGATATCATGGCTGGATTCCATCCCCACCGCGATTCGTACTACCCAAACGAAGGCAATGCAGGATGGCTTGAAGAAGAGCCAGAAGATGATCATCCAATCCCTTTGGATGATCACCATGCTGAAGGATTTTCTGATAGTTCTGACTCCGAGCCAGAAGTTAACAACCTACCACAAGACGCTCCAATCCCAAACCTTAACCCCCGACTAGCATTTCAAGGTCCCACACCCTTGTGGGTGACAAACTTGAACCGTTGGAGTGATGAGTAGGGTCAGCCCTTACCCTTCAATGGAGACCAAAGCTTTTACAATCTAAGCAAGGGAGGCTCAACTGACCGAGTACTGCCCATCATGGTCCGTAGGATTACTCGGAATGTCAAACAAGGTCAGGCAACCATCGACCGAGTCATTGAAATTGACGCCAACTTTGGTGTTAACACGGTCCGCATTCGCCAACTTGAAGAGGCTATGGAAAGGACTAGGAGAACCAATGAGACTCGGCAGCAATAGCTAGCTGCATCCCAAGCTGAATTCGGGGAACTTCGAGCTCGATAGGAAATGTCGGAAAGGCGCATGAGAGACATGGAGCGCCATCTATCAGAGTCAAGGACTTATTCTAGTGGCTCTCGACGTAGATAGAGCCTACTCAACTGTCTCTTTTGGATATAACTTAGTTATGTAAAAACTCTAGTTTAATTTCCTAGCTATGTTAACACTTTGAATCTGTTAAGTCTTGTTAGGTCGAAATCATGTCAAAATTTTCCTATCTTGGTTTGATGTAAGACCTACTTCTAGGTCATTTTCCCCAAACTTTTTACATTTGTAATACTAGTATTATTGACATATATCTAATATCATGGAAATTATGTCCAAATGCTTTCACCTTCCTAGTGCTAGATTTGTATACAATCATACTATTCAATAGTGTTGTTGGACTATGGAGAGTTAGTCCATGAGTCACTCTCATCATTCTTTCTATTAAATTCTTATCAATGTCTTCATCTTTGTGATCTTATAGCTACAAGATGCCTCCGCGCCGATCAACGAGACGCGATCCTCGGGTAACTTCAACACCACCACCACCTCCTTCACAAATCGATACGGAAACTCTAAATGCTATAGTAGATGCGGTTGTGGCAACAGCCATGTCTCAATATCATTCTGCTAGTGCCAGCGGAGGTGGAACGCATGTTTATTCTACTCAAGGTGAGGTCCTCGTGCGCTCTAGAGAGTGCTCCTACAAGGACTTCATCAATTGCAAGCCAAAGTCCTTTAAAGGGACTGGCGGAGTCATTACCCTCTCGCAATGGTTCGAGAAGACCGAATCGGTCTTCGAAATCTGCTCCTGTCCAGAAGGGAGCAAGGTCAAGTTCGCTGCTTGCACCTTCGAGGAAAAAGCCCTGACGTGGTGGAATAGCCATGTCAAGTCACTCACTTTAGTAGTGGCAAATGCGTCGGACTGGGAAGCTCTGAGAGAGCTTATGATTAAGGAATATCGCCCGAGGGGCGAGATCCAGAAACTAGAACAAGAACTATGGAACCTAACCATGAAAGGCTCCGACATAGTTTCCTATACCGCCAGATTCAGCGAGCTGGTGGCCCTATGTCCCAACATGGTTCACACGAAGGGAAAGAAAATAGAGAGGTACATCTGGGGGTTGGTGCCTCCAGTTCAGAGGAATATTTTAGCTTTAAACCCCGCTACCTTCGATAGTACCAAGCGATTGGCACAACGGCTCATTGACCATAGGGTCCGTACCCCGTCGTCAACAACAACAACCCTAGCCATCTTAGAACCCTCCAAAACCGCTGATAGCAAGCGGAAGTTCTGGGATGACAAGAAGAAGCAAAAAGTTGCCAAAAAGCAGCAGGTTGTGGCAGTTCATGCTGCGATAGCACCTGCCGCTACTGCTCCGGTAAAACAGTATGCTAGAAGTTTGCCCAAGTGCAACAAATGCAACTTCCACCATGCGGGAGCCTGCCGGGAAATGCAGTGCTCTAACTGCAACAGGAAGGGGAACACTACCCGTTTCTGCAAAGCTCCGACAAGGCCGCTTAACCAAGTTCCCAGCGCTGGTGTGGTCCAAGCTTGCTACTGTTGTGCCGAGGTGGGCCACTACAAGAGGAACTGGCCGAAGGCAGGGAATGCCGGCAGAGTGGGAAGAGTTTTGGCTATAGGCCATGAGGAAGCAGTAGTCGACCCCACAGTGGTCACTGGTATGTTTCTCCTCGATAACTCTTATGCATGCATTATGTTTGATAGTGGAACAGAGAGGAGTTTCGTGAACCAAAAATTTCCTCATTTAATTAGGAAAAAATCACGAACACTTAAAGAACCGTTCACCGTAGAAATGGCTAACGGAAAGACTGAGAGAACTAGCAGTATATACATAGGATGTACTCTAACTCTAGATAGCCATTCATTTACAATCGACCTCATGTCGGTCTCAATTAAAAGTTTCGAGGTCATTATCGACATGGATTGGTTGAGTCTGCATCGTGTCGACATCATGTGTTATTAAAAGGCTATTCGCCTTAATCTGCCGTCTGGAGAAATTCTAGTAGTCTATGGCGACAAACCCAACACGAACCTTCGTATCACCTTGAGTATTCAAGCCCAGAAATACTTGAGAAAGGAATGTCGTGCATTCCTTGCTCATGTTGTCGATGTGAGCCAAGAGATGAAAGACATCAAGAACATTCCAGTAGTACGTGATTTTCCCGACATCTTTCCAGAAGAACTCCTAGGATTACCTCTGCAACGTCAAGTCGAGTTCAGAATCGACTTAGTTCCAAGAGCTACCCCCATCGCCAAATCGTCCTATCGTCTAGCATCTGCAGAAATGAAAGAGTTTTCCGGTTAACTTAACGAACTGCTCAGCAAGGCCTTTATAATACCAAGCTTCTAACACTGGGGAGCTCCGGTCTTGTTCGTCAAGAAGAAAGACGGATCATTTCGTATGTGCATCGACTACAGGGAGCTCAACAAGCTAACCATTAAGAATAGGTACCCTCTACCTCACATAGATGATTTGTTCGACCAACTTCAAGGGGCGAATTACTTATCAAAGATAGATCTGAGATCCGGGTGTCACCAGTTACGAGTACTAGAGGAGGATGTCCCGAAGACAACCTTCCAAACTCGTTACGGACACTACGAGTTTGTAGTGATGCCATTCGGATTCACTAATGCACCCGCAGTATTCATGGACTTAATGAATAGGATATGCCGTCCTTACTTGGATCAGTTCATCATTGTCTTCATAGATGACATACTTATCTACTCTCGTAGTAAGGAAGAACATAGTAAGCATCTACGTCAGATCTTGGAAACGTTACGATCAAAGAAGCTTTGAGTGAAGTTCTCTAAATGCGAGTTTTGGATTCGAAGAGTCGAATTCCTGGGCCACGTTGTTAGTGAAGAGGGAATTCATGTGGACCCTTCCAAAATCAAAGCCATTGAGAACTGGTCAGCACCGAAGATGCCTACAGAAATTCGCCAAATTCTAGGCCTCGCTGGCTAATATCGTAGGTTCATTCAGAACTTCTCTCGGATTAAGAAACCTCTTACGACTTTGACCCAGAAGGGTGTGGCCTTTGATTGGGAAGAGAAGCAAGAGAAAGCGTTCCAAACGCTGAAATGAGCCTTATGCACCGCACTGATACTATCCCTCCCAGATGGAATAGAAGACTTTGTGGTCTATTGCGGTGCATCAAATCAATGGCTCGGTTGTGTTCTGATGCAACGAGGTAAGGTCATTGCTCATGCCTCGAGATAGATGAAGACACACAAGGTCACCTACACTACACACGATCTTGAGTTAGGAGCAGTTGTGTTTGCTCTGAAGATCTGGAGACACAACCTGTACGGTACGAAAAGCACTATCTTTACCGACCACAAAAGCCTACAACATATATTCGACCAGAAGGAGCTCAACATGAGACAACGACGGTGGGTCGAGCTACTCAGTGATTACGAATGTGAAATTCGTTATCATCGCGGCAAGACCAACGTAGTAGCTGATGCCCTAAGTCGGAAAGAATACTCTGGTCGTAGAGTCAAATCATTGACTATGACTATCCATTCATACTTGTCCACACAAATTAAGGAGGCTCATCTCGACACTTTGAAACCTGAAAATGTGACGGGTGAATCCCTGAGAGGGATGGATAAGAACTTGGAAGTCAAGGGTGTCGGAGCCTTATATTTCATAGATCGGATCTAGACACCAAAACATGGTGGCTTCAGAGACTTGGTCATGACTGAGGCGCACAACACTCGATATTCCGTCCACCCAGGTTCAGATAAGATGTATCTGGATCTTAAAAAGTTATAACGGTGGCCTAACATGAAAGCAGAGATTGCTACCTTCGTGAGTAAATGCCTTACTTGCGCCAATGTAAAGATTGAATACCAGAAACCATCAGGTTTACTTCAGCAATCAGAGATACCTGAATGGAAGTGGGGGCGGATCACGATGGACTTCATAACCAAGTTGCCCAAGACAACGGGTGGACTTGATACCATTTGGGTCATCATCGATAGATTGACCAAATCCGCACATTTCCTACCATTCAAAGAGACTGACAAGATGGAGAAACTAACAAGAACATACATCAGAGAGATAGTACGACTGCACGGTGTTCCCATATCCATTATCTATGATAAAGATAGTAGATTCACTTCGAGGTTCTAGCAGTCACTAAAAAGTTGCCAAGGAACTAGGTTGGACATAAGTACAGCCTATCATTCGCAAACTGACGAGCAAAGTGAGAAAACGATTCAAACCTTCGAAGATATGTTGCGAGCCTGTGTGATCGACTTTGGGAAGGAATGGGATACTCATTTACCTCTTTTCGAGTTTTCCTACAACAATAGTTATCGCACGAGCATAAAGGCTACTCCATTTAAAGCCCTCTATGGCCGAAAGTGTAGATCCCTTCTGTGATGGGCTGAGGTGGGTGACATGTAGTTAGCTAAAGGACGAGTTCCTGAAAGTACTCTCATAGGTTCATAGATCATTTGGGAAACGACAGATGTAACAACCCGGATTCCCAGGTATTATTCATTTATTTATTTTTGGTAATTTGTGAGGAGACTCGGTGAGTTGGAGCCTAGACTCGCCGAGTATGATCGCGGATTTGGACGCGGGTTCGCGTCCGGACTCGGCGAGTCCAAGAGTGGAATCGGTGAGTCCACGTTGTTTAATGAAACCCTAATTTCCCGGCCCTGAGCCCTATTTAAAGGACCTTATAACCCTTCATTGCGGCTACCTTCGACCTTGAGAGCACCAGAGCATCTGAGAGTCCTTGTGAGTGAGAAAAGAGGCCATTATTCACCATCCTTGTGTGTGTTAGCAAGAAGGGAAGAGGAAGGCCAAGCTAGGAGAGTTGGGGAGCATGGATCTACTTCCATTTCGGCAGAGGAAGCTATTTGAGGTAATATTCAGAGCTTATTCTCGTGTTTTTATTGTTATGGTCAAATCTAGGGTTTCTTCATGCCTTGTTTACCTTGTAATTGGAGTGTGAGAGGTCCCATGGGGAATTGGTACCTAGATCTGGACCTTAGTAGATCCAGAGAGTCCCAAATGCTCTGCTTTATGCCTATCCTTTTGAGTTGGGGACTTAGGTTACCATTTTAGATGTCATTTCACCAAAAGAAGCCTTGTAGGCATCGCATGGTAGCCAAGATAGTGACTGTACGTGATGAATGAACTTTGAAGGACTAGATCTATGAGTCATTGGGACGGATCTGACCTCAGGAGCGAGTTTGAGTTGATGCATGGCATGGACTCGCCGAGTCTGAAGAACAGACTCAGCGAGTAGCATGAAGATTGTCCTTAACCACTCAGCGAGTGGTCTTGCCGAGTTAAGGGGTTGACTCAGTGAGTCAGAGAGGGTTGTCGAGTGGACTAGTCAAGCTGGAACTCGCCGAGTTGTTCTTGAGACTCAGCGAGTTGAGTCGTGGTGGCCCCGCGATTCATGCCAGGTGGAACTCGTCGAGTCAGGGAAGTACTCGACGTGTCAAGAGAGGATCCTAGGGAGTCAGTGAACACGTATAGACTCACCGAGTCGCTCTAGTGCACTCGCCGAGTCCGGTCAAAGCTGACCGTTGACCGTTGACCAGAGTTGACCAGTGTTGACTTGATAGGGGTAGTCAACCTTAGTTGTGAAAGTGTTAATTAGAGGTATATGGTGTTATAGGAGGATTATAGCTCGGAGGATCGAGCGCGAGTGATTTCCAGGATTTGCGAGTTATCGAGATACACGAGGTGAGTCTTCTCCCTATACTTTACCTTGAGTAGGTAATCAGAGTTATGTGACAGAGTATTTGTATGCTATATGTTATGTGTTGTACTGCATTATTTCTATGTGATTTATGCTGTGCATGTTTATAGAGTTGGAACCGGAAGGTTCCCAGAGTTACAACCAGAGGGTTCACAGAGTAGGGTCTACGGGCCCACAGAGTTATAGCCTCGAGTGGCTAATATGTGTTATGTGTGGTATTTTAGGGAGCTCACTAAGCTTTGTGCTTACAGTGTAGGTGTTATTTGTTTCAGGTACTAGTGATGACCGTGGGAAGGCGCCGGCTTGATGAGTACACACACATGGGATATTTATGTTATGTGATCTTGGGATTCTTTGTATGACATGGATTGGAGTTTCAAACATTGATGTGTTTATGAAAATTAAATGAATATGTTTTTATATTATGCGAAAAATTATTTTGAAATTCACGGTGTTACAAGTTGGTATCAGAGCCTTGGTTTGAGGGATTCGAGTACACCTTCGGGCATATTAAAACTCAAACTGAGGATTTGAGAAGTATTTTCAAAAAGAATAAAAGATTTTTGGAAGAACACAGAGCAGGGTTGTGTGTACAATCAGTCCACGCCCGAACGGTGATTTCCCAAAATACCCTCATGTTACGTGATATTGATATTGATATGATGTATTCTCATGCTAGAGTAGGCTAGGTACTCCTATTAGGACTAGAGTGGCCTGATTTGTGATGCCTTAGCCTAGGGAGAGGTGAGCTGCTATGAGATGCTTGAGAGTGAGTAGGTAGCAGCGAGGGGCTTATGAGAGATTTGTTAGAGAGTGGATTGTGCATGATAGAGTACTTGGAATTTGGGATCCGAAGAGGAGGACTTGGGGTGTATTCTGATACGGTGTGGACAGTAGTATTAGCCCCGTACTACTGAAAGCACCGGAGCGGTGCACAACCCAAGTAGGAATCTTTGGAATACCAAGGATCAAGGAGGTATGATTTTTCGAGTGTGAGTATGCTCGAATGGATTCTAATTTATCGTATGTTGTATTTTAGAGGTAGATCATGGTGAGGACACGTCTGATGCCTGATAGCCATGAGACCAGTGATGAGGAGATCCGCCGGATCATCCATGAGGAGGTGGCTGCGGCCATCAGGGCAGAGATACCAGAGATGTTCGGGTCTATTAAGACCACGTTGATTGAGACCTTCGACGAGCGTTATGTCGCTCTTTCTGAGGCTGCTGTTGCAGCGGGCACCGCAGCTATTGCTGCCGCGAGGCCGCAGGGTGGTGGTGCGTTGCTGTTCCGAGAGTTCAGCAACACAAAACCACCAGAGTTTGATGGAACCCAAGACCCGGTGGCGGCTATGAGATGGATTTCTAACATGGAGGGGTGTTTCTTCACTTGCTCAACTCCTGAGCATTTGAAGGTTTGGTTCGCGCTGAACCAGCTTCGCTTGGGAGCGAAGGACTGGTGGAAGTTTGTGACGGCGCACTCTACACCTGCTGAGCTTGCGGCAGTGACCTGGGAGAGGTTCACCGCCATGTTCCAAGATGAGTACGTTCCATAGGTGGAGGGGGAGTGTTTAGCCCAGGATTTTCTGACCCTCAAGCAGGGTACTAAGTCTGTTACGGTGATTACCAGGATGTTCCATGAGAGGGCGATGTTCTGCCCTTAGCACGTGTCCACTGAGCAGGCACGTATGAGCAGATATTTGAGTATCTTGAGGCGAGACATCCGGGAGTTCACGGCGAACTCCTCGTACCGGACATTTGCCGAGCTTCAGGCAAATTCCCGGAAGAGGGAGATTGAGCTAGAGACTTAGGCCAGAGAGGAGGCGGAGTCTCAGGGGAGGGATCGGCGTCCGGCGCAGTCTCAGCCGGCAGCCAAGCGGGCCAAGCCCGCTGATCCCAAACCAGGGAGCAGAAGGGCCGCACTTGTGGGAAGTGTGGCAAGGGTCATGATGGAGTCTGTAGAGCGGGATCTTGCTACAAGTGTGGCAAGGAGGGGCACATGGCCAAGGACTGCCCCAAGGGGTTTACGGTGTGTTTTCACTGCAACCAGACCGGACACCGGAAGGCAGAGTGTCCGCAATTGCGAGGATCATCTCAGGGAGCACCTTAGGGGTCTGCCCCTGCCGCCATCAGAGCTACCGAGAGTCGGCCAGTGAAGGCCGAGGCGCCGAGAGCACGAGGGAGAGCTTTTCAGTTGACCGCGGAGGAGGTCCGCGCAGCACTCGATGTCGTGGCTGGTATGTATTCTTTCGTGTATTTATTTTGATGTTGAGATATTATGCTTATATTATGTTATGTGTAGGTACTTTTCTTGTGAATTCTGTACATGCCTTGGTGTTATTTGACTCGGGTGCGAGTCGGTCTTTTGTATCTTTGGCTTTTAGTCAGCATATCAGTGTTAGTCGTGAGGCGTTGAGTCGGCCTCTGAGAGTTTCCATAGCTGATGAGAGGGTTATATATGCCACGGAGGTTCTCCGAGGGTGCGTAGTCGAGATTTTCGGTGTTGAGTTCCCGATTGATCTAGTTCCTATTGTGATGGGTGATGTCTGTGTCATTGTGGGCATGGGCTGGTTGACCAGATTCGGTGCGGTTATCGACTGCGAGCGACAGCTGGTGACCATACGAGACCTTAGTGGGGGAGTTCTTACGGTGTACGGCGAGGGTACACGTTATGGATCAGTGTTTTGTTCGGCCGCTAGGGCAAGGCAGTGTCTACAGCAGGGTTGTAAGGGTTTTGTGGCGTATGTGATGGATACGCGGGTGGATTCCGAGAGACCGAGGTCTGTTGAGGAGGTTCCATTAGTGCGTGAGTTCCCTGATATATTTCCTGAGGAGTTGTCGGGTGTGCCTCCTGTGAGGCAAGTGGAGTTCAGTATCGATTTGGTTCCGGGGGCCGCGCCTATCGCTAAGGTGCCTTATCGCCTTGCACCTCCAGAGATGCAAGAGTTATCCTCGCAGCTTCAGGAGCTGCTGGGGAAGGGGTTTATTCGGCCGAGCAGCTCACTGTGGGGAGCTCCTATCCTGTTCATCAAGAAGAAGGATGGTTTACACCGGATGTGCATTGATTACTGGGAGTTGAACAAGTTGACGGTCAAGAACTGTTACCCGTTGCCGAGGATCGACGATTTGTTCGATCAGTTGCAGGGAGCATCTTGGTTCTCCAAGATCGATTTGAGGTCTGGATATCATCAGGTGAGGGTGCGGCATGAGGACGTCCAGAAGAAAGTGTTTAGGACGTGTTATGGGCATTACGAGTTTGTGGTGATGCCTTTTGGGCTCACCAATGTCCCGACAGTGTTCATGGATATCATGAACCGAGTGTGTAGGCCGATGCTGGATCGGTCGGTGATTGTATTTATCAACGACATTTTGGTATATTCGAGATCTAGAGAGCAGCATGAGGAGCATTTGAGAGAGGTTCTCGGAGTTCTGAGATCGGAGAGGCTTTATGCCAAATTCTCCAAGTGTGATTTCTGGTTGCGGGAGGTCCAGTTCTTAGGACATCTCGTTAACTAGAAAGGGATATTGGTCGACCCGGCCAAAGTTGAGGCGGTGATGAGTTGGGAGGTGCTGAGGTCACCCTCCGAGATCAGGAGTTTCCTAGGGTTGGCAGTGTATTATCGGAGATTTATCAAGGATTTCTCTAAAATCGCAGTGCCACTCACCAGGTTGACCCGGAAGGGTGTTGCTTTTTCATGGGGCCCCGAGCAGCAGGCCTCCTTTGAGACACTTCGCCAAAGGTTATGCGAAGCCCCGGTGTTAGCCCTCCCGGAAGGGATAGAGGACTTTGTGGTATACTGTGACGCATCGATTTTGGGGTTGGGGGCGGTGCTGATGTAGAGAGGGCATGTGATAGCATATGCATCGAGGCAGCTGAAGCCTCATGAGATGAGATATCCCACCCATGATCTAGAGTTGGGGGCAGTGGTGTTCGCCCTCAAGATTTGGCGTCACTACCTGTATGGGGTTCGGTGTACGATATACACGGACCATAAGAGTTTGAAATATTTGATGGATCAGCCCAACCTAAATATGCGACAGAGAAGGTGGTTGGATGTGGTCAAGGATTATGATTGTGAGATCATGTACCACCCGGGCAAGGCTAATGTCGTAGCCGATGCACTGAGCCGCAGGGCGGAGAGCACCTCGCTGCGGGATGTATGTTTGAGATTGACCGTGGTAGCTCCAGTGTTGGACGCCATTCGTGGGGCACAGACCGAGGCTGTGCAACCTGAGATGTAGAAGAAAGAGTGGGTTGTTGGTTTGGTTTCAGAGTTCGTTACCGATGGTCGGGGGCTTATGACATTTCAGGGCCGTATATGGGTGCCGTACGTGGGAGGAACGCGTACAATTTTGATGGAAGAGGCTCATCGGTCGAAATTTTCGATCCATCCTGGGGCCACTAAGATGTATTTGGACCTGAGGAAGGAGTATTGGTGGACCTGTATGAAGAGGGATGTTGCGTGGTTTGTTGAGAGGTGTTTGACCTGTCGTAGGATTAAGGCCGAGCACCAGAGGCCGCATGGTAAGTTGCAACCGTTGGAGGTTCCCGAATGGAAGTGGGAACAGATCACCATGGATTTTATCACCAAATTGCCAAGGACTGCCAGGAGAGTTGATGCAATTTGGGTGATTGTGGACAGGTTGACGAAGAGCACTCACTTTCTTGCTATCAGCGAGAGTTCTTCAGCAGAGAAATTGGCAGAGGTGTACGTGAGGGAAGTGGTATCTCGGCATGGGGTGCCGATCTCGATTGTTTCAGACCGAGATGTGTGTTTCACTTCTAGATTCTAGAAGAAGTTCCATGAGGAGTTGGGTACTAGGCTGCATTTTAGTATCGCATATCATCCCCAGACAGACGGACAGAATGAGCGGACGATTCAGACCCTCGAGGACATGCTCCGGGCATGTGTGTTGGATTTCGGGGGGAGTTGGGATACGTACTTGCCCTTGGCAGAGTTTTCCTACAACAACAGCCATCATTCGAGCATTGGTATGCCGCCCTTTAAGATGTTGTATGGGAGGAGGTGTCGGACCCCCATTTGTTGGGGAGAGGTTGGACAGCGTGTAATGGGCAGTACAGAGATCGTGCTTCAGACGACAGAGCAGATCCAGCAGGTCAGACAGAGGTTGTTGACCGCTCAGAGTCGTCAGAAGAGCTATGCAGACAGACGCCGGTCCGAGCATGAGTTTCAGGTCGGCGACCGTGTACTCTTGAAGGTCTCTCCTTGGAAAGGAGTGATTCAATTCAGGAAGAGGTGCAAGTTGGGGCCCCGATATATTGGTCCTTTCCGAGTGATCGCGAGGGTAGGCCGGGTAGCCTATCGTTTGGATTTGCCAGCAGATTTGGGGCAGATTCACGACACTTTTCATGTGTCGCAGCTAAGGAAGTGTATAGCCGATGAGTCGGCAGTGGTTCCGTTAGAGGAACAATGAGGTACCCCTGGTTTTGGTTCAGTGGCAGCATCGGAAGGGGTCCGAGATGACTTAGGAACCGGAGCGTGAGATGCGTGAGCAGCATCCAGAGTTATTTCCAGAGCGAGACTTCAAGGGCGAAGTCTAGTTCTAGTGGGGGAGAATTGTAACAGGCCGGATTCCTAGGTATTATTCATTTATTTATTTTTGGTAATTTGTGAGGAGACTCGGCGAGTTGGAGCCTAGACTCGCCGAGTATGATCGCGGATTTGGACGCGGGTTCGCGTCCGGACTTGGCGAGTCCACGCTGTTTAATGAAACCCTAATTTCCCGGCCCTGAACCCTATTTAAAGGACCTTATAACCCTTAATTGCAGCTACCTTCAACCTTGAGAGCACCAGAGCATCTGAGAGTCCTTGTGAGTGAGAAAAGAGGCCATTATTCACCATCCTTGTGTGTGTTAGCAAGAAGGGAAGAGGAAGGCCAAGCTAGGAGAGTTGGGGAGCTTGGATCTACTTCCATTTCGGCAGAGGAAGCTATTTGAGGTAATATTCAGAGCTTATTCTCGTGTTATTATTGATATGGTCAAATCTAGGGTTTCTTCATGCCTTGTTTACCTTGTAATTGGAGTGTGAGAGGTCCCATGGGGAATTAGTACCTAGATCTGGACCTTAGTAGGTCCAGAGAGTCCCAAATGCTCTGCTTTATGCCTATCCTTTTGAGTTGGGGACTTAGGTTACCATTTTAGATGTCATTTCACCAAAAGAAGCCTTGTAGGCGTCGCATGGTAGCCAAGATAGTGACTTTACGTGATGAATGAACTTGGAAGGACTGGATCTATGCGTCATTGGGACGGATCTGACCTCAGGAGCGAGTTTGAGTGGATGCATGGCATGGACTCACCGAGTCTGAAGAACAGACTCGGCGAGTAGCATGAAGATTGTCCTTAACCACTCAGCGAGTGGTCTTGCCGAGTTAAGGGGTTGACTCAGTGAGTCAGAGAGGGTTGTCGAGTGGACTAGTCAAGCTGGAACTCGCCGAGTTGTTCTTGAGACTCAGCGAGTTGAGTCGTGGTGGCCCCGCGATTCATGCCAGGTGGAACTCGTCGAGTCAGGGAAGTACTCGACGTGTCAAGAGAGGATCCTAGGGAGTCAGTGAACACGTATAGACTCGCCGAGTCGCTCTAGTGCACTCGCCGAGTCCGGTCAAAGCTGACCGTTGACCAGAGTTGACCAGTGTTGACTTGATAGGAGTAGTCAACCTTAGTTGTGAAAGTGTTAATTAGAGGTATATGGTGTTATAGGAGGATTATAGCTCGGAGGATCGAGCGCGAGTGATTTTCGGGATTTGCGAGTTATCGAGATACACGAGGTGAGTCTTCTCACTATACTTTACCTTGACTAGGTAATCAAAGTTATGTGACAGAGTATTTGTATGCTATATGTTATGTGTTGTACTGCATTATTTCTATGTGATTTATGTTGTGCATGTTTATAGAGTTGGAACCAGAAGGTTCCCAGAGTTACAACCGGAGGGTTCACAGAGTAGGATCTACGGGCCCATAGAGTTATAGCCTCGAGTGGCTAATATGTGTTATGTGTGATATTTTGGGGAACTCACTAAGCTTTGTGCTTACAGTGTAGGTGTTATTTGTTTCAGGTACTAGTGATGACCGTGGGAAGGCGCCGGCTTGATGAGTACACACACATGGGATATTTATGCTATGTGATCTTGGGATTCTTTGTATGACATGGATTGGAGTTTCAAACATTGATGTTTTTATGAAAATTAAATGAATATGTTTTTATATTATGCGAAAAATTATTTTGAAATTCACGGTGTTACAACATAGAAGATCGTTCAAATTCGTGAACGATTGAAAGCCTCTAGAGACCGACAGAAAAGCTACGCAGACAAACGAAGGAAACCTTTGGAATTTCAGGTGGGAGACCGTGTTCTTTTGAAAGTCTCACCCTGGAAGGGCTTGATACGCTTCGGAAAGCATGGGAAGCTCACTCCAAGATACATAGGTCCTTTCGAGATTCTTGCTAGAATCGGCCCTGTAGCTTACAAACTCAACCTACCCCGTGAACTCAGTAACGTACATTCTACTTTCCACGTCTCGAACTTGAAAAAGTGTCTATCCGATGAGACTCTTGTAATCTCACTCGACGAAATCGATATCAACGAGAGCCTCAACTTCGTGGAAGAACCTGTAAAGATCATGAACCGAGAGGAAAAGCAAACGAAGCAAAGCCGTATCCCGATAGTGAAGATTCGCTAGAACGCCAAACAAGGACCTAAATTCACTTGGGAGGGAGAGGATCAAATGAAATTGAAATATTCTCATATTTTCGCTTAGCTATTTGTATAAACTTAATTTCTTAAACTCTAATTTCGGGACAAAATTCTCTCTAACGGGGGGATGATTTGACAACCCAAAATTTCGAGCTTGTATAAACATTCAAATCTATCAAAGTTAGACTCGTTTTGCTATCTTTTAGCACTGTTTAGGGCCTATTCTGAGTATTCTGAGGCTAGTGCATCAAAAGAATCAGTGTTTGGATTTATGAGTTAAAGTTCCAAACCATCTAGCAAACCGTAAACCTACTTAAAATGAGTTTACAGTCAGGAAGTGTAGAGCTTACGGTCATGGTAACCGTAAACTCCCTATATAGGTATAATACATGATCATTTTGATCATTTCTCTCCTTTACAAGCCTAGAAAACCGAATTCTCTCTCAAGTATCATAAGATCTTCATCTCGATCTTCCAAAAATGTAAGAATTATTTCCTTTGATTTGTTGTTACATCTCTTTATCTAGTGATTATGCATGATTTCATCCATGAAATCTCTTCATTTTAATAGATCTTCAAGTGTTCTTCATTTCACCAAGAACACACACTAGTGTTCTTGGATCCTAATCACACATACAAGCTTCTAATAAGCAAGTACACTACCCTTAGCTTGTTATATGCTTGAATAACTAGTTAATCACCTTGAAAACATCATTTTTTGCCAAGAACAAGGTGTTTACAGTCTAAGACTGTAAACTCTAATGAAAGGTGCATTAGAGTCCTTAAACCCTTCCTACGGCTAAGCGTGGTCCCTAGAATCCGATGCCTTTGAATGAAGCCCTTGAAAACCATCATTTGTGAAAGATTTGGTGAGTTTATGGTTGAATCTCCTTAGACCGTGAACTTCATGACCGTAAGGACATTAGACCGTGAACACTTGGACCGTAAACTCCATAGGACCGTGAACCACTTGCACCGTAAACTCCATAGGTCATGCCATTTTGACCGTGAACTCTTGTGGTCATGCCATTTTGACCGTAAACTCCTTTGGTCATGCCATTTGGACTGTAAACTCTTTAGGGTGGCCATACACCCTAGTTATGCAATCATATGTGATTATATCCCTTCAATCTAAGAGTTTCCAAGTCTATTGGGGTGTTATCCCTTATAATTAGTTGTTTATACACTAATCAAATACACATACATGTCATTATATGTTTATTAGGATCTTTGTGTGCTCAAGGTTTCACCTGACACTCTACATCCTTTTTCCAAACATACTTCCGTATCACTCACTACAGGTGAGTTCATACCCCTTAATCAACCTTTTAAATGATTTTAAATGCTTTTATGGGGGGAATACAAGTTGAAACATTATAGTTATTAGATCAATCACGTGTGATTAATAACTATCAAACAAATGGAATTACTATACTTTCAGCTGTTTTATCAACCAAACTACTTCAAACTATTTATCAAACTTGTTTTACATGTTAAAGTGCTTTTAAATCGTTTCATAGAATGACATCAAGTCATCAATATTTATTATCAAACTCTTCAAAAGGTTTTACAATACTTCTTTTGAAACTCATATATTGTCAAAACCGTGTCTAATACATATATATAAGTAAGGTTTGAAGGACTTAGGACTGATAAAACACTATACTTCTTGTTCCTTGATTGGTTGTGGACTTAGAGTACCCTGTTGTTTGTCTGAAGGTCGTTTGATCCTTAGTTATATATTATGTATATATGTATAAGGCATAAATGCTTTTACCTCAGTTCAATACATTCAGTTATACAAACAATTCTACTTGTAAACTATAATAGGTATAGTTTAGGAATATACTACTCATTACTTCTAGTACAATGAAGTATACAAAGAGTCAGTTCATACATGAGTCAGAACATGCTATATGAGAAACAGAACATACTATATGAGAAACAGAACATACTATATACTAGATAGAGATAACATACGATACTCTAGTACATACAATACATATACAAGCATACAATAACATAAATATGAACCATTGTTCGGGGCATGGCATCGTTGTCATGGCTCGATTTGTATCCAGAGTCTCTTGGAGGGAGAACGTGAATTTGTGTATATATCTATACTGGATTGACTATCCTAGCTGTTCGCTACAGTGGGACTTGCAACTCTACGGGTGCCAAATGTCATTTCTTCCGACGCCTTTCATCGTCGTGTTATTAGTCGATAGTATGGTGCAACCATTTCACATTACACCTTAATTAACGTCCGGATTAAGGTAGATAGTACAACAGTAGTTACTATAATACAACACTACAGTACTTTATTATTTCCCCATTGCATTCGCATTGTGATCTTCTCACATAAAGGGTAATGTAAAAACTATATTTTTGGTTAATGATAATCACATTTGGGAAAATACACACTTATACAAGAAATAAACATACATAACACTTGATGCCTTGGAAGAAGGCTACGTTTAGTAGAAAATATAGGATTTTCTAGGAGATACAGACATTTACAAACTTCTACATCAAACATTTACAAACTTATACATCAAACACTTACAAACATTTTCATACAAACACTGACACTAAAATGCTTATGAACTCACTAGCTTTAAAGCTAATCAACTCTTTCAAAATAACTTGTATTCTCAGGTCATCAGTAGACAAGTACCGGTGCCAGGTTTTGAGAAGGTGGAGCTCGTTCAAGACTCATCTCTTGTTTTGACTTACATTTTTTTGTAACGTCCAGGTTTCAAGGCTAAGCATTTTTAGACAATGTAATAGTCTAGGTCAACTATTGTAACTCTTTTTGATGTAATAAAGATGAAATATTTTAATTCTATGTGAATTATGTGTATTTGTGTGCTTATTACTTTATTATAAATATATATTTAATAAAGAATAAAAATAAGCGTCAAAATTAAAGTGTGATATAAGTCTGATATCTTTAAATGAAGTTGTAGTGGTCGCAACAAGGATTTCGGGGATATAAAGAACGCCGAAATCCGAGTTATAACGAAGAAGTTATGATCCGCCGAAGTTTTACGATAAAACCGGCACGGCACCGGGAGACGTAAATAGTGAACTTACGATGGAGGACTTTTTAACCTTAGTGATCTAAACAAAAGTCGTAGAATATGTTAAACCGAGAAAATCCATAAAAAGAACGCCCAAATCTGACTTCGTATGAAGAAGTTATGATTTTTCTAAGATCCGGCTTAGCAGTGCACGGCCTGAAACTCGAATTTTAGTTTGAGCGGTTTTTGGCTTACGCGACCTAAATGAGAGTTGAAGAGCCTTTCGGCTCCCGGAGTCCCAAGAAAAGAGCCTTTCGGCTCGGAAACGCTGCTCCAGCGAAGCCCGGTTTTGTGAAAAACCCGTTGTAAGTGAGCTACACCTAACCTATCTTTAGTTTAGCTTATGTTTTAATATAGTAATGTTATTAGGACCTTATAATAAGTACTTGGGCTATTATTATGGGTTATATAAGTATCGTTTAACGCTTATATAATAGTAATAATAGCTAGACTATTAATTAGTAGCGGTGAATAGTAGACTAAACCCTAGTGGCAATGATACTAGGTTTTGCCGAAGGAAAAGTGTGTTAAGAGTAACGAAGTGTTGTCCAAGCGCCGAGTCACCACCTACTCAGGTGAGTGCATAGTTACTTTCAGCTTACACATAGATATGAATTATTTTATATAAATTACGTGCTATGTGTGCATATTATCTGAATACTTGCTATCTATGCTGGATGAACGTTTTATACATGTTTTCAATGATTTAAATTGTATCTGTATTTTATATCTACAAAATGTGTTGGGTAAAACATGGGTAGATGTAATAGTTGTTGTGTGACAAAATAAAATAATGAGAGGTCTCGTTATAGATGTTATTGATGATCCAGTCATCTAGCGGAGTATAGATGACGACCACAGACTATTCTAGACAGTCCAGTAGAACACTAGCAGGCTCGCAACCTGTAGGTGTTTATTTGAACTTTGTGTTTATTTGAACTGTGTACTCACCGGGTGTACTCCATCCCCCACATGGTTGCCTTAAGGACATTTATTGCTGAGGAATCCCCTTAGCAGTAGTGTCCATCCCGATGATAGTCCTTAGACTAGGTCCCTTGTGTTGGATGTTTTAGGGACGTAAAGTGAGGATAACGGGAACGGGTAATCAGGTTTGTTTTATTTGATAAAGTCAATAAACTTATTTATTGTGAGTTGAAAACCCTATGTGCTCACCAGGCTCCCAAGCCTGACCCACTCAGTTTCTTGTATTACAGGTAGTGGCGCTTGAGCATAGATGTTGTAGAGTCCGTTAGGTGTTGCGTCTTGGGCTCGTTCTTAAGTCCAATTTTGTATCTGGATTGGGCCTGTCCATCCGTGATTTTATATTCTAGGGTTTAGTATTTATAGATGCTTGCATGCATCTTAGTACGTAAGATTGGAAGTCGATTATTTCATAGATATTATCTTTATCGTTTGTAACCCTAGTAGCCTCTACAGCGGAAGTTCTTTATCGAGCTCTGCTGAGGCTTGAATCTATTGAATCATTCGACATATTTTGATTCACTCTTGTGCTTGATATTTTTGTTTTACATTTCTGTGATTAACCTGTTTAAAGATCTAAACGATCAAAGAGTTTTTCAACTCATCAATTGGTATCAGAGCAGGAGACTGTGTAATTCATACACATCTCTTCTGTGATAGAAGTGATTAGGGTTTATTCCGCAATCATTGATATTTATTGAGCCGTCACCCATAATTGACGTATCTCATTAATTATTCATCTTGCCCTAATATTACATATTACAAAGTCTGATCTTATAACAGGTTACACGATCAAGCATGGACGATTCTCAATCCAATCCCATCAACATCTCTAACAGCATCGGTCAACCACCAAGATTCCAATTCTCTATACTCAAGACTATGAAGTGTGGGCGCACCATTTTGAAGATTACGTTACTGGATCTGAAGATAACAGGTATCTGATATGGGAAGCTATCACTTCTGGTCCTTTCGCTCATTCAAGCACGTCCACGATCATTAAAACTCAAAAGGAGTATAATGATCTATTAAAAGATGTGAAAGACGTTACTCAGGATGAAAAGGAGAAGTTCCAATGCAACATTAAGGCATTGAGACTAATTCGATTCGCTCTTCAGTCCGACACGTTTCGATTAGTCAGTTCCTGCAGTACAGCAAAAGAGATCTGGGATCGGCTGCGAGAGTTGTACTCCACAGATGAAGATCTAGAGCATTCGATTCATACCCTACTTCTCTCTGAATTTGTAGAATTCAAGCAAATGCCGGATGAGGCTGTTACACAAACATTTGATCGGTTCAATCATCTTCTCAGCAAGATGATCAAGCATGACATTGAAAGAAAGCTTATCGAACAGAAGGTCACATTCTTAAATGGCCTAAGATCCGAATGGAGAGCTGTTGTGTCAACGGTCAAAGCGCATGAGCAGTTCAAATCGTACTCGTTGGCGAAACTGGTGGGGATTCTGGAATCCCAGGAAAAGATAGTGCTACAAGAGAAAAGCGGGGTTTCAAATTTGGGGTCTTTGGTTCTTCTGTCCAAAGGTAATAGTGCAGCAGAAGACGAAGAGGATTTAAATCTGGGAGATCACGATTTGACAGCTGAAGACTATGCTATGATGGTGTCAAATCCCAGAAGGTTCATTAAGAAAAAGTTCCCTACCAACAAAAATCGAAATTGGCAGGGAAGCTACAGCTCTGAAAAAGTGAAAGAGGAGCCGAAGGTTGAAGAATCGAAGAAGAAAGCAATGGGTGAAGCTGACTCTGGTGTCAGTTGCTTTTACTGTGGTAGGAAAAATCACTATGCAAAAGATTGTGTGTTGAAGAAGATGGAAGAGAAAGATGAAGAAGCAAGTCTTATGAAAAGACTGGAAGAAATAAAGAGGAAGAAAGCTACTACTAATCCCTCTATGAATGCTCTTATTGTGCAGGGTTCGGTAGATGATGATGAGTTCGATGGCGTGCAGGTTTGGTCGACTGACTTAGAAGATGATGAAGCGAGAAAGCCTTCTCATGGAAAGGCTTATGTAGCAAAGAGTGGTGAAGCTGATGGAAGATGTCTGATGGTGACAGATGTATCTCAGATGAGGGGATACAACACTGACGGTGGAAACGAAGAGGCTAAGGAGCGAGAGGACTTGTGCTTTACATCGAAACCTCTCAGTGTGCAGACCAGTGAGCTGGATGAACTGATCAAGAAGGTACAATCTATTTTTATTTCATTTAAAATTCCACAAAAATCATATGAAAAGGAATTAAATAACTTGAACTCAAGAATTTCGAATCTAGATAGTTGTTTCACTCAAACACGGGTCACAAATTCTAATCTAACTAACCAAATAAGCAGGGTGCCATCCAACAGTGAGGAGCGAAGGATTTGGATAGAGCAGAAAGAGTTGGAGCTGATTAAGTCTAGGGATGAAAACATTTATTTGCAAAGAGACAATCTCAAATTATTAAAACAAAGGAATGTTTTTTGTTTAATTGCCAAAAGGCTTTATGCTAACATTACTCAGCTGCATTTAAACTGTGAAATAGGACAGAAGATACATCGCATGATTTTACCCTTCCTTGAGTTTAAGGAGGATGAAATTGATGCCGAAGCATACAACTGTGAAAGTGTTGTATCTTCTGATGACGTCAATCCCACTTATATGTATGGTCTGGACAAAATTGAATCTTTTATAAAGTCCAAAGACCATAAGGACATGCTTAAAAATCTTTTGGATGAAAATGATAAGTTGAAACTCAGGGCCGAAACCATACAAAAATTTGACTCATTGAGTACCAAATTGAGTTCAGAAAATAAAATTGATGTTGAAAATGCATCTGAACTTAATGAGGACGATGACATGAGTGAAATTTATGTAGAGGATGTTGTTGACAGTTCCGAGTTCATTAGGAGCGAACCTGAAAACCACAAAAATCTGATTTTTGAAAATTCTATGGAATTCGCTCGTTTGTCCAAAACTAAGTCCCCAATCCTTAAAGAAAAGGTTGTTGTGTTTCAAAAGGTCAGAACAACTCCCAATCAGGTTTATAAGGTCACGGGAGTAACCGAACATCAGACAGACGAACTCACTGTCATGGTGAATGAAGATAATGCAGATGGCTGTGATGAGTTTTTCTGGTCTACACCGATAGACAACGCAGATGAAACAGTCGGTTTGTCGGAGCGAACATCTTGGAAGGCCAAAGGTAGATATGTGCCCGAACCTCTGAATAAGCCTACCAACTTTGACGTACCAAGTTCCAATGGCACAAAAGAGATTCCAATGGAAGAAGTCACCTCAACAAGAGAAACCTCTTCCATGAAGAGTGAACCTGTTGCTAAGAAGCTTAAACAAAAGGCAAATATCCACAGACAACCGAAACAGGTGAAAAATCAAAAACAGCAGAGAAACTTGAGATACAAGAAAAATCTCTCAGAGCGAAAGCAGTTTTGGCGCTCCCAAAATCCTCACTACACTCACTTTGACAAAAATTCTAAGTCAAAAGGAGAAGAAAACAAGAGTAAAAGGAACTTCGAATCACCGACTCAAAAGAACCAGAGGAAGACTTTCGGGCCATAGGAAGAACAAAACCGAAAGGATAGGTTCGGTCCCGAAAGCAACAACAACCGAAGAGCTGGTTTCGGTCCACCAAACAACAACAGGCAAAGACCAGATTTAAGCCCGTCAAGATTTTACAATAGAAGACCCAGTTTCAGGCCTCCAACCTACAACAACCATAAATCCAGCTTCGGTTTATCATCAAACAGCAACCGAAGGTCCATGTTCGGTCCCTCAAATGAACACAACCAAAAGGGTCATTTCGAACCTCAAGTCAGGAAAGATTCTCATTCTAATTTCTTTTCCTCTAATTCTTCTCGTTCTCAATCTTCTTCTAAGTTGAATTCTGGTCCTACACAAAATTCAACATCATCAAAGGATTTGAAAGGAAAAAGGAAAATTTCCTCAGCTAATGAAGACCGAAAGCAGGCTAAAGTCCAAACACCGGAACCTAAATCCAAAACACCTGCATCTAATTATAATAAAATCAAAGTGTTTACTATTAAAAGAAAAGATGAAACAACCTTAATAAAACGAACATATCTCGTTGATGTTTCTCTTACTATTCCTGATTCTGTAAAAGGCTCACGTGGACCCAAGAAACTTTGGGTTCCTAAATCTGCTTAATTTTTGCAAGTTATAAGTGACGAGCAATTTGACGAAGAATGGTACATAGACAGTGGCTGCTCGCGTCACATGACAGGAAGGAAGGAAGAGCTAAAGGAGTTTCGGTCTCTTCAAAATGGTGGCAATGTCAAGTTCGGTAACAACTCTTATGGAACGATAAAGGGTTATGGGATGATAACAAATGGAGACTTTACAATCAGAAAGGTGGCGTATGTAGAGGGGTTGCAGCATAATCTGATCAGTGTGTCTCAACTGGTGGGAGGAACCGGTCTCAAAGTCTCTTTCAATGACGAAGGTTCAGAAATTATAGAGAAGAAATCCAACAAAGTCATTCTCAAATCAGATCGAAAAGGTGAAGTGTTTCCTCTGAATCTCAGACCAATCAAAGGGAATCCAGCAATATGTCTTTTGTCCAAAGCTCACTCAGACGAAAGTTGGTTGTGGCACCGAAGGCTCTCACATCTCAACTTCAAAGACATTAACAAGCTTGTCACCGGTGGTCATGTTCGGGGTCTTCCATTGCTTAAGTTCGATCGAGAACACTTATGTGTTGCATGTGAAATGGGAAAACAAAGTCGTCAAAGTCACCCAACCATCATAAACACCAAAGTTGTTGAACCACTTGAGTTGCTTCACATCGACTTATGTGGTCCATCATCAATCGAGAGCATTGGCGGTAACAAGTACATTCTTGTTAATTTTGATAACTTCTCACGTTTTACTTGGGTGTTCTTTCTAAAGCAGAAATCTGAGGCGACTCCCAAACTGAAGATCTTTATCAAGCAGGTCGAAGTACAACTGAGGAAAGTCGTTTGAAACATTAGGAGTGACAATGGGCTGGAATTCAAGAACAAAGATTTTGAAGACTTCTTGGCAGAAAAAGGGACCAGTCACAACTTCTCAGCACCTTATACACCTCAACAGAATGGCATTGTCGAAAGGCGAAACTGATCCCTTTGTGAGGCGACACGAACCATGCTAAGTTTTGCTTCCCTTCCTTTATATTTATGGTCTGATGCCATTGTTGCATCGTGTTTTACTCAGAACATGTCTTATCTCAACAAGCGTTTCTCTCTCACTCCTTATGAGATAATCAACAACAAGAAGCCGAATGTCAAGTTCTTTCACGTGTTCGGTTCAAGGTGCTTCATCTTCAACTCCAAAGAACATCGCAACAAGTTTGATGTCAAAGCTGATGAAGGTATCTTTCTGGGATATTCTCTTACTTCAAAGGCTTACAGGGTTTTGAATAAGCATTCAAAAAGAATTGAAGAAACCTATTATGTGACGTTCGATGACAATTACGTCAAGAAGTTGAAGTCCACTGGAGAAGCAATTGGAGAGATTTTCTCTCAAATAGGTCAAATCACAGCCTCTATCGCCAATCTCTTTGACCAGTTCATGGATCTATTTGATGAACCTGAGAAAACAGCTCACTCTGAAGCCACGGCAGTAGACAACAAGATTGATCACCTTAAAAAGATCGTAGAAGATGCAGCCAAACGAATGGGAGCGGAAGAACCAGTTCAAAAAGAACCTCCCCAGAGCGATACTTCAGTCGAGGGGGAGAATCTATCCTCTTCAAATGAGCAGGACTCTCATATTCAGGGGGAGAATACAATTTTTGACGCACCCGAAAGTCCTGTTGCACCCAAAAGCCCCTCTGCACCCGAAAGTCCAGTAACAACCAAAAGTCTGGATCAACCCAAAAGCCCTGTTGAAGAAAGATTTCTTGGCTCATCATCTGTCGAGGGGGAGAATTCTGATATGTTCTATGATGATGATATTCAATCAGAGTTGGAAGAAATGGTCAATGCTGAATTGGATCCATCCTATGAGCCAAACTATCCTCCTCTCACCAAATGGACCAGAGATCATCCTGTATCTCAAATAGTGGGTGATGTATCTGAAAAAGTTCTAACCCGATCTCAAGTGAAGGCAAAGCAAACTTCCCTATTCTCCAAAGTAGAGTTCTGCATGTTTAATTCTTTCGTGTCCAAAATTGAGCCGAAGACCGTCAATATTGCCCTGGATCATTCTGATTGGGTTCAGGCAATCCAAGATGAACTCAATGAGTTTGAAAGAAATAAAGTCTGGAGACTCATTCCAACACCAAAAGATGCCTCGGTTGTCGGTCTCAAGTGGGTGTTCAGAAACAAAATGGATAAGGAGGGGAATGTAATCCGGAATAAGGCTCGGCTAGTGGTGAAAGGTTACTGCCAGGAAGAAGGAATCGATTACGAAGAGACATTCACTCCGGTAGCAAGGTTGGAATCCGTTCGAATATTTCTCGCCTATGCAGCACACAAGAATTTCGAGGTCTACCAGATGGATGTGAAGTGCGCTTTTCTGAATGGGGATCTTGAAGAAACTGTGTACGTGGAGCAACCTCTTGGCTTCGTGAATGAAAAGAATCCAGATCACTGCTACATCTTGGATAAAGCTATTTATGGTCTGAAACAAGCACCTAGGGCATGGTATGAAACACTTACTAAGTTTTTAAAGATGTCTAAATTCAAACAAGGTTCGTTTGACCCAACCTTCTTTCGTAAAAAGGAAGGTAACCACCTAATGATCGTTCAAATCTATGTCGATGATATCATCTTTGGCTCAACGAATCCCTGCCTAACAGCTAAATTCAGAAAGCTGATGGAGACAAAATTTGAAATGAGCTCAATGGGTCCGATTAACTTTTTCCTTGGTTTAAATATTAGACAGGGACCCGAAGGCATCTTTATTAACCAGGAAGCATATACCAAGACTCTTCTTGCCAAATTTGGCATGGTGGGAGATTCAAAAGTCAAAGTCCCTATGGCGTTCGGTACCAAGCTCACACCATCTTTGGAAAAACCGGCAGTCGACATAACACTTTATCGCCAAATGATTGGTTCTCTGATGTACCTCACAGCTAGCAGGCCTGATGTAATGTTTTCAGTTTGCTATTGTGCCAGGTTTCAAGCAAATCCATGTGAACCACACATGTTAGCAGTGAAGAACATATTCCGGTACCTGAAGCGAACGACCTCTCTTGGTCTCTGGTATCCCTCAAACTCGGGTTTCTTTGTTCAAGCCTACTCAGATGCAGACCTTGGAGGATGTGGTCTAGATCGGAAAAGCACTACAGGAGGCTATCAGTTCCTCGACGGGAAGTTGGTGAGCTGGCAATCTAAGAAACAAACATGTGTTTCTCTGACTACAGCTGAAGCAGAGTACATTGCAGCCGCCTCCTGCACATCTCAAGTGACTTGGATCCAAAGCCAACTCCGAGACTATGGACTCAATATGAAAAAGATCCCTCTATATTGCGACTCAGAAAGTGCAATCAGGATTTGTCATAACCCAGTGCAACACTCCAAAACCAAACATATTGCATTGTGGTATCACTTTATTAAGGATCATGTGGAAGACGGAAACGTAGAGATTCACTTTGTTCGAACCACTGATCAATTGGCTGACATATTCACCAAAGCCCTTCCTGAAGCAAGTTTTAATAAAATTCTACACGGACTAGGTATGATGGAATCAGAGTCAGTACCAAAAACACCTTCTCAAAACTAAAAATTGGAAGCGAAATGAACCGAACGTTCGGTCTATTTCGGGTTCGGTTCACATGGGAACCGAAATGTACCGAACGCTCGGTCTATTTCGGGTTCGGTCCCATTGCACTTGTTTTCGCTTATCTCAAAAAGGTGGTTTCTTTGGTTGTAAATTTTTGTACAATTATTTTCCAAAAAAAAAATTTAATTCCAAAATTTTTTTAGGAACCGAAATGAACCGAGCGTTCGGTCTATTTCGGGTTCGGTTCCAAAAATTTTTTCTTTTTGTTTTGTTTTGTTCACCGTTTATAGATTATCGATGGGGCAGGTATCATTCTCACACTTTCTACTAGTTAAGTGTCCCTAGAAGCATGCTGCTGCATGTCATCCAAAGCCTCAACTGATTCTGAATAAAGCCTTACTGACTTGGTATATACAAACCTTGTCTTCCCAATTAGGCTGATACATTTATTCTAATCATGAGCTACCTTACTCTTTTCTCATATGAGATAAGAGTTTTCTGCTTGGTCACTATTTTTGTTGCAGAGGTACTTTGGTTTCTTTACACCTCCTCAAATATTTTTCTCCATCATATTCGCTTCATACAAGTAACCCTTGAGACTCTAAGAAACTACCACTGAGATTTATGGTTACACAATCTTTGTGTTTGTGATCTTAACTTCGTGTCACTACGTGCTAAGTCAAACCCACAATTCAATACCTACTATGCATTGACGGTGAACAATTAAATTTGCTCTAGTTTTCACTCACGAATTAACGAATCCACCCAAGTGGTTGTACCATCAAAACTCTCATTTTTCTTTTTATGTGATTCTTATGAAATTGTTACATACCATAACATTTCTTCCCTTAGAATCCAATTTTAATTTTTCTTGAGATTTCACACCAAGTATTTCCAACATGTCACTTAACTATTATCCAAACCTACTTGTTCAATAGACCACATTGGTCTCACAAGTTCTTCTGTCGATTTTTGTCTTATGTTAAGATCAGGAATTCTGAACTGAAGCGAAAGCCTCCCAATAAGCCTTATTAAAAGATGCCTTTCAACACTTCTTAACTAGTGATTGATCGTAATTCAACGGGAAACCACACAAACACTTTAAGGTCTCTCTTGACTTTGAAGGAAGAGATTCGTGCCCGGGATCCACTGTTTCGTGTCTTTATTGACATCACAAATTCCCACATATGTGTTGCTTTATTTCTTTATCTTTGACACTCTATGCACGAAAATCTTTTTGATTTTCCAAAAATCTGGTTTCGTTCATTATAAGCTATTTTTATGGCTTCGATTTTAATGCAATATTCTCAACGGGATGTTATGGCTAATACTACACGTGTTTACTTTTATCTATGAAGACAGCTCATTTTAAAAGGATAAGTTGTTGACTCAGCCGAAAGTCTAAACGTTTTGGCATTCAAAATGGCGCTTGATGGGAAGGCGTGCAAAACAGAAGAGTTTTTCTCTCTCATGCGTAATCATAGGGGTTGCTAATCTGTCACGCGTCAATCAACTCAGGAAACGCTTCGATTTTCAAGAAGATTTGGGGGCGAATTCTTCTCTATCCTCTAACCCACGGTATAAAGGGTAAACCCTAAAGTCTTTTACCTCTTTACTGCCCCAAAATTCAGAGAGCAAGAAACGGTTATTTTCTCCCACTGTTCATCTTCTTCTCCAAAACACTCTTCAATGGCGGATTCTTCTTCTGTTCACGCCACCTCCCACATTCTGCCTATCCAACCTCAGCAAATCCTGATCATTGATCTCACCCCACATGTCTACGACGCATTCATGTTCCCAATTGTGGAGTGTCTCAAGCACTCTCCACTGGTTCCAGCACTAACCAAGGTTGAACTCGTTCCAATGGAGTGTTTCTCGCAGATCTTCTCAACTGCCCACTATGACAAGTCTGTCGATCGAATTTTCTTCGACATTCTTGATATCAAAACCTCCATCTCCAAACAGCGATTTTGTTCGCTTCTAGGGTTCGAACTGATGAGTCTAGGGTTAACCCTGAGTCTATTCCTGTGGGACAGTTGTTCTCCATGTTTTACAACATGGGATACACTGAGATTCTGACTACAGCCACAAAGTTTAAGAAATCCTGTCTTCCTCCACAGTGGAATGGCTTCTTCACGGTGTTGTTCAAGGGTTTGTCAGAACGAAGCGTGGGTTCTGACGGGGCAAGCCGTCTGTTTATGACAATTCTCTACGGGTTATATCACGGGCTTAATCTTGACTATGGCTCTGTGTTATGGCAGCAGTTGATCCAAAGTCTTGCCTCCACTTCTCGCCATTCTGAGATTTCTTATGCCAGATTCTAGACTCTGGTCACAAAGTGGGCAATGGACAAGTATCATGTCCCTGTCATTTCTGATTCTCCACTCTCCTCGATCGGTATTTTCCACACAACGAATATCATAGTGTCTGATTCCTCCAAGTTTCAATTCGTTGGCTCAATCCCTGAGTCAATGTATGCGTGTGTTCCAAGGGACAGTCGCATCATCAAGACTTACAAGGAGTTTCTTCGTTCAGGCCCCAGAGAGCTCACTCCATAAATGATTCAATCCATCCACGACGCTGACAAACATGCTCCCAGGGGCAAGAAACAAGAAAAGGGGAAAGACAAGAAAGTTGTCAAAGGAGCGAAAGGTCCTTCTCCAAAGAAGCGAAAACCTTCAAAGGCAGCTCCATCCCTCCACCAAAGAAGAGGAAAACCCAGCCCAGGCGCAAACTAATTCTTGCCTCTTCATCCAGTGAATCAGAGGATGAGAGTTCAGACTCAGAGGATTCACTTCGAGGTAACACTCCTCCACGTTCGCCTTCCCCAGAGGTACATGTTTCATCTAAACCTGTCTCTCCTCCCCCAATATCCATCTCTATTTCCATTCCCCCCATAACATCCACTACTCATATACCACCCATCTCTATCCCTGTACCACCTCCATTCTTCACAGAAGCTATTACAACAACCACCATTGGAGTTCGAACCAACATATCTGATACGGGGGCTCATACTTCAGCACCCAAACACACACCTGATACTTCCATACCCGAACCTACTACCACAACCAAACCTTCACCTTCGCCTTCATCTCCCAATCACTCAGCCGATGACGAGACTTTTCTTGGAGGAGAAGACATGATGTTTGACTCGATCTACTATAGTCCGTATCAGGTTCAAAGTGATGATGACGATGATGCTCCTGTCACTAAAAAGCATCTCAAGGAACTTCATGAGAAAATAGACAGTCTCATCGCTTCCTCCTCTTCCTCTCGGTCCACTATCTCATAGGCTTCCATTCAGGGCCTAGTTGATACGTTCACCAAGGCACACGAAGCATCCATCAAATCTGCCACTACTGCTATCGACGCATCTACCAAGGCGTGTGCTACTGCGACCGAAAAAGTCGAAAAACTATTTGTTGATGCTAACAATCTTTTGCAGTCTTTTCAGGGAGCCACAGAAACCAATGCAGCGAAGGTCAACTCTCTTGTCGAGAAGCTGGCCACTTCTTTCGCATCCGAATTGCAATCCTTTGCCAGTCTTCGTCAGTCTCTCGACGATGACAATAAAACATTCCAGGCGACTGTTGAGGAGCGCTTGACAAAGCTGCAAGAAGATCTCACTTCAGAGAACTCCGTGATGGATGCTCTTGCTCGAAAAACCACTGCTCTAAAGGTCAAGAGTCTTCAACTCTTCCAATCAGAAAAGGAGGTTGCTTCTCTCCGATCTGAGCAAGCGGTCATCTCTACGTGTGTTTCGGATGTCCACGCCGCCCTCTCCAACATTATTGAAGCACATGATTCCATCCTAAATTATTCTGTGAGGCGCACTCTAGCTGAGAAGCTTGCTCCTGCCCTTGACCTACTCAGCAAAATTGAAGGGCTTCTTGAGTTCGTGGCCCATCCAAAACAAGGGGGAGAAGATGTGTCTCAACCGCCTCCTACTTCTACATCAACTAAAGCAACCGAACCTCCTCCAGCAGGTCAAGCTTCAGGTTCGGGTGTTAAAGATAAAGGCAAGAAGATTATTGAAGACAGTGATGATGATGATGATGATAAAGAGACCATCGCTGATCTCTTGAAGAAACAAGGCCGGGAAAAGGATGAAGACATGAGTGCTCGCGTTGCCAGAGAGGCCGAGGCGAATGAAAGAAAAATGAAGGAGGCTCATGATCTCCTTGAGAGTCGAAAAACTCTATTTCCTCCGTGGACTCTCGAGAAGCTTATCAAAGAAGCCATTGATACTCCCAGCATCTTATGGTTCGAACCGGTGATTTCCTTGGACAGGGTCAATTCTGTCGACTCTCAGTTTGACATGCCCTTGACCCGAAAGGCCTTCATTTTTCATGATTTTTCTCACATTGCTGATGTCCCTCATCCTCACCCGAAGGTTGATAGGGAGCTTGTTGAATTCTATCTGAGGTCTGCTCAGCCTCAGTATCAGACATGGAGTGCCCAGAAGATTTTAAACGTTCGGGTCCTCAAACCTTTTAAGGATGGGAACTTCACAAACGTTCGGTTCAAAGTGCTGAGGGGGTCTGGCAAAACAGAACATGCTATTTCACTTGCCGATCTTCCCAACCTGAATCCACATGATTTGATCATTCTGCACAACATCCTCCTCACCAACAAAGCTGAGTATGGGCCAATCATCGATCACTTCAAAAGGATGCTGGTTTGCTACATCATGGAGGTTGCCAAGATGGATCAGGAGATCGCAAGTATTTTCAAGAAAAAGCCTACCATCTCTCCTGTTGGTTCTGCAAGTGATTTAAATATGATGCAGATGGGAAGAATCGACCCGAAGCGGAACTCTGTCATGTTCACAAGGAACGAAGGCCAAAAATGCATGTTCACCTTGGCAGACAAGCATCTATACACCACTGCATGCTTGGAACATGTTCTAGGGATCATCAATCAATGCAAGCAGAACTCTGCAGATGACAAGAAGTATTTTGACGACATGATCCAGTGGTACATTCGCTTCAGACAGACCATCCTTGCCCTTATTCCTCGTCTGTTCGAAACCACAAAGAAAGTTCCTGCAGCTGGACCCAGCAAGCCGAAGTAGAGTCTCACTCCAATTAACGCAAAGGGGGAGATTGTAGAGTCCATTAGGTGTTGCGTCTTGGGCTTGTTCTTAAGTCCAATTTTGTATCCGGATTAGGCCTGTCCATCCGTGATTTTATATTCTAGGGTTTAGTATTTATAGATGCTTGCATGCATCTTAGTACGTAAGATTGGAAGTCGATTATTTCATAGATATTATCTTTATCGTTTGTAACCCTAGTAGCCTCTACAACGGAAGTTCTTTATCGAGCTCTGCTGAGGCTTGAATCTATTGAATCATTCGACATTTTTTGATTCACTCTTGTGCTTGATATTTCTGTTTTACGTTTCTGTGATTAACCTGTTTAAAGATCTAAACGATCAAACAGTTTTTCAACTCATCAGATGTGATGTCTTGGGATGAGAGATTAATGGATTTTAGGTCTGTAAATACGGAATAATGTAGTAAGGCCTATGTTGTATTGTTTATGCTTATGATCTGTATCGAACATGACATCCCGAGCCTTTTAATGAAATACATTTCTTTGGAAATGCTTTTGATAAATCTTTATCATATTTTGTTTTGGGACAAATTCCGCAACACTTTTATTTAAAATGTTACTCTGATTTTTAAACAAAGCATAAACAAAAATCGGTCTTTTTTGGCCGTGATTTTGGGGATGCTTTGTGCCTGACATGCTATTATTTGTTCGGATCTGTGGTCTGTTGCCGACCGGATCTGGAAACCTTATGTGTTTAGGATTCTAAACGTATGATTACGATATTAGAACTAGCATGTAAACGTTTCGGAGAGATAAGGATGATTTGAACATCAGTCCTAAATAAAGATGTAAATTCACCTTATTCGGTGTATAGATCAAGATGGCAAGGACCCGTAGCGAAAACGTGAATGCAAATGGGAACAGAAACCAACCCCCAGTGATTGAGCAAATACCAGTTGTGGAAGCCGCTGCTGAGCCAATAACGATGGCCGGAGTGCAAGCGATGATCCAGGCGATGTTGGATCGTCAAATGGAGGAAACCAGACATTTGCTCCAGCAAAATTCCAGAGGAAGCGACTATTTAGATCGAACAGCCTGGGTGGAACAAAGGGCAGACTGAGGAGGGAAACTACAGCGGAACCATTGGTCAAGTCAACCTACCAATAGTTCAACAAAACAACCAAGATGACGGAGTCGAGAGAAATGGATGCAAGTACAAGGATTTTCTGACTTGCAAGCCATCGACTTTCCCTGGAAAATAAGATCCGATCGGGGTCATGGATTGGATATCGGAGATGGAGTTAGCTTTCATGACGTGCGGTTTTAGAGGAAAACTACAGACCACGTTTGCAGTGCGTCAGTTTCTAGGAGGCAATGTACGTTGGTGGAATACCTTGGGGAAGACTTTAAGCCCCAACGAGCCCCTGCAACTGACATGGGCAGAATTTCTGGTGCAATTTAAACGAAAGTACTGCTCAGCTCAAAACCTACTTGAGCTAGAGAACCAGTTTCTAACCCTGAAGATGGGAAGCATGTTAATCGATGAATACACGAACAACTTCACAGAAAATACGGAGTTTGCCTTGCGTCTTGTTCCGGATGAGCTGATGAAAATCGATAAGTACACAAAGGGACTTCCATGGGAGTATGCGATGCCAGTGCGTCAGGCACCTACTCTGGAGGCAGCTATCTGGGCTGCCAAGTTTGTGGAGGATATGGTTAAGGGAAGAGCTGCCAGCAAAGTTGAGGTTGGCGAGAAGAGGAAATTTGAGGGGTCTGCTAAACCCAACAAAAAGAAGAGTAAGTTTGGTTCAAAGAAGCTCGGGGGAGGAGGAAATGAATTGAAATGGTGCGAGAAGTGCAAGAAGAAGCACTCGGGAAAATGTAGCGAGGAAGTAACCTGCTACAAGTATGGGAAAACAGGGCACTATGCCAATGAGTGCACCATCAACAAAAGGGTGTGCTACGATTGCCGTGAAGAAGGGCATATTGCTAAGGATTACCCATAGAAGAAAGACGCAGGAAGACCCAACATACCACCGAAGCCAAAGGCGAGAGCCATCCAGATGACGCTCGAGGCTGCGAAGGAGGCAGCAGACGTCACTTCAGGTAGCTTTCTTGTAAATGGTTTGCCTGCCAATATACTATTTGATTCGGGAGCAAACTATTCCTTTGTATCGCATAGATTTGGTGGGAAATTAGCATTGCCTATAGAAAAACTTGATAATGCCCTAATTGTAGAAGTTGCCAGTGGCAAATTCGTACCTCTTAGTAATCATATTAAGAACGTAGTCATCGACCTAAACGGAAACGAATTCCATGAGGAGCTATTACCCATAGAGTTAAACGGTTTCGACATCATTTTGGGTATGGATTGGCTTAGCGCCAACGATGCCGAGATATTATGCCGAAAGAAGATAGTAAGGGTAAACCCACCCGGAAAGGAATCATTTATGGTGTACGGGGACAAACGCAGAGTGAATTCTGGAATCATCTCCCTGATGAAAGCCAGGAAATCTTTTTCCAAAGGATGTGCATCATACTTGGCATTCATAATCGATGCTAAGAAGGAGAAGAAAGAGGTGCAGAATATACCGGTTGTGTGTGATTATCCGGAAGTCTTTCCCGAAGATCTTCCCAGATTACCACCTGATAGGCAAGTGGAGTTTCATATAGACTTGTTACCAGGAACAACACCAATAGCAAAGGCACCTTACTGATTAGCACCAACGGAGATGAAGGAGCTTATGACGTAACTTCATGATCTGTTGGACAACGGTTTCATTCGACCTAGTTCATCACCCTGGGGAGCTCCGATGTTATCCGTGAAGAAGAAGGACGGAAGCATGAGGATGTGTATAGACTACCGAGACCTGAATAAGGCAACGGTAAAGAACAAGTATCCATTGTCGCCTATTCGATCAGCTGCAAGGTTTGAGCTACTTCTCAAAGATCGATCTTAGGTCAAGATATCATCAGTTGAAGGTAAGAGAGCAGGATATTGAGAAAACTGCATTCAGAACAAGATATTGACACTACAAGTTCTTGGTTATGTCGTTTGGACTGACCAATGCTCCGAAAGTATTCATGGATTTGATGAATAGGGTTTGTAAACCATTCCTCGATAAATTTGTGATAGTGTTCATCGACGACATTCTGATCTACTTGAAAAGCCAAGAGGAGCATGGCAAGCATCTACGGGAAGTGTTGGAAGTATTAAAAAAGGAGAAGCTTTGCGCTAAGTTCTCAAAGTGTGATTTTTGGATCCGAGAAGTCCAGTTCTTGGTTCATGTGGTTAACCAAGAAGGGATAATGGTTGAGCCAACAAAAATCAAAGCGGTAATGAAGTGGGAACGTCCAAAGAGTCCCATGGAGATTCAAAGCTTTCTAAGATTAGCCGGATATTACCGGCGATTTATCCAAGGCTTTTTTTAGATAACTGCTCCGTTGACAGCTTTGACTCACAAAGGAGCTACGTATACGTGGAGTGAGAAACACGATGAGACATTCGAGAAGCTAAAGAAGAAGTTATGTGAAGCACCGATACTTTCTCTACCCGATGGAGTTGAAGAATTCGCGGTTTACAGTGACGCATCTGGAGTCGGGTTAGGTTGTGTTCTGACCCAAAGAGAAAAGGTGATAGCATACGCATCTCGACAATTGTAAGAGCACGAAAAGAACTACCGCACTCACGATTTGGAGTTGGCGGCGGTAGTATTTGCTCTAAAGATATGGAGGCATTATCTGTAAGACACGAAGTGCAAGTTGTTCACTGATCAAAAGAGTCTCCAGTATCTCTTTAATTCGAAAGAATTGAACATGAGGCAACGACGCTGGTTAGAGTTACTCAAGGACTACGACTGTGAGATACTTTACCACCCCAGTAAAGCAAATGTTGTCGCTGATGCTCTCATTCGCAAAGTCAACCTTGAAGGGAAAAGGCCAAGAGCGTTGAGAATTGAAGTCATCTCGACGATTGTGGAAAGCATCAGGAAAGCTCAAGAAGAAGCCATAGAAAAGAATGACCGAAAAGAAGAACGTTTAGGCAAAACGTTAGTGTTCGGTACAAGCAGTCAAGGACTGAAGGTATTCCAAGATCGGATTTGGTTACCTAAGATGGGAGGAATAAGAGATCTTCTGATGGAAGAAGCACACAAGACCATGTACTCAATTCATCCCGGTAGCACTAAAATGTATAGGGACCTAAAACCCTACTACTGGTGACCGACGATGAAACTCGATGTTACGAAGTATGTGGCCGAGTGTGTGACATGTGCAAGAGTTAAGGCACAACATCAGAAACCGTATGGGAGTTTAGAACCTTTACATGTACCCATAGGTAAATGGGAAGACATCACCATGGATTTTGTAACTAAACTTCCCAGGACGAAGAACGGATACGACATGATTTGGGTAGTCGTGGATCGTTTCACCAAGAGTGCACACTTCATAGCAGCCAACGAGAAGTGGTCTATGGATAAGCTCGCAAATGCCTACGCGAAGGAAATTGTAAGACTTCACAGTGTTCCTCTTTCGATTGTATCAGATTGTGATAGTCGTTTCATGTCGAGGTTTTGGAAGAGTCTACAAGAAGAATTGGGTACGAAATTATGTTTGAGTACGGCCTACCATCCGCAGACTGATGGTCAGAGCGAAAGAACAATTCAAACACTGGAAGATATGCTGAGAGCATGTACCCTCAAGTTCCAAGGGAATTGGGATGAACACTTACCTTTGGTAGAATTCTCCTACAACAACAGTTTCCACTCGAGCATCAAGATGGCACATTATCAAGCCTTGTATGGGCGGAAGTGTCGTACGCCGTCTTGTTGGCTTGAAGCCGGAGAGAAGCATTTTATGGGCCCCGAGATAGTCCATGAGACTATTGAGAAGTTAAAGGTGATTAGGGAAAGAATGTTAGCAGCTCAGGATCGTCAAAAGAGTTATGCTGACAAGAAAAGACGACCGATGACCTTCGAAGTTGGGGATTCAGTTTTGCTAAAAGTCTCACCGTGGAAGGGAGTTATAAGATTCGGGAAACGAGGGAAGTTGAGTCCAAGGTTTATTGGGCCGTTCAAAGTTCTTCAGAAGATTGGGAACCAAGCTTACAAGATGGAATTGCCCGAAGAACTCGATGGTATACATAACACCTTCTATGTGTGTTATTTGAGGAAATTCACGGGAGAAGTTCCCGACATAATTCCAATCTCATAGTTAAGGATGGATGAGAATAAAAGGCTGATCGAAGAGCCTGAGGCAATTATTGACCGTAAGACTAAGAAGTTACGACACAAGATGGTCGACTTAGTGCTAGTCCGATGGAAACATTCGAATGGGCTGAATCTCACTTGGGAAACAGAGGATGACATGATGAGTCGCTATCCACATCTGTTTGTTGATGCATGATTCCGAGACGGAATCATCCTATGGGGGAGACAATTGTAACGCCTGGGTTTCAGGCTAAGCATTTTTAGACAATGTAATAGTCTAGGTCAACTATTGTAACTCTTTTTGATGTAATAAAGATGAAATATTTTAATTCTATGTGAATTATGTGTATTTGTGTGCTTATTACTTTATTATAAATATATATTTAATAAAGAATAAAAATAAGCGTCAGAATTAAAGTGTGAGATAAGTCTGATATCTTTACATGAAGTTGTAGTGGTCGCAACAAGGATTTCGGGGATATAAAGAACGCCGAAATCCGAGATATAACGAAGACGTTATGACCCGTCGAAGTTTTACGGTAAAACCAGCACGACACCGAGAGACGTAATGTAACACCCGAAATCTGAAAGGTCAAGGAAGGAAAGGAGAACCCCTAAGTTAAAGAGGGTTGACTCAGCGAGTCTAGGAAGGAACTCGGCGAGTCGGAGCGGGATCCGGGTGTAAAGTAAGTGACCGACTCGGCGAGTCGGCAAGTGGACTCGGGGAGTCTGGTCTGGGTTGGGAAATCCTAATTTCCGGCACTTGGTGCCCTATTTAAGCATCTTATTCTCTTCCCTAGGGCTCATTTGCGGCCCCTATAGTCCAGAACCAGAAACCCTAAGCCTCCATTGTTGCTCATTCAAGCTTTCTTGCCATTTTAGGTGACTTGAAGGAAGAAGGAAGAAGGCACCCATTGGGGATTCAAGAATTGGCAGTAGATCCAGAGTTTGTGAGGTCTTCCAGAACATTTGAAGGTAATGAGTCGCTACCTTCCCTCTTTTGCATATAGATCAACCTTTATCATGAGATTTGGGGCTTTTAGGGCAAGTTAAAGAACTATTTCGAGTTAGAAGCCCAGATCTGAAGTTGCTACTTCATATCTAAGTGTATCTTGGCCTAGAGAATCATAAAGCATCAGTCTTTGGGTTGATTGTTAAGCCCCTTTGTCTTAAACCCTAGTTTATAGTGTTTTGAGCCTAGATCTCCTTAGCTACACGTAAAGTTTGCCACTTTACGTAAGGAATAGGCTTTAGAAGAGTGGATCTACAGTTTGGAGTTCATGCATGACTAAAAAGTCCTCTGTATGTATGTAGATCTAAATGGACTCAGCGAGTCCTTCGAGTGGACTTGGCGAGTAGCATGAAGATGGGGAGGAACTCGACGAGTGGGATGAACAACTCGTCGAGACGGATGAAGTTGGGCATGAACTCGGCGAGTTGGAAGAACAACTCGACGAGTTGGTTGAAGATTGCCTTGGACACGGCGAGTCTATTCGTGGACTCGGTGAGTCAGGTCGCGAAACCCCAAACCCTTTGAGTTGAGACTCGAATCAATGAGTCGGGTGGAGACTTAGCGAGTTGGACAGGACAGGACTCGGAAATCGTTGGACTCGGCGAGTCATGGACTGACTCGGCGAGTCGAGTCGCGAATAGAAGGACCCTAAGCATATGAACTCGGCGAGTCAGTAGGTGGACTCGGCGAGTAGGGTTGACCTGGAAGGTTGACTTTGACCAGGATTTTGACTTTGACCAGAGTTGACTTAGTTGACTTTTAGAGGACTGTCAGACTAAATGTCATATTGATATTGGTAGCTCGGAGAGCTGGAGGAGCAGCGGCTCAGGGGATTGTCGATTAGCAGCCAGAGGATTTTCGGCGGAGCTCAGCAGTTCAGGTGAGTTTCCTTCCAGTAGGAACGGGTCTAAGGCCACAATGCCGGCCTATTTAGCTAGCAGTAGTTTCCGGATTTTGATCCGATGCAGTAGTTAGTATGTTTGATGCCTTCGTGGCTCAGACAGGATTTATGTGTTATGTGTTCCGGGCTACGGCCCGATGCAGTATGCAGTATATGTGTGTTCACGCTAGTTGATATGTTTATGTTATGTGATGTTCATTTAGTTCCGGACTTCGGTCCGATGCAGGGGGCAAGGCCCCAGTTAGTCCGGACTTCGGTCCGATGCAGGTGACAAGGTCCCAATTAGTTTCCGGACTTCGGTCCGATGTAGGGGCAAGGCCCCAGTTAGTCCGGACTTCGGTCCGATGCAGGGGGCAAGGCCCCAGTTAGTCCGGACTTTGGTCCGATGCAGGGGACAAGGTCCCAATCAGTTTCCGGACTTCGGTCTGATGCAGGGGGTAAGGCCCCAGTTAGTCCGGACCTCGGTCCGATGCAGTGGGCAAGGCCCAATATGTGCTTTATATGTTATTGTATGGTATGTGGTAGATTGGGGGAGCTCACTAAGCTTCGTGCTTACGGTTTTCAGTTTTGGTTTCAGGTACTCAGTTTTCAAAAGAGGAGCTCGGGAAGATTGCAGTGCACACACCATGGTCAGTTAGCCTGGGAATGTTTGACTTTGATAATGAGATTATGTTTCGAATTTATACTCGAAAAATTATGTTATGACTTAAGATACAATTTTTATAATATGATTTTAGTATTGTTTTTAAAGAAATTTTTAGTCGTTATTTTTGGTTCGTTACAAGTTGGTATCAGAGCCTTGCTTTGAGGGATTCGGACATACCCTCGGGCGTGTCTGAACTCAAACTAAGGGATTGGTATAAAGGTTTTCAAAAGGAAAAGACAGTTTTGTAAAAAGAGTTTTGATAAAGAAAACATTTTTAGTAAAGCAAAAGAATTCAGAAAGAAATGAGTTTTGGTAAGAGAAAAGGGTGTGGTGCATGCAATCAGCCGAGCACAAGTAAGTACTCCCAAATTACCCATACAAGTTTATGTTATGATTATCAGTTTCAGTTTCAGTAGAACAACATGCTAGAATAGGACTAAGGATCTAGGATGATGCCTTATGTACCTGCTTTATGTGTTTCAGCTTGATAAGAATTTCATGCTAGTATTGAGTAGACAGTAGTAGGATAGCCTGTGTAGGTTATGCCTGATAGTATGAGCTTAGTATTGTATGCTAGTACAGTTTCTCGTTATGAGAATAGATTTGCTTGAGTAGTTTTCTGTGTCCAAATGCTGCTTGCTTTGTGCTTTGTGGGACTCTGAATGATGGGAGTTAGCCATTAGGTGAATACATCACGTCGCATATGAGCAGGGTTGAATAATCTCATAGTGCTGGATTTGGCCCTATTGCGTAGCTCTTGTCTAAGTCCAACCGTTGTAAGGACGAGTCTTTTACTCGAAGGATTATCTGAGCCTCGTCACATGTGATGGTATTTAGGTGGTGGCTAATTGGCATTACAAGGAGGCCTTCAGCAGCTGAGGACTGTTTGGGTAGAGTCAGAGGTTCCCTAGGGCAAGCCTAGGATGAGAGTAGCAGAGATCAGTAGTAGAGAAAAGGGGACTTGGTGGAGTTGAGGTAACTCTTGAGGAAAGTACGGATAGATGTGGAAGGTAGTATGGGCCCGTACTACTGAAAGCAGAGGATCCGTACTCGATTCAAGAGGGGCCAAGGCAAAACCAGGGAACTAGTAGAGTGTGTGAGAGATCCCTCAGCAGTAGTGTGTAGATTGATCAGGAATTGTTATATTTTTAGCATGGTGACGTTGCGCGAGATATCAGTTGGCAGTTCAGGTGCCGGAGAGGGATCTGGCTCAGGCTCTAGAGTCGGGCAGCTTGATGATCAGATGAGGGATTTCATTTCCGTAGAGATCATGCGCAACATCATTGATCAGACTCCAGTGATTTTCGGTTCGGTTAGAGAGGCCATTGTGGAGCTCATGGACAGTCATCTTGAGGCCTTTAAGGCCGGGATAGTTTCAGGACAGATTGGGGCTCGTCTAGACCCCGATTCTTATGGAGTTCAGGGATCCATCGGGAAAGGAGATCCCACTTCTATTTTTTGCCATCAGGGGACAGGAGTGAGTGGGGCACCCTGTCTCCAAGAGAGACCTTTGCATGATTGGATAGTTGAGGAGGTTACGCGAGCCATTCACGAGGATCTGCCCGACATGGTTGTGAGGATCACTGATAGGTAGATTGCGAAGTTCCAGGATCAGACAGCTGTTGTTCAGTCGACGGGCGGTGTCGACAAGGTAACGCAGGAGCGAGAGACGGGCAGGGAATTGGAAAGGAAGAGGAAAACGGATGAGACTCAGGTAGCCACAGGTTCGGGTAAGAGGCCCAAGGGGTCGGATTTGAGGACGAAGGACTATCAGAGCCGCAGTCGATGCGGGAAGTGCGGTAGGACGCACCTAGGTGCGTGCAAGCGTAGAAGTGGAGGCGATGCTGGATGTTTCAAGTGCGGCCGGATTGGCCATTTTAGCAGAGATTGTACTGTTACCATCGCCCAGGAACTTGACCCGATATGTTTCCATTGCAGTCGGAGGAGCCACAAGAAGGCCCACTGTCCGAGTTTGTATTTAGCAAGGCAGGTGCCAGCTCCTGCCCCTGGGACTTCGAGAACCACCAGCGGACATCAGGGTCGGGCAAGGGCGCCCACGGCTCGGAGCTGAGTTTTCCGGTTGATTTCAGCAAGGATTCGGGCCGCTCCAAGTGAAGGAGGTATGTATCTTTTACCTTCTTGTCAATTATTATTCATGATATTATTGTTATGTTGTTGCATTGATGTCAATAAGCATATGTGTTGGGGTATTATATTACCTGCCTATGGTTAAGTTTTATGCCATCTGCATACCTTGGAATTGAATGGTGAATTGGAGGTCGTCCCCTCTAGATCAGGTTACTTCGGACACAGTAACTGTAGCATGTATGTGTAAGATGCAGTAGTGCCTTACTACTTGCGGAAGGCGTTAGTCGGGTAATGATCAGTTATATTCTCAGTAGTGATAATCCAGAGTTTTTAGTGGAGTAGCTAGCGGTCAGTAAGGAAGTGGGTTGGGGATGTGCACCCCAAACGCAGGCTCTCGGGATGTAGTCCCTAAAGCAAATACAGTTAAGGATCGAAGGGTGCTCAGTTAGATAGTAAGAAGGGTGCGGATCTGGTAAGAGTTAGTTGGAGCGCCGACGGAGGTAAACGTTGGCGGACATCATATCGCCCTTTTAATGGAAGGAAGGTTGGGGAATCCTTTCGACCAGTGAGAAGTAAGGAGTTAGTCAAATCCAAGTGGGGGAGAACCCTCCGAATATACAAGGATAAGAGCCACGTAGACCCAGAATGAGTGTGTGGCCTTTAAGAAGAAAAGATAGTAGCACAGTGATTGATGGATTGAGGAGTTCAGAATTGGGAGTTTAAGGACCTTCCAAGCAGTAAGTTCATGTAGTCGAGATGGTTAGAAGCTGGTTGGGAATTCAGGATTGGAGGACCACCTGTAGGGCTCAAGTGAGTCGGAATGAGGATCCTGAGAACGGTTAGCAAGAGATGCTTTCGTATTAGTAGCCAGTGACAGAGTCAGCATGCAGAATTGTGTAGATTCAGGAGTTGGGAGTTTGGAAACTTCCCAACAGTAGCTTCTTGTATCCGGATTAGTAGACGGTTGGTTTGGGAACCAAGCCGAAGAATTCCTCGACGAAGCGCTAAGTATATCAAGGATATAAGATGTCGAGATTGATGCAGTATTCGAAGACGGAGGGCTGGTTTTGAGAAATCAGAATGAGGAATCACTAGCAGGACTAGGGATAGTCAGGATGTCCTCGGAATAGTAATAGAGTGTTGTAAGTCTGCGGGGGTAGCCGTAGCATTCACTAGCAGTTAGATAGTAGTAGAGTGTTGTAAGTCTGCGGGGGTAGTCGTAGCATTCACTAGCAGTTAGATAGTAGTAGAGTGTTGTAAGTCTGCGGGGGGTAGCCGTAGCATTCACTAGCAGTTAGATAGTAGTAGAGTGTTGTGAGTCTGCGGTGGTAGCCGTAGCATTCACTAGAAGTTAGATAGTAGTAGAGTGTTGTAAGTCTGTGGGGGTAGCCGTAGCATTCACTAGCAGTTAGATAGTAGTAGAGTGTTGTAAGTATGCGGGGGTAGCCGTAGCATTCACTAGCAGTTAGATAGTAGTAGAGTGTTGTAAGTCTGCAGGGGTAGCCATAGCATTCACTAGCAGTCAGATAGTAGTAGAGTGTTGTAAGTCTGCGGGGGTAGCCGTGGCATTCACTAGCAGCCGGATAGTATTAGAGAGTTGTAAGTCTGCGGGTGTAGTCGTGGCCTTTATCAGGTTGGTAGGCAGCATGAGCGCGTTGTTGGGCGGGGGGAAGCAGTAGTACCCACCCATTCGGGTGCAGTAGTGAGGATATGGGAATCCACGGATTAGATTTTAGATTTCCCAAATGGTTCAGTTATGGTTAAGTCAGGGATTTGTCAGTAGATCGTCACCTCAGTTATGAGATCAGAGTAGCAGTGGACCGTTGGGGTTCGGGTATGTTAGGCGCTACCGTTAGTCTAGGAGCCATCATGTTGTTAGTCGTGGAATTGATGATGTCAGGATGTGACGTTTGGACCTGATCGGTGGATCGGAAGGCTGTTAGAGCCACAGTGACAGGATAACTAGTGAAAACTAGTTCCAGAGAAAGGTTTCGTTCAAAAGTCGTGGGAGAGACTAAGTAAGGAGTCCTTTGACTCCACAATTGAGTTGGAACTCAGTGTTTTAGTCAGTTCAGTGTATCAGGCAGTTCAGTGTTTCAGGCAGTTTAGTGTATCAGGCAGTTTAGTGTATCAGGCAGTTCAGTGTATCAGGCAGTTCAGTGTTTCAGGCAGTTCAGTGTTTCAGTCAGTTCAGTGTTTCAGGCAGTTCAGCGTTTCAGGAAGTTCAGAGTTTTAGGCAGTTCAGTGTTGCAGGCAGTTCAGTGTTTCGGATAGTTGCAGTGTGATGGTCAGTATTAGTATGTGTGTTGGAATGCAAGTGTTGGCGGTATAGTTGGTTGATTTTGAAATGGCAAGTCTCTCTCAGCAGGATTAGTTGAGCCTTCTGCCAAGTATAAGTGATCTGTAAGGATAGCTAGGCAGGTAGCTTTTCTTTCAGGATGGAAGGCTCGAGTTAGTAGGAGTTGAGTAATCAGATGGGAGATAAGCAAGCTGGTTCCAGCAGCATCGTTTCAGTATGAGCAGCAGAGTGGATAGAACAGTTATATATAATCGAAGTATCTTCAGAAGTCACTGGAAGCAGCTAGTAGGTTGTGATGGGGTGTAGGGACCGGTGGGAGTTCGGTAACTCAGATATCGGCAGATTAGTTAGACCAGGGTGGTCTCAGTACATCCGGTAGGCGGATGAGGGGTAACAGAATTTTCAGTCGGAGGAAGTAACGTTAAGGAAATTATGGAAAAGAGAAGAATTCGGTATGTACCAGTAGTAGTGACCAACACTGTGAGTGGCTGGAGTGATGGACAAAAGGGTTAAAGTCACCAGGGAGGGTGTTGAGGCGTATTGTAGGTCATTTGACCATAGAGAACTTCGAGGACGAAGTTTAGTTAAGTGGGGGACAGTTGTAACACCCGAAATCTGAAAGGTCAAGAAAGGAAAGGAGAAACCCTAAGCTAAAGAGGGTTGACTCAGCGAGTCGGAGCGGGATCCGGGTGTAAAGTAAGTGACTAACTCGGCGAGTCGGCAAGTGGACTCGGCGAGTCTGGTCTGGGTTGGGAAACCCTAATTTCCGGCACTTGGTACCCTATTTAAGCATCTTATTCTCTTCCCTAGGGCTCATTTGCGGCCCCTATAGTCCAGAACCAGAAACCCTAAGCCTCCATTGTTGCTCATTCAAGCTTTCTTGCCATTTTGGGTGATTTGAAGGAAGAAGGAAGAAGGCACCCATTGGGGATTCAAGAATTGGCAGTAGATCCAAAGTTTGTGAGGTCTTCCAGAACATTTGAAGGTAATGAGTCGCTACCTTCCCTCTTTTGCATATAGATCAACCTTTATCATGAGATTTGGGGCTTTTAGGGCAAGTTTAAGAACCATTTCGAGTTAGAAGCCCAGATCTGAAGTTGCTACTTCAGATCTAAGTGTATCTTGGCCTAGAGAATCATAAAGCATCAGTCTTTGGGTTGATTGTTAAGCCCCTTTGTCTTAAACCCTAGTTTATAGTGTTTTGAGCCTAGATCTCCTTAGCTACACGTAAAGTTTGCCACTTTACGTAAGGAATAGGCTTTAGAAGAGTGGGTCTACAATTTGGAGTCCATGCATGACTAAAAAGTCCTCTGTATGTATGTAGATCTAAATGGACTCGGCGAGTAGCATGAAGATGGGGAGGAACTCGACGAGTGGGATGAACAACTCGTCGAGACGGATGAAGTTGGGCATGAACTCGGCGAGTTGGAAGAACAACTCGACGAGTTGGTTGAAGATTGCCTTGGACACGGCGAGTCTATTCGTGGACTCGGCGAGTCAGGTCGCGAAACCCCAAACCCTTCGAGTTGAGACTCGAATTAGTGAGTCGGGTGGAGACTCAGCGAGTTGGACAGGACATGACTCGGAAATCGTTGGACTCGGCGAGTTATGGACTGACTCGGCAAGTCGAGTCGCGAATAGAAGGACCCTGAGCATATGAACTCGGCGAGTCAGTAAGTAGACTCGGCGAGTAGGGTTGACCTGGAAGGTTGACTTTGACCAGGATTTTGACTTTGACCAGAGTTGACTTAGTTGACTTTTAGAGGACTGTCAGACTAAATGTCATATTGATATTGGTAGCTCGGAGAGCTGGAGGAGCAGCGGCTCAGGGGATTGTCGATTAGCAGCCAGAGAATTTTCGGCAGAGCTCAGCAGTTCAGGTGAGTTTCCTTCCAGTAGGAACAGGTCTAAGGCCACAATGCCGGCCCGTTTAGCTAGCAGTAGTTTCCGGATTTTGATCTGATGCAGTAGTTAGTATGTTTGATGCCTTCGTGGCTCAGACAGGATTTATGTGTTATGTGTTCCGGGCTACGGCCTGATGCAGTATGCAGTATATGTGTGTTTACGCTAGTTGATATGTTTATGTTATGTGATGTTCAGTTAGTTCCGGACTTCGGTCCGATGCAGGGGGCAAGGCCCCAGTTAGTCCGGACTTCGGTCCGATGCAAGGGACAAGGTCCCAGTCAGTTTCCAGACTTCGGTCCGATGCAGGGGGCAAGGCCCCAGTTAGTCCGGACTTCGGTCCGACGCAGGGGGCAAGGTCCTAGTCAGTTTCCGGACTTCGGTCCGATGCAGGGGGCAAGGCCCCAGTTAGTCCGGACCTCGGTCCGATGCAGTGGGCAAGGCCCAATATGTGCTTTTTATGTTATTGTATGGTATGTGGTAGATTGGGGGAGCTCACTAAGCTTCGTGCTTACGGTTTTCAGTTTTGGTTTTAGGTACTCAGTTTTCAAAAGAGGAGCTCGGGAATATTGCAGTGCACACACCATAGTCAGTTAGCCTGGGAATGTTTGACTCTGATAATGAGATTATGTTTCGAATTTATACTCGAAAAATTATGTTATGACTTATGATACAACTTTTATAATATGATTTTAGTAATGTTTTTAAAGAAATTTTTAGTCGTGATGTTTGGGTCATTACACGTAAATAGTGAATTTACGATGGAGGACTTTTTAGCCTTAGTGATCTAAACGAAAGTCATAGAATACGTTAAACCGAGAAAATCCATAAAAAGAACGCCCAAATCTGACTTCGTTTGAAGAAGTTATGATTTTTCTAAGATCCGGCTTAGCAGTGCACAGCCTGAAACTCGAATTTTAGTTCGAGCGGTTTTTGGCTTACGCGACCTAAATGAGAATTGAAGATCTCATTAATAGGAACTCAACGGTAAAAATATAAACGAAAATGGAGTCCGTATGAAGGAGTTACGAATTCTTCGTGGTCATTTAAGAGTCTAATCTCCTCGTACTGTTAAATTGAAGATCAGTCAAGAATTAGCTGACGGAGTCAAAATGAAAGTTGTAGATCTTATTTTTACCTACGCGTGGATATAAAGAATGTCGAAAACGGAGCTCGTATGCGAAAGTTATAAATTTTTGAAAATTGGCTGATTTCCACCCTGTGTGCGATGCCACGTGTCAGCACCAGACTGTGACTTGGAGCCCAAGCTCACTCACGACATGAACATCAATATATTCACGACGTGAGAGCCATTTCAGCCTCCTATAAATAGATGCTCAGGGATAGAGCATTCTTCACACCTCTCAAGCTTTCTTTCTCTATCTAGAGTCTTTCTTTAAACTCCCTAAGCCCCCCTAAAGTCTAGGTAAACCCCCTAGCATCCGAAGGAAGCCCCGAGGCTCCCGAAGTACCGAGAAAAGAGCCTTTCGGCTTGGAAACACTGCTCCAGCGAAGCCCGGTTTTGAGAAAAACCCGTTGTAAGTAATCTACGCCTAACCTATCTTTAGTTTCGCTTATGTTTTAATATAGTAATGTTATTAGGACCTTATAATAAGTACTAGGGATATTATTATGGGTTATATAAGTATCGTTTAACGCTTATATAATAGTAACAATAGCTAGAATATTAATTAGTCGCGGTAAATATTAGACTAAACCCTAGTGGCAATGATACTAGGTTTTGCCGAAGGAAAAGTGTGTTAAGAGTAACGAAGTGCTGTCCAAGCGCCGAGCCACCACCTACTCAGGTGAGTGCATAGTTACTTTCAGCTTACACATAGATATGAATTATTTTATATAAATTACGTTCTATGTGTGCATATTATCTGAATACTTGCTATCTATGCTGGATGAACGTTTTATACATGTTTTCAATGATTTAAACTGTATCTGTATTTTATATCTACAAAATGTTTTGGGTAAAACATGGGTAGATGTAATAGTTGTTGTGTGACAAAATAAAATAATGAGAGTTCTCGTTATAGATGTTATTGATGATCTAGTCATCTAGCGGAGTATAGATGACGACCACGGACTATTCTAGACAGTCCAGTGGAACACTAGCAGGCTCGCAACCTGTAGGTGTTTATTTGAACTGTGTGCTCACCGGGTGTACTCCATCCCCCACATGGTTGCCTTAAGGACATTTATTGCTAAGGAATCCCCTTAGCAGTAGTGTCCATCCCGATGATAGTCCTTAGACTAGGTCCCTTGTGTTAGATGTTTTTATGGACGTAAAGTGAGGATAACGGGAACGGGTAATCGGGTTTGTTTGGTTTGATAAAGTTAATAAACTTATTTATTGTGGGTTGAAAACCCTATGTGCTCACCAGGCTCCCAAGCCTGACCCACTCAGTTTCTTGTATTACAGGTAGTGGCGCTTGAGCATAGATGTGATGTCTTGGGATGAGAGATTAATGGATTTTAGGTCTGTAAATACGGAATAATGTAGTAAGGCCTATGCTGTATTGTTTATTCTTATGATCTATATCGAACATGACATCCCGAGCCTTTTAATGAAATACATTTCTTTGGAAATGCTTTTGATAAATCTTTATCATATTTTGTTTTAGGACAAATTCCGCAACACTTTTATTTAAAATGTTACTCTGATTTTTAAACAAAGCATAAACAAAAATCGGTCTTTTATGGCCGTGATTTTGGGGATGTCACATTTTTGGTGTCTTATAAACTTCACAGAGCACACTTGTATTAAATTATATTATTAATGCAATGGATAATGTTCTTGATTGTTTACTACTATTCTTTGTTGTGATACTGTACATGACGTCTTCCACCCTCGAACATTTCCGCCGTTCCAGTTTTGGGGTGTGACAAGACACCTATGTTGCAGTCACAACAAATTTGTTAGAGTTTCCCAAATGATTATGCTCTGGGAGCAAGTTTCGAAGATCAAATTAGATCAGTTGGTATAGATGAGATGGTTCTCCCTTGCTGGAGAGAACCATATTGGTGTTGGGTGATTGTTTGGCCATGGAGGCTCTATGGTTTCAGCCCCAAGGAATGGGGTCCTCCTCCATTGAGGAAGTTATGTTATATTTATATGGAACAATTAGGTTGAGAGATAGTTAGGTCTGGCCTTGGGCCAGCCCAACTCAGACCCCGCTAACAAGCAGCTGGGAAAGAGCTCTTGGACGCCAGGCAAGTGTCAGGCGCCAGACAAGGTTGGCAGGTGAGTACGTGCGACTAGGCGATGGAGGTGGTACATTTGATACATAGCAATGCGACGAGTACAAGTGATCATGTTTATCCCTTTTAGTTTATTTTACTAAACTTAGTATTTTAATATTTTCTTATTTTGGTTTGTTTAAGACTTATTTTAGTATATGGATTTGTATAATTATGTGGTGGGATTTTGTTTTTATACATGTTTTAGTTTGTTTTCCACAATGATGTTTTTTAGTGTTTTAGATCTTTGCAGAATTTTTTCTTAGAAAGCTGGCAGTAAGTTCAGCTATTAGGAGCGAGTATGTGTTCGTGACAAGAGATATTTCATGAAAGGATTTGCATCACATAAGTGTGGGGTCACATACCCACATGAGAGAGGGATCGAGGTATCAAAGCTATCACAAACATGGGAAGGAAGAATTTATACGAGAGACAAGGCGATTGTTTGGCCAACACAGCTCGAGTCAATTTATTTTGTGAAGCAGTTCCACTGTTTGAAATTCACACAACGAGCCTAGCTACACGCCTCGGATCTCTATTTAATTCCAACGAAAGTTCCATGATTTCAGTACTCCCAACGCAATAATTATATATGTGCATTGCGATGATTCGAATGCTTCAATTCTATTGTTATACAATGTTTTTTGTCAATCATTTCGCACCAAGTCCTATGAAGAGCGGAAAAGAGACAAAGATCCAGTTTTAGTTTATGGAAAAATCAGAAGCAACATTATTTAGTACTATTTTTTAAGCAACCTACAAACAATCAAATTCGATCTTGCCACTATTATTCCGAGAGAGTCATTTCATTTTTCTCAGTTTTTAGATTTTATGTACTTTAAATTGTTTCTATACATACAATGAGGGTGTTTTATGTAATAAGTGTGAGGTAGGAGGTCCAATAAGGAAAAATGTGCTAGATAAATTTGGTAAAATTAATTTCTTTTGCTTTGATTTAAATAGATTAAAATGGAAGTTATTGGTGTTATGGAGGATAATTTGAAATGAATTCTAAGATTTTATTTTGTGGATATGTAAAAAAGAATATATATGTGGTTTTCAAGTTTTAGTAAACTCATGACCCAAAAATGTGAACTTGTGTAGTTTGAGGGATACTAGGTTTTGCATTGTTTGCTAAAATAAATCTTTCAAAAATTATATTCATTAAATATTATACTATATCATTAACGAATAAAGGTTGAAATTATGTTTCCAAGCATTGGTTTATTTATTTTTATGATGCTTGAAAAAGAAGTCAGTTATGAAAAAGAAAAAAATATATATATCAAAATAGTTGTTGAAAAATGAGTCAATAAGGAAAAATATGATTAATAAAAAGTCAAGGTCAACAAGAGCTTAAAAATATGATTAATAAAAAGTCAAGGTCAACAAGAGCTTGGAAAGTGTGATAATCAAACAAAGTGAAATCAAAGTGAAGAAGAAAAAAAGGGCCTTTGTCATAATTTGCGAAGTCAAAATCTTTTATTGCTTTGTTCTTTTTCATTTTAAATTGAGCTTAGGAGTTTGGGAACATAGCAAACACACATTGAAGTTAGGGGGGTTTTAGGGTATATTTGAAGGGATGCAGAAAAAAGTATTGTTCAAATTGAATGGGGATATTTATACAGAATTATAATATTTAAAGCTTGTAAAGTTATTAGGTTTAGACAATGATATACACGTTGAATCTAGGTAAAGTTTATGGTGCTTAAAATAATTTAAATTATGATATTGTAAGATTTATAAGTTGTTGAAACAAAAGAAGCAAAAATATTAGAAATGAAACTTGATTTGAAGGTTCTGGAAGGAATGTTGGAACGCGCCCGTCGCGCAACATCATGAAGGTTATCACGATGCGGCCTTGCCTTGCTGATTCCTGATAAGGATAACTAGGGATGTCAAATATGTACTAATGGAAACAAACCAACATGCTACCAACCGACCAATTAAGTTGGTAGCCAACATGTGTGGTAGCCAACATGATTGGTTGGTAATACCGTACCAATTATTTAATCTTGGCACGGTAACAATACATAATTTTAAATATCATGTTTGTACCGTACCAACCAATTTTATATTTAATATATATATATATATATATATATATATATATATATATATATATATATATATATATATATATATATATATATATATATATATATATATATATATATATCAACTTTCAAATGGATGTTGCAGATTAGTGATTACACGTTACACGTCAGTCATCATCATTTTGGCAGATAGCACACTAAACTAAAAAACTAAAAGGCTAATTAATAAATTAAAAAATGACAAATATAATGTTTAGTAAAGAAAAAAAATCCCGATACATATCTTAAAACATCCTTTAAATTCGTAATCTTTAATAAAAAGAATCTAATAAGCAAACTCAAGAACTGCAAAATTCATTTATGCAAATATTCTTTATGCAATAGATCATTTAGATTTTGTGTATTTAACAATTCAATTATATATTATTTTTGTTATTGGTATATGTTGGTACCAATTTGTACCAACCATGCTAGTTGGTACCAATTATGTTTGGTACGGTAATGGTAGCTAAATTTTTATACAAATTATAGTTGGTACGGTATATGGTTTATGGAAAAAATATCCAGTACCGTAGCATGTTCACCCCTATGGATAACAATGAAATTAAATTGTCACAACGTGAATTCCTTATTTACTACGACGTGAATTACGCTAAAGCCTAGAGATAGATGCGGAAATTAGACTTTTTAGTATATTTGATAACCCAATTAATCTTGGTCTGAAATAAACCTTAGACCAGTGGTTTTTGAAAGTCTAGAAGGCAGACGAAGGGTCATTAAGCTTATGTAGAGCAAATATCTGAAGGATTAAAGAGCCGATTTGTCAAAGGAATCATTTCGTCTGTTGTTCCCACCATGATCAGTATTCCGAATTGTTTTTCTTTTTGTATTTTTTCTAATTTCGGGATTATAACCCTTTTACTTTTGTTTAGAATAGATGAATCGTTGAAATTATTGGTTATTTGTTATCTGGATATTTAGAGTTATTTAATATGTTATGTTTGATTGATCAAATACTTTATGTACTAAAATTTTGATTTTTATTACATATTGCTAACTTAGTAGAATTTAGACGATCACTTTGATTTTATAGCTTAAATCAAAGTTGTTTTATGACCGTAAAATAATTATGACTAGTGTTTGATCAAAACCTAGGGTTAAGTGATATAATCATGATCCTTAATATGTAGGAAAACGTTTGTTAACCTCTTATGCTTATAATTGATTTTCATGACCATTGAAGTTAATTCCTAGATCGACTCTCTTATAATACGAATGTAATTAGATTGTTTGGATAATGAATCACATGACCCTTGTGTTTATTAACAATAATAATTATACAAATTAGTTAATCAGACCAAGATAACTAATTACAATAGGAATCGGTGAACAATGTATTGCTAACCATTTCCCTTTAATAATAAACCATAATTTTGAGATGTAATCAAGTTCAAACCAATGTACTTGAAGTGATTTGTTTTCAGTCAGTTTATCTCGTTAGTTAGTTATTGGTTTATAAATAATTGAGTTTTATAATGAAAATCCCTTTTTTATTGCTTTTGTTTATTCAGTGTAATGTATAATCAAAGAATCTAATGTTAATTCACCACCGTTACCCAAGTATTTGTGAGACATAAACCCGGATTTAACATGCAGAATATGTAGAAGTACATAATCGACAAGAAGAATGTACCGTTTAAGCACAATTGTATAGATAAATGTGGAGTAGAACAAAATTTATAGGAGCATGTGCTTGCTCATCTACAATACTCACTCAAACTAATCTACTCTCTACAACATATTAAGGCTATACAAAATGGGAGCTTTCAACTCTAAAATGAATATGAATCTATTATTTATAGAGGAGCTACATCCCATAAGCAACAAGTCTTAAATTCCTACATATGTCATAAAAGGAGTGAATCTATTATCCGGTCATGATCAGAATGTGCTCGAATGGGTAAAACATTCATATTCTCCCCCTTGACAACTTGAATAATTATTAAGTTTTGAATTCAGAAAAAATCGATTAATTTGACAATTTTAGTTGGATTTTGAGCTTTTTGGACCGCCTTGGGCACTATAAACCGAACAAAAATGTTCAATTTTCTGGAAAATAAAAACTCTTGCAAAAACATCAAATTTGAAAACCTGAGAATTTTCTCCAATAATTGCAAGATTTTTTGTTTTTGGATGGCAATTGCCATTTTGCTGAAACATTGGAGACCAATAGTGTAACTTATGCTATCATCTTCCCCAGTGCATCAGAATCTCTGATGAACATAGCAGCAAGCACGCACAAAATTTTGAAATTCGACATTCAAATTCTTCAATTCGAAAATCCATATCTCGACCTTTAGGCTAATCGGTATGGGGGGCATTTCATGCGTCTTGGGCTGAGGTGGCGTGTCTCCCCACTCGTGAACACTGCCCCAAGCCCGGTGGGGTACGCGTGACGTAGCTCCGGAGACAGGACGAGATGACGAATCATAATCCTTCTTTTTGCAACGGCTGGATTTGGGTGGGGAATGGTCATTTGACTGTTTAACAATTAAAAAAAATAAATTTAAACAATCTCAACTTCATCTATAAATTACCTACTATTCTCTTTACAATTTACACTTCAAAAAACAATCTCTACATTTTATTATCATCTACAAAAAACACTCATCTCTCTCATTTTTTTTTTCTCTCTAAATGGATTCAAAGAAAAATACCCCAAACACTCCAAATGCAAATGTTAATCACATGCAATTGTTAACCTCCCCATTCCAACAACAACCTCTATTCACCACTTTATATCCCCGGAAACTTCTACCAACAACAACCACAACAATTTAATCAACCTCAATTCCAAGTCTTTCAACAACAACTTTCTCAACAATTTCAACGACATTCTCAACATTTTCAGCAACCGTTTCTTTTATACCTCAACAATTTCAACCATCTCTAGTCTCATTATCTCAATCTCAACCTATAAATCTCGACAATGATGACGACGGCGAACGGGTCCAAGAAACACAACAACCAACTCGTCGAAGGAAAAAAACAAAAGATCCAAAAAAAAAGAGAACTACTGCATGGAACGAAGACGATGAGGAAGCTTTAGCAAAATCTTGGATTTTCATATCGCAAGACGGGGATGCCGGCAACTCGCAAACGGTTAAAAGTTTTTGGTGTCTTATTTTAGATCATTTACACGCGTTATTAGGAATGAAAACGGAGCGGGCGTACGACTCGATCAACGTAAAATGGCATGATTTACGAGCGGCTTGCACCAAATTCAATGGTATATTTGACAAGATTAAAAATATGCATAGAAGTGGTAGCAACGATTTAAACATTTTAGCAACCGCGGCCTACAAATACAAAATTACCACCAATGGTAAACCGTTCGGCCACCAAAAAGCGTGGGAAGTTTGTGGTAACGATCCAAAAATAGGTTTTATATCTAGAAATGGCGCATTCGGGATCTACCACCGGTTCCAACAAAAGGGCAAGAACATCCGAATCGATGTGGGTTTTGGATTCGACCTCAACGAAGACTTTGACGCCACCGACGGGGAGGGCCCACCGGACGTCTAACTTCGTCGACTACCAGGAAGGGACAAAGCGAGAAAGGGGGCGTCTTCAAGCGGAAAAGTACCGGCAACTAGCAAAGGCGAGCTTGCGACATCCATAGATAAAGCACTAGTTTTTCTATAAAAAAAAAAATACGAATGAACGAAGGAAGCTCGTCGCCAAAAAATAGCTCTTACCGATCTTCAAATCATAAACACAAAACCCCAACCGGATATCGACACAGAAAATATTGCGACGTTTCTTAAAATTCAACGACAAGTCTGGGACAAATATTGAATTTAAGTTCTAATATTTATGGTTTTAAGTAATTTAGGTTTTTAATTATTTTATGTTATTTTAAGAATTTTAGGATTTTAATTTTTTATGTTTTTTTTATGAATTTTAGGATTTAAATTTGTGTTTTTATATTAATGTAATGTGTTTTTATTTTTAATGTAATGAGTGTTTTTTATTTAAATTATGGTTTTATTTTAAATTATGATTTGTATTTTGTTTTTTATTTAATATAATGTTAAAAAAAAATAGAATTTGCGGAGTGGTAACCATTTACAATGTTTAATGGGTTGGTAATGGAGCTGACATGGCACACAGTTGGCTGCACTTTATAGATAGATGGTGGATTGGGTGACCACTTCCAGCAGCCTTAAAAGCATATTTCCAATATCCAACATGTTTTTAGACATAGAAGCCTTCTATTATAAGAAATTAATTTCGATAGTCATAAATTTTCGATGTCGAAATTCAAATTTGCACTTTGAATCACCATTAAAGACCATCATCTAAAACCTTCAAGACTTCAATGTCCATCAACACCACATCGATCATAAGTCATTTCCAAATTCAGTGAACATCGAAAACTTCATTTGTTCTGTGATAATCATATGCAAACGTCGAAATCTAATGGAAGTACCAATTTTTGAGTTTGAAACAATATTTTGACTTCCAGATTTCAACAATCAATTCGTTACAATGCATCGCAACTCCAAATGTTGACCAAATGCTTTGACTTTCCATTCAATTTATAACGAAGCATCTTATATCATCGATATCCAATTTTGATTTTCTTAGTTTGATTACATGATTTCAACTTCCAACAGATTTGACCAGCTATCGCACCAGAAATTTGACTTTCAAGGCTTCAACTTTCAAGTCACATACCATCCATCGATTTCATCATGTACATCACACCTCATCATACCATCGAAGAACACTATCGAAATCTACTTCACATGAACAACATCAATTCCAAGAGAACAAAACTGGAACACCAATTTCAATAAACGTTTTTAGATTAAACACCCACTTTCAACATGTTCTTCAATTGTTCTTCATCGATCAAAATTTGTAAACCATCATTCCAGTAACATTGATGGATATATGATTTCGATTCAAACCAAATTCATGTATGAAACTCAAAATCAAATAAGCACTGAATCAAATAAAAAAAGAACTCATGATCGCAACTCAAATCAAATTGAGTAGCGTACAGGAAGAGACGACGCAAACAAATAAAGAAATACTGATCAACAAGATTTGCGAGGAACGTGAATCAAAGAATTGATTAAACAATTTGAAAGATTGGGCTAAATATGAATAAGTTTGACCGAAGAATGAAAACAATCAGATCTGATTTTGGGCTACATATGTTAGATGAACAATATTACAATAATATTTCGTGATTTGGGCTCAAATTGTATTCAAATGATATGCAATGGGCTTTCAACGAACAGTACTAGACCGAACATGGTCTTAACAATAATTGGATCAAATCTTGATATAAATTTAGGCTAAAACAAATGAATCACACGAAGTTAGCTCAAAATAAGGATTGAATGAACAGTGAACGGTAATGAATTGATTTGTATGACCGAAAGACGGATCAATATTTTGGATTAATATAATTGAATCAAAATGATTTTAATTCAATTTTGGGCTAGATCAACGAATAAATGGATTAGATCGATAATTGGGCTTGAAACCAAATAGATCCGATCGAAAAATGGTAATGAATAGCAATTTCGAGAATATGAACATGGTTTCAAGAAATTGAGAAACTCACAAAAAGATATCGAATCTTGAATCGATTACTCATGAATGTTGTAAAATCATGAACCGTTCTATGAACTAATCGCTTGAATTTTCATTGTTTGACGTTGATACCAATTGTTAAGATATAAACCTGGATTTTTTATATCTTTTCTAATAAATAAAATGAAGGTTTTTTTGCCACTTGTCATATTCTTATTTAATTTGTCAAATGTCATTTTGTGGTTATTTTGAATTAATTTTGTTTTCCTTATGTTATTTTATAAGTTTTTCTATTTTATTAAATTTCATATAATATTTTAATGTAATAATTGCAATAAATTTAGTAATAAATGGATATTAATTTCATTAATAAACATATCTTTTAATTCAAAATTTCCAAAATTAAAATATTTTTATTATACTAATTCATTATTTTTCTTATTTTCTTAAAAATTCAATGTTCTTAAATATTTTGACCTTTATATTTATTTATTTTTTAAATTAATCCATGTAATACATGTGTCTCATAACTAGTGTGTAATATGTAGAAGTACATAATCGACAAGAACGATGTAACGTTTAAACACAATTGTATAGTTAAATGTGGAGAAGAACAAAATTTATATGAGCATGTTTTTGCTCATCTACAATATTCACTCCAACAAATCTACTATCTGCAACTTATTAAGGTTATACAAAATGGGAGCTCTCAACTCTACAATGAATATGGCAATCTTTATAGAGGGTCTAGAACTCATAAGTCACAAGGCTTGAATTCACACACATGTCATAAAAGGGGTGAAGCCCTGAAGTCATCATCACATGGAGAGCTTTGCACCCTAACAGTGTTTACACCTTTTTTTGTCACAACTATACTATTTCACGATTAGGTATACTGCCTGGTGTATGAAAGCTAATTGATATAGAATTAGATTTATAAATTTAAAACTAGCGCATAAAATATAATCATCACTTGGCAAACAAATATGTAACACATCCAAGGCAAATAGTAGAAGATTTATTGGTAAAAGCGGACAAATTTATGTTTCCGTTGATGTCATGGTGCTTAGTTTGGATGAAGATGATCAAGTTCCAATCATTTTAGGAAGGCCTTTCTTGAGCAACGCAATAGCATTGGTTGACATCCATGACTCAGGACTGACAGTTAGAGTCAGATCTAATGCAATTACTTTTGGTATAGATCAATCAATGAAGCATTAAAGTATATGTGATGATGTGGTCTTCTATGGACGTTTTGATGCTTTTCTAGAAAACGTTATGAAATAATTAAAAGGATAAAGGAATAGACAACATGATGTCACTAGATAGAATCATTTGATATTAAATGAGATCTGGAAGAGCTAGAAAAGCTATTGCAAGATAGTGAGAAGAAGAACAAAAAGAAATCATTGTTCAACAAACGCATTGTGTAGTAATAGAAACGTTTCGCGTGATGGAAAACATAGATTACAACAACAATGCTCTAAGTGGAAAAACGTTTGACAATTAAATAATTAGGGCACATGCAACCTAAAGGGATCTATGTCTTTCACATAAAGTTAACATACTATGAATTATCAAACTACAAAACCCTAATCGAATTAGAGTTCATAAAGGAATATTACATAGCTTTTAATTTGTTACAATAAACAAATCTAAAACCTTTCTTCAAGGCTTTTAGAAGCAAGCACCATAAATCTCGTGTCTCTAATGGTTTGCACCCAAACCTAGCAACTAGGAGACTTGAAAAGATAGAAGAGGGGGAAGTAAAATTTTGGCTTTGCCTTGAGGAATAAGGATGGACAAAATTTAGAACCTCATGGATGGTTTTTATAGGTGATCAAAGGAGCTAGGGATAAGACAGTTTCCTAAGATAAGCCTTAATCCCTTCACTTCCTCCCAAAGCCATCCAAGGCACCCTTTATCCCTAAGAAAACCCTAGAAGACCTCTAGATTTTTTTCCCCCTCCTAGGTTTCCTAAGATAAGCCTTAATCCCTTAACTTCCTCCCAAAGCCATCCAAGGCACCCTTTATGCCTAAGAAACCCCTAGAAGACCTCTAGATTTCGTTCCCCCTCCTAGGGAGGTTCTAGAATTGATTAGTGTTCAATCTTTTGAGCATTGTCACATTTTGCCCTTTCATTTTTAATTATTCCAATTAATTGTTGATTAACAATACAATTTCTAATTAATATATTATTCTTATAATACATTAATAAATTATTTATTTTGATTTCTAGTTAATGTATAATCACATAATAAATTAATAAATCACTCATTCACTTACACATACACACACATACTCTTTCTCTCTCTCTCTAAAATTCATCCTTTTCAATTACTAGGTTTGAGGGAAACCCAAAAGAACTTTATTAATAACTCAAGATTATACTAATTTATTTATCGGCTTAGACACCTGATCCAACAGTCTCACAATTAGATAAGTCTAAAACTAAATCACTGGTATAACTTCTAAATTTAACAACAAAGAGTGCTTCCATAGCAACTGTCTAGAACCTATACTGTTTTATTTACCCAATTGCAACTAGCATCACCAAACTGGATAAACCAATCCCACAGTAGTAGAGAACTTAGTCCATGTTATCCTTCCTTCCATTTTTAGCTGTTGTTCCCATAACCTTTCAAAGCAATACACTCAATCCATTCACGACAACTACAAGTGATAAACACAACTTAATCATACATGAATTTCTATTTAGCAAGCTACCATATACAAAACCTTTAAATATAACATTATTCAACAATGCTCAGTTCCTTGTCTATACAGGAGATACCAAAATGATAGAAAGAACAAAGACCACTACAATACCTTTCAAGGAAAAACTCAAAAAGATTCTCTGGGCACTCATTCCCATCGAAAAAAAATTCCATGCCTAATTGATGTTTCATACTTCAACTTAAGGGCAAAACAAATTAAACTGTCTGTCTTCATAAAGCGTCTTAAAAAGAAAATACTTATCAAATTCCAAAACCTATAAAACTAGTCCATACAGACTTACATCCCTACAACCTCCAAGTAATAGGGGAAACTTTAAACAAAAAAGAATATACTTATTCTTTACAATAGATCAGTCAGTCGACTATTCTGATATAAAGGTCAAGTACTACAACTTGACCAAGGCTACCTGCTTAGCCCAAGAATACACTTATTCTTTACATATAGCTCGGTCAGTTGACTACTCTGATATAAAGGTCAAGCACTATAGCTTGACGAAGGCTACCTGCTTAGCCCAAAAATACACTTATTCTTTACATATAGCTCGGTTACCCGACTACTCTAATATAAAGGTCAAGCACTACAAATTGACCAAGGCTACCTGCTTAGCCCAATAATACACTTATTCTTTACGTATAGCTCGGTCATTTGACTACTCTGATATAAAGGTCAAGCACTACAACTTAACCAAGGCTATCTGCTTAGCCCAAGAATATGCTTATTCTTTACAGATAGTCCGACCATCTAACTACTCTGATATAAAGGTCAAGCACTACAACATGACCAAGGCTACCTGCTTAGCCTAAAAATACACTTATTCTTTACAGATACCTCGGTCCTCTGACTACTTTAATATAAAGGTCAAGCACTGTAACTTGACCAAGTTTACCTGATTAGCCCAAGAATACACTTATTCTTTATACTTTATAGATAGATCGGGCAGCCGACTATTCTGATATAAAGGTCAAGCACTACAACTTGACCAAGGCTACCTACTTAGCCCAAGAATACACTTATTCTTTACAGATAGCTTGGTTAGTCGACTACTCTGATATAAAGGTCAAGCACTATAACTTGAGCAAGGCTACCTGCTTAGCGCAAGAATACACTTATTCTTTATAGATAGCTCGGTCGTCTTACTACTCTGATATAAAGGTCAAGAGCTATAACTTGACCAAGGCTACCTGCTTAGCCCATGAATACACTTACTCTTTACAAATATCTCGGTCAACCGACTACTCTGATATAACGGTCAAATGCAACATCTTAACCATGGTTACCTGCTTAGATAAGGAATACAATTATTCTACAAGTGTAGCTCGGCCAACCGACTACACAAATATGTCCGTCAAACGCAACAACTTGACCATGGCTACATGCTTAGCCAGATATGCAAGATGCTTGGAATTTTGTTACACAATGACATATATGCTTTAATGTTGATCGCTTTGAAAATCCATATAAAGTAGATTCCCTTATAAAGGAATTTTACATCTTCTTGGAGCATAAAAACCATAGAAGGTAGATTACAAGTGCGGCCTTGTCTGACGGCCGAAAATATTTTGTGTTGCATGAAGATTTAGTTGTAATTTAGTCTAAAACATTATATGTCTTTACGCCATATACTATTTCAGACTGGGTGGCATAATGGTGTACGGGGTTAGCCCACACACAATATCAGTCTGGCACAAAAATAATTATTTACCTAGCCTGCCAAAGCCAAGCTAAAAGGAAGAGTAGAAAAGAAAGATAGAAAGGAAGGATAGAAAAGAAAGATCGAAAGGATGGTCAAATATAAAAGCAACACTTCTTTATTCATGAATAGTAAAATAAGATATGTCTCCTGTGCAAGATCTCTAATATTATATTAAGTATAATTTTATATTGAGTAGGCCAGTACAATAGCTTATATAATAGTAGATAAAGTCTTCCCTTCCCTGCCTATAAATAGCATCTCTGCACAAACACTCCAGGTAAGTGTTCTTTACTCAATTCAACTTCTCTTATGGAGATTCTATGTCTCTATGCAGTTCGCTCCATCCCGCTAGGTGGAGTTGACCCTTTCTCTATTAGCGATTTAACTTGATCATCAAAGCTTGATCCCGGGGCACAGTCCCTAGGGAAAGTTTAACGGTCTTGTTTCTTGCTGCTACCTAGGTTTTATTGTTGGAATCCAACCATGGCGCACACCCAAGGACATATGAGCTTGATCAATGCCCGATGAAGCGACCACGAAACCTATGTAGCAATATGACCCTTGTTAATGACATCAAGCATGTCATAGTCCATGATCTTGAGAACATCCATAGCCTTTGATTTCCATGCAACGAAGTTGTGTTCATCGAAAGGAGGGATCTTGCTAACAATAGACGAATTTGGATTCTAGGATGAAGACATGATAACTTGAATGTATTGTAAACCCGCTCTGATACTAGTTGAATTTTTATAACGATCAGATACACTCAATTATGAATTCATGTATCAAGACCTCTTGGTTTATACGTTTAGAAAGAAAAAATAGTAAGAATATAGTTTTTTTATCAATATTTAATAGCATGTTGTTCACATTTAAAAACGTGACTATAACATTGTCAAATTAGACTCATTTATAATAGGAGATACAAATTTTCTAGGGAATATACTTTTTCAACCTTTTCAAACATTAAAAACAATGCATTCCAATGTTATGTAATCTTCTTTATGAGAAAATCCGTTTTTGCTTCACATTGGTTTGTTTATGTTGTTATTGTTTGTGTACATAAATGATACTTTATAGGCTCATGAGATGTATATCCCATTATGTATTTCTATTTATTTAGTTTAATATAAGGACATCAATTGTAGGAAATTCATTATTCAATATGGAATTAGAGCATAACCTCTAAACCCTAGCCAATCCTCTCATCCCCTCCCTCTCTCACGTTTGATGATAATGACGCTCTCTCTCTCTCTAGAAAAGTTGTAAAAATGTATGTTCCTCTCATTCTTGATCTTGATCTTCCTAACTATGATGCTTTATGTGAGTTTTCTAAAAATCAATACATTGGATTTTGTGTGCTTGACCATATTGATGCTTCACATGATGCCCCAATGCAAATCTTTAATAAAGCTTTTTATTTATGTGAATATCTCCTATCTCTTTTCCAAATCATTCACAAACAAAACATGATGACTCATCAAATATAGAAGAACCTTGAATCACTATTTTTTCACAACAAATATGCAAAGATCCTTCAACTTGACAACAAACTTTACAACATCAACACTGACGTATATGTATGCTTCAAAAAAATCATGAATATTCTATATAACATTGAGGCCATTGTACTTGAGAAAAACATAGTCATCTACATGATTAACAACTTATCCACCAAGTATGAATACATAGCAAGCCTTATCCGACTCTGTAACTGCTCCTAACTTTTCAAGAAGCACATTGCATGCTTCTTATTGAGCAAAAATAAGTGGGTCAAATCTATAGTTAACATACTTAAGAATATTCATCCTCTCCTTCTATCTATAGTACATATTCATCTAAACGCAAAAAAAAATATCATGGGAATAATCCTTGAGGACAAGATAGTTGTAGCGATTATTTACGCCAACATTAACATATAGCCGATAATCACATTTATAGGCCTCTAGAATGATGCAAAAGTAGCAGCAACATACCTACTAGGCAAATTTTCAGCCACCCATATGTGGGTTGTACAACCCGAATATCCGACCATTTCATCTCCCACCTAGAAGCAACCATAGGGCAAACAAAACCAAAGGATGTCTCTTCACACTCATCCTTCCTTCTAGTAGGCATCACCCAATTCTTCTACACCTCATACATATCTCGCATAACCCAAAAAATCACCCCCTCTATAGTTTTTCTTTCCCGTTAGCACATCAGATCATGCCATGGTTCTCCGATAATTTTTTAACATCATGAATTTGAATGACAAATGAGATAATTATTGGTACATGGCAACGAGGATACCTCCCACCTTCATTCCAGTTCAGGTTTTCTCAAGTCCTATGTTGATAGTAGCACTTTTAATTTTCGCTTAGTTGGGATGGGACACAAACACTTAGCCATTCTCCTACATTCAATACTATTGATATGGATGAGAGACATATAGTTAGCCAAGCCTTATTTCCCCATTTAAAACATAATGTTCGTATTACCCCCATGTAATATATATATATATATATATATATATATATATATATATATATATATATATATATATATATATATATATATATATATATATATATATTTGTTCATCAGCCTACATGTTTCAATAAAAATATTCAGTAGAGTTAGATGAGTTTGGTATTTTTGTGAATGACTATCAAACTCACCAACTTTTAGCAACCCTAGTCATCCCTACCCTATTAATTTATTAACACTGCAAGCTTTCATCGCATATATTCTATCTTTTTGGCACCAGCATCCCAGTCAACCCGGTGTCCAAGATTTATAATTCTATTGCCACTTTCCTATTTCAAAATCTATGCAGTTATCGCGGTCGAAAATCAAATAGCGGTCGAGGTCCGCTATTTGAAATAGCGGTTTTTACGGTGGTAAAGCGTTGATATAGCGTTATATATATATATATATATATATATATATATATATATATATATATATATATATATATATATATATATATATATATATATATATATATAGTTAATATTTAGTTAATCTTTAATCGGTATAGACCATTCGAACATTTATAGTTATTAAGTTTAATGTTTAAGCATTAGTTAGTTTATTAATATTTCTTATTAATAGCATAAAGAAATAAAAAAAAAAAAAAAAAAAAAGTCAAACAAAAAGTAAGGGATAATCATACACGAGGAGGGCTTCGGTTACATTCAGAAGATCATCACCGAAAATCGGTGGAAATTTTTATAATAAAAAAAAATATTGGGTTTGAGTTTTGACTGAAGAATAAAGTATTGGGCATACTATAATCGTATATAACGAAAAAAAAAACTATTGGACTCTTCATTTAATTATGGATCTAATAACCTAAGTAGCCCATTGTGGATGAAAATCAAAAAGCGGTAATAGCGGTGATATTGCGGTCATAAGTTTCGCGGTAAATAGCGCCGATATTAGCGGTACCGCAATTACTAAACGCTATTTTGAAAATATAGGTCGTGGATCACCATGAACCGCTATAGTTTATTATATGGAATGAATTTTGAACTATGTTACCAATCGCACGCTATAGCACCGCTATAGCGTGCGATTGGTAACATAGTTCAAAATTCATTCCATATAATAAACAAAAGTTTGGTTCTACTATTATGTTTGTCAAGTAAGGAACCATGTTTTTTTTCCTTTTCTTATTTATAATTCTACTTTCACCTTCATATTTGGAAAATAAAAATATACATTTCACTATTGTACATCTCCAATTGTTAGCCATATTGTATTTAAATAATATGTCATTTTTCTTCACCATTTCGCTTATTATTTATGCGTGAATCGTAACCAATATAAATCAAAAATATTTTCCAAATTCTCACACTTTCACTCTTACATCAAAACTCATTTTGGATGTAAAATATAATAATGGTATTGAATATGATACATCCTTTTCACCTTCTTTATAAAAATAATATAATCAAATTTCATTTCTCTTGTACTCGTACGTCCCAACGAAATAACGAATCAAGTCATATGCTTCAAACCATTAACAATATCATTTATACACACGTATTCCATGCTCACTTCTACCCATATTTTGGATCAAGGCTCTTCTTATGGCCACATATCTCATTAATATCCTACAGTCCTCCACCATCCATAATAACACCATATTTTCTTATCCATTTCACCACCCATATATTTACATTTGCATGTTTTCGAATGTGTACACCCCACACCTCACCACTCCCTATAAACTCCCATCATGTACCACCCTTTGAATTTTCCCCAGGTATCCATTTCAACAATGTAGCTTCTAATGCCTTTACATTGCACTTCTCAAAATCTATCACTTTACGTTGCATTTTTGTTGGGTACGAATTGTTTTGACAGTCTGAACATTAATGCTAATAGCTGAAGTGGTCTTTAGAATTCATATCAAAGAGATGTTTGGATTAGAGTCCGAAGTAATCGATTAGAGCATATTATACTCCTTTAGACTTAGTTTTTTCTTAGGCTTATTTTAGTGCTCCTAACAATATGTATACATTAGTGTGGGAAGGATATTATGCAGTGACCTGTCACGTGTATATAACCTATGTTTTATGTTTATGATTGATCAAGTAACACCCCTCCTAATATATATATATATATATATATATATATATATATATATATATATATATATATATATATATATATATATATATATATATATATATATATATATATATATATATGTGTGTGTGTGTGTGTGTATGTGTGTGTGTCTATGTATGTCATTGTAATATAGTATTGGTTTCATTACATATGTGCTCGTGTTCACTCTAGATATTTTTGTACTCCGTTCACGTGATCAATCAAATATCTTCAAAGTATTATTTACATCATTATTCAACATTTAATTCCACATTTTACATTTTGTCTTTATGTTATTGTCTCTAAACTTTCGCGAACCCATTTCCATTTTGGTTCCATGACACCAAAATACCCCCGTTCATATGATTTTCTTGACTCCTCACCTTCGTCCCTTATTTGGGGTCCATCCCCTTTGAGAACATCTAATTTTCTTAATACTTAACTCTTAGGGATGAGGGTGAAAGGACACAAATAGATAACATTATACATTTGATGTATGTGTCTCGCTTTGGTATGTATTGTGCATTTTGGCATAAGTCTTTTTCATGATCGGGGTTGGGGTAGACACATTTTTAGGTTTCATTCATTTCTAATAATCTTTTGGTATTCGTTCACAATGCATTATTTTCAATTTTTGCTTTTCTTTCTTCAAGGAGTGTGTTTGTGGGTTTGTGTTCATTTTGTGTGCATGTGTAATGCCCGTAGATTCGGGCTAGTCAATTTAGAGATAATAAGCATAAAAAATTACTTTTTTATGGAAGATTATTTAGAGTAAATAATCTTAACCAACTTATAGTATATGTCACAAGGGTTTCGTACATATAAGAACGCCGAAATCCAAATTATAACAAAGAAGTTATGACCCATCAAAGTTTTTCGGCAAAACCGGCACGACACCGAATAACGTAGAAAGTGAATTTTTGATAAATTACTTTTTAGCCTTAGTGATCTAAATGAAAGTCATAGTATACATTAAACTGAGAACGTACATAAAAAGAGTGTCCAAATCTGACTTCGTATGAGGAAGTTATGATTTTTATAAGATTTAGCATAGCAGTGCACAACCCGGAATTTGAATTTTAGATCGATCGATTTTTAGCTGAGACAACCTAAATGATAATTGAAGATCTCATTAATAGGAGCTCAACGATAAAAAGACAATCGAAAATAGAGTATGTATGTAGAAATTATGAATTTTACACGGTCGTTAACGATGTAATCTTCTCATACTGTTAAATTTAAAATCGGTCGAGAATTAGCCGATGGAGTCAAAAGGAGAGTTTTAGATCTTTTCAATAACTACATGTGGATATAAAGAACGTCAAAAATGAAGCTCGTATGCAATTAGAAGTCAGAAGAGTGTTGCTGCGAAAGGGGTGACATGGCTTAATCTGCTTTCTCCCCACGCCTTGCCACTAGATAGTGGCATGTGGCACCAACTCGAAGAGTTAGTGCCATAAACTCAATGAGTTTGGCCATTTTCCAGCCTATAAATAGGATGCGAGAGCACCCCATTTTCCTCGCACCTTAACCCTTCTCTCTCTAACTACTCTCTAAACCTCTCCCATAGCCCTAGTAACTCCTAATTGCTAGAGGAAAGCCCCAGAGCTTTAGAAGGCTCCAAGAAGAAGAGCTTTCAGCTCGAAAGTTCTGCCCCTGCATAGCCCGGTTCCTCGCTAAACCCCATGTAAACTGAGTTATGCTTAACGTATTTTAAGTATAACTTATGTTTAAGTTCATTATCGTTATTATGAACCTATAAAAAGATTTATCAGTGATTCCAATTTGTTATATTGATTAATCTACTTATGGAGATGATGTCTAGACTGTGATTTTGTGAGATGTTTAAAATGGGATTTCCAAACAATATACTTTGTACACCAAACAGACCCTACCTCCGATATGATCCTACCCGGTTGTTCCTTACTTAATAGATCATGAAAGTAGACTTTGAGTTAATGATGAATCTAGACTAATAATTAGTCACAATAAATATTAGACTAAAACTTAGCGATAATAATGCTAGGTTTCATCGAAGGAAAATAGAATCGTTAGAAGCGAAGCGATGCCCGAGTTTGGAATCATCACTTTAACAAGTGAATGCATGGTTACTTTCATCTTACACGTAGATATGAAATATTTAATATAAATTAGATGCTATGTGTGCATATTATCTATGTTCTTGATATCTATGTTGGATGAACAACATATACATGTTTTATTCGATTTAAACTGTATACGTATTTTATACCTAAAATTATAATGGGTAAAGATGGGTAGATTAGAAATGAGATGAGAGATATGGATTTAGTGCCTTATAGATGAACATTGGTAGTTGCGCCACAACCTATAGATGTTTTTAAACTACGTGTTCACCAGATCCTAGCAGCTGCGCCTAAAGGATAATGTTGGCAGATGTGCCTAATAGATAACCTTGGAAACTATGGACTTAGTGCATGTTAGATAAACCCTGGCAGCGATGGACTTAGTGCATGTTAGAGAAACCATAACAGCGATGGACTTCATGCCTATTCCTTAGGACAATCCTTTGGAATGAATGAATGAATGAAAAAAGAGATGATTCTTAGGGTAGATCCTTAAGAATAAAGAGGATAATGGGGATGAGTAATTAGGTTAATTGTTTGATGATAAAACATAATAACTTTATTATTGTGGGTTGAAAACCCTATGTAGTCACCAGGTTTCCCAACCTGACCCACTTAGTTTACTTGTATCACAAGTATCGATATGAAGCTACTTTACACTAAGAGATTAATGGAGATGTAAATCACTAGTGTAAATGAATGTAAGGTCTGTTTACGCTTATGTTTCTGTATTGATGATGACATCCCAAAGTTTTATTATAAACAAAATACGTTTCTTCGGAAATGCTTTGATAATATACTTATCATGTTTTCTAGGAACAAGTTCCGCAATATTATTCTTTCAAATGAATACTCTGATTTTCAAATAAGCATAAATAAAATTTTTAAAATGACTGTGAATTTGGGGATGTCACAGCATGAACATTTATTGGTGTTCCTTATGAAAGTGAATTCTAGTATGTGACCATTGGTATTTTTTCAAAGATTGAAAAGTGCAAAAATGATAATTCGATTGGGGGCAAGGGGCAGGCAGGGGTTTAGGTGGACAACTTAGTATTTTTGCTCTCCTTCACTACTAGAAAAACAGTCTTTCACGACGCTCATTGCGTGTCGTAAAAGGCTCAGACGACGCGCAAATACGCGTCAAGGAAGGCCCTGTCATAAAGAGAGACGACGCGCGTTTACAACACGCAATGCGTATCAAGGAAGGCCTTGTCATAAAAGAACACGACACTCATTCGCGTGTCGTAACCTTACAACGCGCGTGTTAATGACACGCAATGCGTATCATTAAAACCCCTGTCAAGAAAGGCTATGTCATAAATGAAGATGACACACATTTTTGCGTATCGTAAATTTAAATGTTTAAAAAAATATATATTTATATATTTTTAAATTAAATTTGCATTTAATGTCTCATAATAGAAATAAAATACCATATAAAAAAATACAATCCATTGCATAAAATTTAATGTCATACAATTCTATTTCTTACAATATAGAAATTTGCATTCATCTAATCTACTCTTTGTTTCATACTAACAATTGAAATGAAGAATGCAACACTTGCATTTCCAGCATCTTATCTCTTTCAGCTTGAGCTTTCTTTTCCTCTTCTAACTCCAGAGCTATTCGCTTTCATCAAACCTGTAAAACACAACACAAAATCACTTGTCATTTTCATTCTATTTTTAAAATTAATTCTTATTAGGACATTATACTTTTAAACCTACCAATCTAGCAATTTTTTCAAAGAATATAATTTATAATTTTTTTATGGAAAGTACATTGCTATTTCTTGAATACAAGATGTTACAAACTATGAAAGAGAAACCCTCTGTCCACTTCCACCATGAAAAGTGGAAAACCAATCATTATATCATAAACACCTGGTTTTACAAGAATGAAGTTAATAATGATTAGATTGATAAATTAAGGAGTTAAAAATGAAGAAATATGATGTAATAAGATGAGAAAAATTATTAGGTAACAGGTTAAGAAGATATAAATGCACCATCATCATCTTTGTTGTGTTGGACATAGAATAGGATGCATACAAACCAGCTTGATGAACAACAAATCAAAATAAATAAATTAACTCATTTCTCATTTTCTAATATATCTTAATGTTAAATATAGCATTTACCTAGCACAGCTTGATGAAGATCATAAACATCCTTTCTGATAAAGTAATATATGAGTAATTATATATTTGTTCTAAGAAATGAACACAATACTTTCTAATTTCAACTTAACATTGATATGGCATAGAAACTTACATTCTCTTGTACCAAATAATTTCTTATTTACTCGTAGTAGTAGTGACTATATCTTCATTTTATATTTTTATTTTTTTTAATCCTCACAAGTATTTATAATCATTATCTCTGACTACAACACTAACCGGTAAGAAGAAGGCTTTTCCCTGATACTATCTCGCAAGTCAACTTTCTGGCTAATAAATTCTGTGTTGGCGTGATAATATCAACCTCCGAAAAAGAGATAACATCCTCAGATTCCTCATTGGACTTTGATGAAGTACCAACATTTTCATCTGCAATTTCCATCAGATTATTAGTAAATAAGCAACAGCCTAAAAGATTAGATAAAACACTAACCAAATTGTGCAGCATCAAGAAGTTCCTCAAGTTCAAAAATCCAATGAAGACCACCAGACAGTTGGATGAACTTTCTATGCAGCTCCAAGATGTCACCAAAGGCCAAGAAGCTTTCAGATAAAACTGATGCCAAAAACCGCAATGCTTGTGCAAGCTCACCTGCTAACAAAAAAATCCACTCACATCCAAACCAAAAAAATAAAAGCCTAAATTTCATTAGGTTCAGGTAATCGGTTCACAACTACTAAACTATTTCCAATTGTGGTAAACAAATGTCATGATGAATCGGAATTGACCTTGAGTGGAAGTCAATGAACGATCAGCTTTCTGCTCCATAGCATATAACAAGCTCAATCCCCAGGTAACATTGTGGGGTAGTTGTTTGGTGACAAAGTCATCCAGTACTCCAAATAACCATTTATTCCTCAGAAGTATTTTAGCATGAGCAAGAAGCTCATTAAATCTTGACTCAATCATCTGTCAGACAAACCATATTCAAGTATTATTATTATTATTAATATTATATTCCAAAATTCTCCTTTGTGGAAGGAAATATAAAAAAGAAAGAGGAGAGGAGTTACCACTTTTTCTCGAGCACCACCTCCAAAGGAAGCAACAGATTCAGCATGTGTACGCAGCCTCTCATGCATGGAGTCAAATACCACCTAGATCTACAGGGCATTTGAGTTGGCAAGGTCTGAATTTGTTGGTGTCACACAGTCACAACAAGAATTAAACAGTTGGGAGCCTTAATGCATGACATTATCATTGTTCTGATGCCAGAGTTATGTCAAGAACATTAGGAGAGAAAATCTTTAAACGAATTTGCTTGTCAGAAACACCCTTATTTCCCCCTGCTTCCCTGTCAGCCTCAGCCTATAGTATCCAGATTGTAAATTAAGAATTCAGTGTTCTAATCTCACTTGACAAGAATATAAAGTGCTTGAACTTTCTATTTAGAGGCTCATGATCATACATAATTCAAGGACACAATTACTCTGTTAACATGTAAACAACAAAATTCTATCAGATGAAAGTTTTTGTAGGTAGTAAAATTGGTCTAGGGAACTAATTTTATGAATATGAACAATGATTTTACTCCGTATTAATCTTTCACAGGTAGTAGAGTTGAACAAGCTATGATATAATATCACCGAAGCAACAATCCCTTATTCACCAAACTTGGCTACACTTCCATGACTCAAATGTTGAGACAACTGATTTATACATATCTAAGATCAAGTCATTGGCCTTATCTCCAATAGCATTAATAGCAACCTGATGAAAAAATTGCTCAACTAGTAAGTCATTTTACATATTTACAACCACATTTTTAAAGATAAATGAAAAAATAAAAAAAATACCTGGAGGCCATATTTGTCGGATTGAACAGTCATATTAGATAAAATTTCCATATCTGTAACTTGGAGGCCATATTTATACCTCCATTTGCATTCCTGCTAATAATTCCACAACTGGATCATGCATGTTACTTGTAACTCCAGCTAATTTTTAAGCTAAAGAGTTAGCCAATCCCATGTGGCCATCCATTCTTGAAAGCCATACCTGTCAAGATTGAAAAGACTAATTGTGATTAATTTGGGTTTAATTATAGTTTATATAATTTGTATTTAGTTTTTTCTTACAGGATGATGAGGTGTAATATAAGCATATCATAGTTGGAAGTACATTAAAATTTAAGTCTTGATGAGAAAAAAATAGAATTTTCAAAATACAATTAATGGCTTGTAAGATAAATATATTTAAAGTATAATGTTACAATGATGAAAGAAATGCACAAATAAATTAAAGTATGTTGCTATGATTTTCATTTAGCCCTAAACTGAAAAGAACAAAACACAAATGTTATATGTATATCATATGAAGAAGGTGAGGGATTTTAGAACCTGGAGTCCTCCAAAAAGCAAATGGACATGAGAATCAATAAATCCATGGATCAACAACTTGGTCTAGAAGGCAAGTGAAGATGGTTTTCACATTGGTTGCAGGATTACCAGGCTGTACACAATCCATCACATGTTCTTTATATGCACGCGTAGCTAAAATTATGCTCTACAACTTCCGTTTAGACTTCGTCGGCTAATTTTGATTTTAATTTTATTATTATTATTTTTAACAGATCGGGACAAGAAATCCGTTAAAAATTCATAACTTCTTTATCCGACGTCCGTTTTCGTCAGACTTTTTACCGTTGTGCTACAAATGATGAGACCTTCAATTCTCGTTTAGGTTGTGTCGGCTAAAAATCGCTCGATCTAAAATTCGACTTTTTAGCTGTCTACTACTAAGCTGAAGCTTCGAAAAATCATAACTTCCTCATACGAAGTCAGATTTGGGCGTTCTTTTTATCGAACTTCTCGGTTTAATGAATACTACGACTTTCGTTTAGACCACTAACGCTAAAAAGTAGTTTATCAAAAACTCACTTTTTACGACATTCAGCACCGTGTCGATTTTGTCGCGAAACTTCGACAGGTCATAACTTCTTCGTTATAACTCGGATTTTGGTATTCTTCATATCCCCGAAATCCATGTTTCGACCACTACAACTTTATGTAAAGATATAGGGCTTATCTCACACTTTAATTTTGACGCTTATTTTTATTCTTAATTAATTAAGCCCTAATAATTAAGCATAAAACACATAATTCACATAATATTCACATAATTCCTTTTCATTTCTTCAAAATGAGTTACAACGGTTAACCTAGACTATCACCTCAATATAAATGCCTAGGCTAGAGACAGGAGTGTCACAATTCTCTCCCCCTTAGGATGATTTCGCCCCTGGAATCACATATCACCAAACAAACTGCGGGTAGCGACTCATCATGTCACTCTCCGTTTCCCAAGTGAGATTTGGTCCATTCGTATGTTTCTAGCATACAATCACTAAATCGACCATCTTGCATCGTAAATTCATAGACTTACAGTCAACGATTGCCTCAGAATCTTCGATCAACCTCTTGTTTTCATCCAACCTTAACTCATAAATCGGAATTATGTCGGGCACATCTCCCGTGAACTTTCTCAAATAACACACATGAAAGGTGTTATGAATACCCTCTAGTTCTTCCGGTAACTCTAGCTTGTAAGCTTGATTCCCGATCCTCTGAAGAACTTTAAATGGTCCAATAAACCTTGGACTCAACTTTCCCCTTTTGCCAAATATTATAAGTCCCTTCCACGACGAGACTTTAAGTAAAACCGAATCTCCAACTTCAAAGGTTATCGGTTGTCTTTTCTTGTCAGCATAACTCTTTTGTCGATCTTGAGCAGCTAACATCCTTTCCCTTATCACTTTCAACTTTTCAGCAGTCTCATGGACTATTTCAGGTCCCATAAACTGCTTTTCTCCAGCTTCCAGCCAACATGATGGTGTTCGACACTTTTCCCCATACAAATCGTGATAAGGTGCCATCTTAATGATTGAGTGGAAACTATTATTATAGGAGAATTCTACTAGAGGTAAGTGTTCATCCCAGTTACCTTGGAATTCTAGGGTACATGCTCTCAGCATATCCTCCAATGTTTGAATCGTTTGTTCGCTCTGACCATCGGTTTGCGGATGGTAAGTTGTACTCAAAGACAACTTAGTACCCGATTCCACTTGTAGACTCCTCCAAAACCTTGAGGTAAAACGGCTGTCACGATCGGATACAATCGTTAGCGGAACACCGTGAAGCCTCATAATTTCCTTCACGTAAGAATTTGCAAGTTTATCCATTGACCATTTCTCTTTGGCTGCTATGAAATGCGCACTCTTAGTGAAGCGATCAACGACAACCCAAATCATGTTGTGACGGTTCCTTGTTCTGGGCAGTTTAGTCACAAAATCCATGGTGATGTCTTCCCATTTACCCATGGGTACGGGTAAAGGTTCTAAACTCCCATACAGTTTCTGATGTCGTGCCTTAACCCTAGAACAAGTTACACACTCGGCCACATACTTAGCAACATCGAGCTTCATTGTCGGCCACCGATAATAGGGTTTTAAATCCCTATACATTTTTGTACTGCCGGGATGAATCGAGTACATGGTCTTGTGAGCTTCTTCCATCAGAATATCTCTAACTCCGCCCGTCTTAGGTACCCAAATTCTATCTTGGAATACCTTCAACCCTTGGTTGTTTGTACCGAATACTAACGTTTTGCCCAAATGTTCTTCCTTTCGGTCATTTTTCTCTAAAGCTTCTTCTTGAGCTTTCTTTATACTTTCCACAATTGTCGAGACAACTTCAATTCTCAACCCTCTTGGGCTTTTCTTTTCAAGGTTTACCTTCCGACTGAGAGCATCAGCAACAACATTTGCTTTACCAGGGTGGTAAAGTATCTCACAGTCGTAGTCCTTGAGTAACTCTAGCCAGCGTCGTTGCCTCATGTCCAATTCCTTCTGATTAAAGAGATATTGAAGACTCTTATGATCAGTGAAAAGTTTACACTTTGTGCCATAAAGATAATGCCTCCATATCTTTAAGGCAAATACTACCGCTGCCAACTCCAGATCATGAGTGGGGTAGTTCTTTTCATGCTCCTTCAATTGCCTCGATGCATACGCGATCCCTTTATCCCTTTAGGTCAGAACACAACCTAAACCAACTCCAGATGCATCGCTATAAACTGCGAAGTCATCAACTCCTTCAGGCAACGAAAGAATCTGTGCTTCACACAATCTCTTCTTCAACTTCTCAAAGGCTTCCTTATGCTTCTCATTTCAGGCATAAGTGGCTCCTTTGTGGGTCAAAGCTGTTAATGGAGTAGCAATCGAAGAAAAGCCTTGGATAAACCTTCGGTAATATCCAGCTATTCCTAAAAAGCTTCGAATCTCTGTAGGACTTTTTGGTTGTTCCCACTTCATTATAGCTTCAATCTTTGTTGGGTCAACCATTATTCCTTCTTGGTTAACCACATGACCTAAAAATTGGACTTCTTGAATCCGAAATTCACATTTGGAGAACTTTGCATACAACATCTCCTTTTTCAGGACTTCTAGCACTTCACGTAGATGCTTTTCATGTTCTTGCTTGCTTTTCGAATAAATCAAGATATCGTCTATAAATACTATCACGGATTTATCTAAGAATGGTTTACAAACCCTATTCATCAAATCCATGAAAGTTGATGGGGCATTGGTTAGTCCGAACAACATAACAAAAAATTCATAGTGTCCATATCTCGTTCTAAACGCAGTCTTTTAGATATCCTGCTCTCTCACCTTTAGTTGATGGTATCCCGACCTAAGATCGATCTTCAAGAAATAGCTCGAACCCTGTAACTGGTCGAACAGGTCGTCGATCTTTGGCAACAGGTACTTGTTCTTTATCGTCACTTTGTTCAGCTCTCTTGTAACTCCCAAGTTTTGAAGGCCAAGAAAGGAAAGGAAAAACCCTAATTTCAAGGGGAGACTCGGCGAGTCCAAGGAGGAACTCGGTGAGTCCGAGCAGGATCCGGGTCGAGGAGTAAGTGACCGACTCGGCTAGTCGGCCAAGGAGACTCGGCGAGTCTGATCTGTGCAAGGAAAACCCTATTTCCGGGAATTGTATCCTATATAAAGGGTGTTATGTCCCTCCCTCAGCCTCCATATCATCCTAGAGAACCTGTGAACCCTAGATTTCGTGTGAGCTTCCATTATTTGAGAGAAATAGCTTTGGAGGAAGGAAATTTTGGAAAGGAACTTGAAGATCAAGAAGGTTGCTTCAAAGGAGAGGTGTATATCCGAGATCTACTTCAGTTTGTGTTCATCTTGGAGCTCGGGGAGCGAGTGGAGCAGGAGTTCCAAGAGTTGCCGGGCAGCAGCTAGTGGGTTCATCAGCCAGTTCAGCCAGTGCAGGTGAGTTTCCCTTTTTATGTATGGGTCTACAGCCACAATGCCCAGGCTTTCCACATTTATAACAAGTGACTTCCATGCTGCACTTCCCAACATGTTTCTTCTTACACTTTTCACACCACTTGGCTTCGGCTCCTCCTCCAAATTTTCTCGAACCAGTCTTCGAGAAATTGTTCTTTTTATTGGAACCTGAAGTTTCCTCAAACTTTCTCTTTTTGCCAACTTCAACCTTGCTGGCGGCTCTCCCTTTTATCATATCTTCAACAGACTTGGCAGCCCAGATAGCTACCTCCAAAGTAAGTACCTGACGTACTGCCACCGCGTACTCCCATGGAAGTCCCTTTGCGTACCTGTCAATTTTTGCCAACTCATCTGGGACAATATGCAAAGTAAACTCCATTTTGTCTGTGAAGTTATTTGTATATTCGTCAACGGTCATACTCCCCTTCTGCAACGTTAGAAATTGGTTTTCTAACTCAAGTACGTTTTGGGCTGAGCAGTACTTGCGCTTGAAGTGCACCAAGAACTCTGCCCAGGTTAGTTGCACTGGCTCATTAGGGCTTAGGGTTTTCCCCAAAGTGCTCCACCAACGAGCAGCACTAGCCCTGAACTGATGTACTGTAAAGGTAGTTTGTAACTTGCCTTGGTAATCACAAATCATGAAAGCCAACTCCATTTCCGAGATCCAGTCGATTACTCCGACAGGATCTTCTTTTCCATTGAAGGTCGATGGCTTGCAAGTCATAAAGTCCTTATACTTGCACCCATTTCTCTCCATTCTACCCTCGTGGTTATTTCTCCCAACCACAAGTGGTTCACTATGACCAACCGATCTACTGTTGTTCCCTTCTTCAGATCGATCGTCATTTAGTTCACGTTGTTCAACAGGAACTGAAGGTTCATCCTTGTCGTTCAGCAATATTTGCCTCAACTCCTCCCTTAGTTCGGCCAACATGGTCTGAATCATAGTTCGTACTCCAGGCATGGTGATGGGTTCGGGTGCAACTCCTACTATTGGCACCTGTTCCACCACTTGAGGTTGAGGTTGTTGGTTTCTGTTTGCATTTCCCGCTCCACTCCGAGTTCTTGCCGTTACAATCTATATACCGAATAAGGTGAATTTAGGTCTTTGTCCTTATTAGACATGTCAATTCCCTTATCACTCTGAAACGTTTACATGTTAGTTCTAATCTCGTATTCATACGCTTAGAATCCTACACACATAAGGTTTCCAGATCCGGTCGGCAACAAACCATAGATCCGAACAAATAATGGCACACATGGCAAACACATAGCATTTAGCACATAAGGGAATTTTAGGCATCCTCCGTAAAATAAACTAGTGCTCGTGTCTAAAATATGGTAGACACTCATCTCACAATCATCACTTAGCATTCTAAGTTCAAGTCTAGAAATTCTACAATTTCTTTGTTCGCTTAAACTAATGCTCTTATACAAACTGTGACATCCCCTAATTTCTCGGCCAGAAGAGACCGATTTAATTTATGCTTTTTAAAATAAAATCAGAGAAATCTTTTTAAAAGATGTTGTGGAATTGGTCCCCAAACAACATATGATAAAAGTTTATCAAAACCCATCATTAAGAAGGTATATATTTTCCATATATATCAAAACCTCGGGATGTCATGTTCCGATATAGATCAAAAGCATAAACAAGACATTATAAGCCTTTCAACAGTTATTTACAACTACTGGCCTATAATCCAAAAATCTCTCGTCATCCTCCGACTATGCTCGGGGTCCACTACCTGTAATCATAAAAACTGAGTGGTTCAGGCTTGGGAGCCTGTTGAGCATATAAGGTTTTCAACCCACAATAATAATATACTTATTAAGTTCACCAATCAACAATAACTCTGATTACCCATTCCCGTTGTCCTCACTTTACGTCCCTAAGCACCTATGACAAGGGACCTAGCCTAAGGATTATCATCGGGATGGACACTAGTGCTAAGGGGTTTCCTCAGCCATACATGTCCTAAAGGAAACCATGAGGGGGATGGAGTACGCCAATGAACATTTAATTCATCAACACCTACAAGTTGCGAACCTGCTAGTGTTCCACTGGACTGTCTAGAAAAGTCTGTGGTCGTCATCTATACTCCGCTAGATGACTACAACAACAACAACAACAACAACAACATCGAGGCCTCTCACCATTTTAACACACATCAACTATTTCATCTACCCATGTTCTACCCAACATATTTTGTAGATAAAAAGCATATACAGTTTAAAACTTGTATAAAACATCAATTCAACAGTCACCTCAAATAAACAATTAACCTATTTACACATAACACGTATTTCAAGGTAAATACTTCATATCTACGTGTAAATTGAAAGTAACTACACACTCACATGATTTGATGATAATTGGGCAGCAATTCGTTTCCTAAAACGATCGTTTCTAATAAAACCGGGAGTTTTATTGAGAAACCGGGCTTTGTAAAAGTCGGGCTTCGAAACCGAAAAGATAAATTTTCCGGGCTTCACGGGCACTTCGTGGCGTATTGTGGGGTTTACAATCGATATCGGGGCTTTGGGGAAGGTTAAGGTGAAGAAAAGATGAAGAAAGGGGTGAAAATGGCAATTATTCAATTCTGCCCGAGAAGGCTCGTAGGTCCCCTTCTATTTATAGGGTCCGAAGTCGGCGTCGGTGGTGGGGTCCGCAGGCGAGGGTTCATAGGTGCGAGGGACTCGGTGGCAGCTTCTGATTGGACCGCGGACTCGTGACCCATGTGCGAGGCTCGGAGCTAGGCTATGTGAGGCTCGGAACACGCGGCAGCAGGGCGAAGCTTCGGCCGGAGAGCTGGCTGCTTCGGATTGGGCCTCCTACTCGGTCGAATTAGGATCCGACGCGTGGCTTCGCATGACTCATCAGCTCGGTGACTCAGCAAGACACGTGGCACTCTTTCAGCGAGTGTGACGTCGCAAAGTGTGATTATGCGAATTTTCTCAATTTTCGCGCCAAATCTTCTAAAATCCATAACTTTCGCATACGAGCTCTGTTTTTTACGTTCTTTATATGCACGCGTAGCTAAAATTATGCTCTACAACTTCCGTTTAGACTTCGTCGGCTAATTTTGATTTTAATTTTTTTATTATTATTTTTAACAGACCGGGACAAGAAATCCGTTAAAAATTCATAACTTCTTTATCCGACGTCCGTTTTCGTCAGACTTTTTACCGTTGTGCTACAAATAACGAGACCTTCAATTCTCGTTTAGGTTGTATCGGCTAAAAATCGCTCGATCTAAAATTCGAGTTTTTAGCTGTCTACTACTAAGCTGAAGCTTCGAAAAATCATAACTTCCTCATACGAAGTCAGATTTGGGCGTTCTTTTTATCGAACTTCTCGGTTTAACGAATACTACGACTTTCGTTTAGACCACTAACGCTAAAAAGTAGTTTATCAAAAACTCACTTTTTACGACATTCAGCACCGTGTCGATTTTGTCGCGAAACTTCGACAGGTCATAACTTCTTCGTTATAACTCGGATTTTGGTATTCTTCAAATCCCCGAAATCCATGTTTCGACCACTACAACTTTATGTAAAGATATAGGGCTTATCTCACACTTTAATTTTGACGCTTATTTTTATTCTTAATTAATTAAGCCCTAATAATTAAGCATAAAACACATAATTCACATAATATTCACATAATTCCTTTTCATTTCTTCAAAATGAGTTACAAAGGTTAACCTAGACTATCACCTCAATATAAATGCCTAGGCCAGAGACAGGAGTGTCACAATTCTCTCCCCCTTAGGATGATTTCGTCCCTGGAATCACATATCACCAAACAAACTGCGGGTAGCGACTCATCATGTCACTCTCCGTTTCCCAAGTGAGATTTGGTCCATTCGTATGTTTCTAGCATACAATCACTAAATCGACCATCTTGCGTCGTAAATTCATAGACTTACAGTCAACGATTGCCTCAGAATCTTCGATCAACCTCCTGTTTTCATCCAACCTTAACTCATAAATCGGAATTATTTCGGGCACATCTCCCGTGAACTTTCTCAAATAACACACATGAAAGGTGTTATGAATACCCTCTAGTTCTTCCGGTAACTCTAGCTTGTAAGCTTGATTCCCGATCCTCTGAAGAACTTTAAATGGTCCAATAAACCTTGGACTCAACTTTCCCCTTTTGCCAAATATTATAAGTCCCTTCCACGACGAGACTTTAAGTAAAACCGAATCTCCAACTTCAAAGGTTATCGGTTGTCTTTTCTTGTCAGCATAACTCTTTTGTCGATCTTGAGCAACTAACATCCTTTCCCTTATCACTTTCAACTTTTCAGCAGTCTCATGGACTATTTCAGGTCCCATAAACTGCTTTTCTCCAGCTTCCAGCCAACATGATGGCGTTTGACACTTTTCCCCATACAAATCGTGATAAGGTGCCATCTTAATGATTGAGTGGAAACTATTATTATAGGAGAATTCTACTAGAGGTAAGTGTTCATCCCAGTTACCTTGGAATTCTAGGGTACATGCTCTCAGCATATCCTCCAATGTTTGAATCGTTTGTTCGCTCTGACCATCGGTTTGCGGATGGTAAGTTGTACTCAAAGACAACTTAGTACCCGATTCCTCTTGTAGACTCCTCCAAAACCTTGAGGTAAAACGGCTGTCACGATCAGATACAATCGTTAGCGGAACACCGTGAAGCCTCATAATTTCCTTCACGTAAGAATTCGCAAGTTTATCTATAGACCATTTCTCTTTGGCCGCTATCAAATGCGCACTCTTAGTGAAGCGATCAACAACAACCCAAATCATGTTGTGACGGTTCCTTGTTCTGGGCAGTTTAGTCACAAAATCCATGGTGATGTCTTCCCATTTACCCATGGGTACGGGTAAAGGTTCTAAACTCCCATACAGTTTCTGATGTCGTGCCTTAACCCTAGAACAAGTTACACACTCGGCCACATACTTAGCAACATCGAGCTTCATTGTCGGCCACCGATAATAGGGTTTTAAATCCCTATACATTTTTGTACTGCCGGGATGAATCGAGTACATGGTCTTGTGAGCTTCTTCCATCAGAATATCTCTAACTCCGCCCGTCTTAGGTACCCAAATTCTATCTTGGAATACCTTCAACCCTTGGTTGTTTGTACCGAATACTAACGTTTTGCCCAAATGTTCTTCCTTTCGGTCATTTTTCTCTAAAGCTTCTTCTTGAGCTTTCTTTATACTTTCCACAATTGTCGAGACAACTTCAATTCTCAACCCTCTTGGGCTTTTCTTTTCAAGGTTTACCTTCCGACTGAGAGCATCAGCAACAACATTTGCTTTACCAGGGTGGTAAAGTATCTCACAGTCGTAGTCCTTGAGTAACTCTAGCCAGCGTCGTTGCCTCATGTCCAATTCCTTCTGATTAAAGAGATATTGAAGACTCTTATGATCAGTGAAAAGTTTACACTTTGTGCCATAAAGATAATGCCTCCATATCTTTAAGGCAAATACTACCGCTGCCAACTCCAGATCATGAGTGGGGTAGTTCTTTTCATGCTCCTTCAATTGCCTCGATGCATACGCGATCCCTTTATCCCTTTAGGTCAGAACACAACCTAAACCAACTCCAGATGCATCGCTATAAACTGCGAAGTCATCAACTCCTTCAGGCAACGAAAGAATCTGTGCTTCACACAATCTCTTCTTCAACTTCTCAAAGGCTTCCTTATGCTTCTCATTTCAGGCATAAGTGGCTCCTTTGTGGGTCAAAGCTGTTAATGGAGTAGCAATCGAAGAAAAGCCTTGGATAAACCTTCGGTAATATCCAGCTATTCCTAAAAAGCTTCGAATCTCTGTAGGACTTTTTGGTTGTTCCCACTTCATTATAGCTTCAATCTTTGTTGGGTCAACCATTATTCCTTCTTGGTTAACCACATGACCTAAAAATTGGACTTCTTGAATCCGAAATTCACATTTGGAGAACTTTGCATACAACATCTCCTTTTTCAGGACTTCTAGCACTTCACGTAGATGCTTTTCATGTTCTTGCTTGCTTTTCGAATAAATCAAGATATCGTCTATAAATACTATCACGGATTTATCTAAGAATGGTTTACAAACCCTATTCATCAAATCCATGAAAGTTGATGGGGCATTGGTTAGTCCGAACAACATAACAAAAAATTCATAGTGTCCATATCTCGTTCTAAACGCAGTCTTTTAGATATCCTGCTCTCTCACCTTTAGTTGATGGTATCCCGACCTAAGATCGATCTTCAAGAAATAGCTCGAACCCTGTAACTGGTCGAACAGGTCGTCGATCTTTGGCAACAGGTACTTGTTCTTTATCGTCACTTTGTTCAGCTCTCTTGTAACTCCCAAGTTTTGAAGGCCAAGAAAGGAAAGGAAAAACCCTAATTTCAAGGGGAGACTCGGCGAGTCCAAGGAGGAACTCGGTGAGTCCGAGCAGGATCCGGGTCGAGGAGTAAGTGACCGACTCGGCTAGTCGGCCAAGGAGACTCGGCGAGTCTGATCTGTGCAAGGAAAACCCTATTTCCGGGAATTGTATCCTATATAAAGGGTGTTATGTCCCTCCCTCAGCCTCCATATCATCCTAGAGAACCTGTGAACCCTAGATTTCGTGTGAGCTTCCATTATTTGAGAGAAATAGCTTTGGAGGAAGGAAATTTTGGAAAGGAACTTGAAGATCAAGAAGGTTGCTTCAAAGGAGAGGTGTATATCCGAGATCTACTTCAGTTTGTGTTCATCTTGGAGCTCGGGGAGCGAGTGGAGCAGGAGTTCCAAGAGTTGCCGGGCAGCAGCTAGTGGGTTCATCAGCCAGTTCAGCCAGTGCAGGTGAGTTTCCCTTTTTATGTATGGGTCTACAGCCACAATGCCCAGGCTTTCCACATTTATAACAAGTGACTTCCACGCTGCACTTCCCAACATGTTTCTTCTTACACTTTTCACACCACTTGGCTTCGGCTCCTCCTCCAAATTTTCTCGAACCAGTCTTCGAGAAATTGTTCTTTTTATTGGAACCTGAAGTTCCCTCAAACTTTCTCTTTTTGCCAACTTCAACCTTGCTGGCGGCTCTCCCTTTTATCATATCTTCAACAGACTTGGCAGCCCAGATAGCTACCTCCAAAGTAAGTACCTGACGTACTGCCACCGCGTACTCCCATGGAAGTCCCTTTGCGTACCTGTCAATTTTTGCCAACTCATCTGGGACAATATGCAAAGTAAACTCCATTTTGCCTGTGAAGTTATTTGTATATTCGTCAACGGTCATACTCCCCTTCTGCAACGTTAGAAATTGGTTTTCTAACTCAAGTACGTTTTGGGCTGAGCAGTACTTGCGCTTGAAGTGCACCAAGAACTCTGCCCAGGTTAGTTGCACTGGCTCATTAGGGCTTAGGGTTTTCCCCAAAGTGCTCCACCAACGAGCAGCACTAGCCCTGAACTGATGTACTGTAAAGGTAGTTTGTAACTTGCCTTGGTAATCACAAATCATGAAAGCCAACTCCATTTCCGAGATCCAGTCGATTACTCCGACAGGATCTTCTTTTCCATTGAAGGTCGATGGCTTGCAAGTCATAAAGTCCTTATACTTGCACCCATTTCTCTCCATTCTACCCTCGTGGTTATTTCTCCCAACCACAAGTGGTTCACTATGACCAACCGATCTACTGTTGTTCCCTTCTTCAGATCGATCGTCATTTAGTTCACGTTGTTCAACAGGAACTGAAGGTTCATCCTTGTCGTTCAGCAATATTTGCCTCAACTCCTCCCTTAGTTCGGCCAACATGGTCTGAATCATAGTTCGTACTCCAGGCATGGTGATGGGTTCGGGTGCAACTCCTACTATTGGCACCTGTTCCACCACTTGAGGTTGAGGTTGTTGGTTTCTGTTTGCATTTCCCGCTCCACTCCGAGTTCTTGCCGTTACAATCTATATACCGAATAAGGTGAATTTAGGTCTTTGTCCTTATTAGACATGTCAATTCCCTTATCACTCTGAAACGTTTACATGTTAGTTCTAATCTCGTATTCATACGCTTAGAATCCTACACACATAAGGTTTCCAGATCCGGTCGGCAACAAACCATAGATCCGAACAAATAATGGCACACATGGCAAACACATAGCATTTAGCACATAAGGGAATTTTAGGCATCCTCCGTAAAATAAACTAGTGCTCGTGTCTAAAATATGGTAGACACTCATCTCACAATCATCACTTAGCATTCTAAGTTCAAGTCTAGAAATTCTACAATTTCTTTGTTCGCTTAAACTAATGCTCTTATACAAACTGTGACATCCCCTAATTTCTCGGCCAGAAGAGACCGATTTAATTTATGCTTTTTAAAATAAAATCAGAGAAATCTTTTTAAAAGATGTTGTGGAATTGGTCCCCAAACAACATATGATAAAAGTTTATCAAAACCCATCATTAAGAAGGTATATATTTTCCATATATATCAAAACCTCGGGATGTCATGTTCCGATATAGATCAAAAGCATAAACAAGACATTATAAGCCTTTCAACAGTTATTTACAACTACTGGCCTATAATCCAAAAATCTCTCGTCATCCTCCGACTATGCTCGGGGTCCACTACCTGTAATCATAAAAACTGAGTGGTTCAGGCTTGGGAGCCTGTTGAGCATATAAGGTTTTCAACCCACAATAATAATATACTTATTAAGTTCACCAATCAACAATAACTCTGATTACCCATTCCCGTTGTCCTCACTTTACGTCCCTAAGCACCTATGACAAGGGACCTAGCCTAAGGATTATCATCGGGATGGACACTAGTGCTAAGGGGTTTCCTCAGCCATACATGTCCTAAAGGAAACCATGAGGGGGATGGAGTACGCCAATGAACATTTAATTCATCAACACCTACAAGTTGCGAACCTGCTAGTGTTCCACTGGACTGTCTAGAAAAGTCTGTGGTCGTCATCTATACTCCGCTAGATGACTACAACAACAACAACAACAACAACAACATCGAGGCCTCTCACCATTTTAACACACATCAACTATTTCATCTACCCATGTTCTACCCAACATATTTTGTAGATAAAAAGCATATACAGTTTAAAACTTGTATAAAACATCAATTCAACAGTCACCTCAAATAAACAATTAACCTATTTACACATAACACGTATTTCAAGGTAAATACTTCATATCTACGTGTAAATTGAAAGTAACTACACACTCACATGATTTGATGATAATTGGGCAGCAATTCGTTTCCTAAAACGATCGTTTCTAATAAAACCGGGAGTTTTATTGAGAAACCGGGCTTTGTAAAAGTCGGGCTTCGAAACCGAAAAGATAAATTTTCCGGGCTTCACGGGCACTTCGTGGCGTATTGTGGGGTTTACAATCGATATCGGGGCTTTGGGGAAGGTTAAGGTGAAGAAAAGATGAAGAAAGGGGTGAAAATGGCAATTATTCAATTCTGCCCGAGAAGGCTCGTAGGTCCCCTTCTATTTATAGGGTCCGAAGTCGGCGTCGGTGGTGGGGTCCGCAGGCGAGGGTTCATAGGTGCGAGGGACTCGGTGGCAGCTTCTGATTGGACCGCGGACTCGTGACCCATGTGCGAGGCTCGGAGCTAGGCTATGTGAGGCTCGGAACACGCGGCAGCAGGGCGAAGCTTCGGCCGGAGAGCTGGCTGCTTCGGATTGGGCCTCCTACTCGGTCGAATTAGGATCCGACGCGTGGCTTCGCATGACTCATCAGCTCGGTGACTCAGCAAGACACGTGGCACTCTTTCAGCGAGTGTGACGTCGCAAAGTGTGATTATGCGAATTTTCTCAATTTTCGCGCCAAATCTTCTAAAATCCATAACTTTCGCATACGAGCTCTGTTTTTTACGTTCTTTATATGCACGCGTAGCTAAAATTATGCTCTACAACTTCCGTTTAGACTTCGTCGGCTAATTTTGATTTTAATTTTTTTATTATTATTTTTAACAGACCGGGACAAGAAATCCGTTAAAAATTCATAACTTCTTTATCCGACGTCCGTTTTCGTCAGACTTTTTACCGTTGTGCTACAAATAACGAGACCTTCAATTCTCGTTTAGGTTGTATCGGCTAAAAATCGCTCGATCTAAAATTCGAGTTTTTAGCTGTCTACTACTAAGCTGAAGCTTCGAAAAATCATAACTTCCTCATACGAAGTCAGATTTGGGCGTTCTTTTTATCGAACTTCTCGGTTTAACGAATACTACGACTTTCGTTTAGACCACTAACGCTAAAAAGTAGTTTATCAAAAACTCACTTTTTACGACATTCAGCACCGTGTCGATTTTGTCGCGAAACTTCGACAGGTCATAACTTCTTCGTTATAACTCGGATTTTGGTATTCTTCATATCCCCGAAATCCATGTTTCGACCACTACAACTTTATGTAAAGATATAGGGCTTATCTCACACTTTAATTTTGACGCTTATTTTTATTCTTAATTAATTAAGCCCTAATAATTAAGCATAAAACACATAATTCACATAATATTCACATAATTCCTTTTCATTTCTTCAAAATGAGTTACAAAGGTTAACCTAGACTATCACCTCAATATAAATGCCTAGGCCAGAGACAGGAGTGTCACAATTCTCTCCCCCTTAGGATGATTTCGTCCCTGGAATCACATATCACCAAACAAACTGCGGGTAGCGACTCATCATGTCACTCTCCGTTTCCCAAGTGAGATTTGGTCCATTCGTATGTTTCTAGCATACAATCACTAAATCGACCATCTTGCGTCGTAAATTCATAGACTTACAGTCAACGATTGCCTCAGAATCTTCGATCAACCTCCTGTTTTCATCCAACCTTAACTCATAAATCGGAATTATTTCGGGCACATCTCCCGTGAACTTTCTCAAATAACACACATGAAAGGTGTTATGAATACCCTCTAGTTCTTCCGGTAACTCTAGCTTGTAAGCTTGATTCCCGATCCTCTGAAGAACTTTAAATGGTCCAATAAACCTTGGACTCAACTTTCCCCTTTTGCCAAATATTATAAGTCCCTTCCACGACGAGACTTTAAGTAAAACCGAATCTCCAACTTCAAAGGTTATCGGTTATCTTTTCTTGTCAGCATAACTCTTTTGTCGATCTTGAGCAACTAACATCCTTTCCCTTATCACTTTCAACTTTTCAGCAGTCTCATGGACTATTTCAGGTCCCATAAACTGCTTTTCTCCAGCTTCCAGCCAACATGATGGCGTTTGACACTTTTCCCCATACAAATCGTGATAAGGTGCCATCTTAATGATTGAGTGGAAACTATTATTATAGGAGAATTCTACTAGAGGTAAGTGTTCATCCCAGTTACCTTGGAATTCTAGGGTACATGCTCTCAGCATATCCTCCAATGTTTGAATCGTTTGTTCGCTCTGACCATCGGTTTGCGGATGGTAAGTTGTACTCAAAGACAACTTAGTACCCGATTCCTCTTGTAGACTCCTCCAAAACCTTGAGGTAAAACGGCTGTCACGATCAGATACAATCGTTAGCGGAACACCGTGAAGCCTCATAATTTCCTTCACGTAAGAATTCGCAAGTTTATCTATAGACCATTTCTCTTTGGCTGCTATCAAATGCGCACTCTTAGTGAAGCGATCAACGACAACCCAAATCATGTTGTGACGGTTCCTTGTTCTGGGCAGTTTAGTCACAAAATCCATGGTGATGTCTTCCCATTTACCCATGGGTACGGGTAAAGGTTCTAAACTCCCATACAGTTTCTGATGTCGTGCCTTAACCCTAGAACAAGTTACACACTCGGCCACATACTTAGCAACATCGAGCTTCATTGTCGGCCACCGATAATAGGGTTTTAAATCCCTATACATTTTTGTACTGCCGGGATGAATCGAGTACATGGTCTTGTGAGCTTCTTCCATCAGAATATCTCTAACTCCGCCCGTCTTAGGTACCCAAATTCTATCTTGGAATACCTTCAACCCTTGGTTGTTTGTACCGAATACTAACGTTTTGCCCAAATGTTCTTCCTTTCGGTCATTTTTCTCTAAAGCTTCTTCTTGAGCTTTCTTTATACTTTCCACAATTGTCGAGACAACTTCAATTCTCAACCCTCTTGGGCTTTTCTTTTCAAGGTTTACCTTCCGACTGAGAGCATCAGCAACAACATTTGCTTTACCAGGGTGGTAAAGTATCTCACAGTCGTAGTCCTTGAGTAACTCTAGCCAGCGTCGTTGCCTCATGTCCAATTCCTTCTGATTAAAGAGATATTGAAGACTCTTATGATCAGTGAAAAGTTTACACTTTGTGCCATAAAGATAATGCCTCCATATCTTTAAGGCAAATACTACCGCTGCCAACTCCAGATCATGAGTGGGGTAGTTCTTTTCATGCTCCTTCAATTGCCTCGATGCATACGCGATCCCTTTATCCCTTTAGGTCAGAACACAACCTAAACCAACTCCAGATGCATCGCTATAAACTGCGAAGTCATCAACTCCTTCAGGCAACGAAAGAATCTGTGCTTCACACAATCTCTTCTTCAACTTCTCAAAGGCTTCCTTATGCTTCTCATTTCAGGCATAAGTGGCTCCTTTGTGGGTCAAAGCTGTTAATGGAGTAGCAATCGAAGAAAAGCCTTGGATAAACCTTCGGTAATATCCAGCTATTCCTAAAAAGCTTCGAATCTCTGTAGGACTTTTTGGTTGTTCCCACTTCATTATAGCTTCAATCTTTGTTGGGTCAACCATTATTCCTTCTTGGTTAACCACATGACCTAAAAATTGGACTTCTTGAATCCGAAATTCACATTTGGAGAACTTTGCATACAACATCTCCTTTTTCAGGACTTCTAGCACTTCACGTAGATGCTTTTCATGTTCTTGCTTGCTTTTCGAATAAATCAAGATATCGTCTATAAATACTATCACGGATTTATCTAAGAATGGTTTACAAACCCTATTCATCAAATCCATGAAAGTTGATGGGGCATTGGTTAGTCCGAACAACATAACAAAAAATTCATAGTGTCCATATCTCGTTCTAAACGCAGTCTTTTAGATATCCTGCTCTCTCACCTTTAGTTGATGGTATCCCGACCTAAGATCGATCTTCAAGAAATAGCTCGAACCCTGTAACTGGTCGAACAGGTCGTCGATCTTTGGCAACAGGTACTTGTTCTTTATCGTCACTTTGTTCAGCTCTCTTGTAACTCCCAAGTTTTGAAGGCCAAGAAAGGAAAGGAAAAACCCTAATTTCAAGGGGAGACTCGGCGAGTCCAAGGAGGAACTCGGTGAGTCCGAGCAGGATCCGGGTCGAGGAGTAAGTGACCGACTCGGCTAGTCGGCCAAGGAGACTCGGCGAGTCTGATCTGTGCAAGGAAAACCCTATTTCCGGGAATTGTATCCTATATAAAGGGTGTTATGTCCCTCCCTCAGCCTCCATATCATCCTAGAGAACCTGTGAACCCTAGATTTCGTGTGAGCTTCCATTATTTGAGAGAAATAGCTTTGGAGGAAGGAAATTTTGGAAAGGAACTTGAAGATCAAGAAGGTTGCTTCAAAGGAGAGGTGTATATCCGAGATCTACTTCAGTTTGTGTTCATCTTGGAGCTCGGGGAGCGAGTGGAGCAGGAGTTCCAAGAGTTGTCGGGCAGCAGCTAGTGGGTTCATCAGCCAGTTCAGCCAGTGCAGGTGAGTTTCCCTTTTTATGTATGGGTCTACAGCCACAATGCCCAGGCTTTCCACATTTATAACAAGTGACTTCCACGCTGCACTTCCCAACATGTTTCTTCTTACACTTTTCACACCACTTGGCTTCGGCTCCTCCTCCAAATTTTCTCGAACCAGTCTTCGAGAAATTGTTCTTTTTATTGGAACCTGAAGTTCCCTCAAACTTTCTCTTTTTGCCAACTTCAACCTTGCTGGCGGCTCTCCCTTTTATCATATCTTCAACAGACTTGGCAGCCCAGATAGCTACCTCCAAAGTAAGTACCTGACGTACTGCCACCGCGTACTCCCATGGAAGTCCCTTTGCGTACCTGTCAATTTTTGCCAACTCATCTGGGACAATATGCAAAGTAAACTCCATTTTGTCTGTGAAGTTATTTGTATATTCGTCAACGGTCATACTCCCCTTCTGCAACGTTAGAAATTGGTTTTCTAACTCAAGTACGTTTTGGGTTGAGCAGTACTTGCGCTTGAAGTGCACCAAGAACTCTGCCCAGGTTAGTTGCACTGGCTCATTAGGGCTTAGGGTTTTCCCCAAAGTGCTCCACCAACGAGCAGCACTAGCCCTGAACTGATGTACTGTAAAGGTAGTTTGTAACTTGCCTTGGTAATCACAAATCATGAAAGCCAACTCCATTTCCGAGATCCAGTCGATTACTCCGACAGGATCTTCTTTTCCATTGAAGGTCGATGGCTTGCAAGTCATAAAGTCCTTATACTTGCACCCATTTCTCTCCATTCTACCCTCGTGGTTATTTCTCCCAACCACAAGTGGTTCACTATAACCAACCGATCTACTGTTGTTCCCTTCTTCAGATCGATCGTCATTTAGTTCACGTTGTTCAACAGGAACTGAAGGTTCATCCTTGTCGTTCAGCAATATTTGCCTCAACTCCTCCCTTAGTTCGGCCAACATGGTCTGAATCATAGTTCGTACTCCAGGCATGGTGATGGGTTCGGGTGCAACTCCTACTATTGGCACCTGTTCCACCACTTGAGGTTGAGGTTGTTGGTTTCTGTTTGCATTTCCCGCTCCACTCCGAGTTCTTGCCGTTACAATCTATATACCGAATAAGGTGAATTTAGGTCTTTGTCCTTATTAGACATGTCAATTCCCTTATCACTCTGAAACGTTTACATGTTAGTTCTAATCTCGTATTCATACGCTTAGAATCCTACACACATAAGGTTTCCAGATCCGGTCGGCAACAAACCATAGATCCGAACAAATAATGGCACACATGGCAAACACATAGCATTTAGCACATAAGGGAATTTTAGGCATCCTCCGTAAAATAAACTAGTGCTCGTGTCTAAAATATGGTAGACACTCATCTCACAATCATCACTTAGCATTCTAAGTTCAAGTCTAGAAATTCTACAATTTCTTTGTTCGCTTAAACTAATGCTCTTATACAAACTGTGACATCCCCTAATTTCTCGGCCAGAAGAGACCGATTTAATTTATGCTTTTTAAAATAAAATCAGAGAAATCTTTTTAAAAGATGTTGTGGAATTGGTCCCCAAACAACATATGATAAAAGTTTATCAAAACCCATCATTAAGAAGGTATATATTTTCCATATATATCAAAACCTCGGGATGTCATGTTCCGATATAGATCAAAAGCATAAACAAGACATTATAAGCCTTTCAACAGTTATTTACAACTACTGGCCTATAATCCAAAAATCTCTCGTCATCCTCCGACTATGCTCGGGGTCCACTACCTGTAATCATAAAAACTGAGTGGTTCAGGCTTGGGAGCCTGTTGAGCATATAAGGTTTTCAACCCACAATAATAATATACTTATTAAGTTCACCAATCAACAATAACTCTGATTACCCATTCCCGTTGTCCTCACTTTACGTCCCTAAGCACCTATGACAAGGGACCTAGCCTAAGGATTATCATCGGGATGGACACTAGTGCTAAGGGGTTTCCTCAGCCATACATGTCCTAAAGGAAACCATGAGGGGGATGGAGTACGCCAATGAACATTTAATTCATCAACACCTACAAGTTGCGAACCTGCTAGTGTTCCACTGGACTGTCTAGAAAAGTCTGTGGTCGTCATCTATACTCCGCTAGATGACTACAACAACAACAACAACAACAACAACATCGAGGCCTCTCACCATTTTAACACACATCAACTATTTCATCTACCCATGTTCTACCCAACATATTTTGTAGATAAAAAGCATATACAGTTTAAAACTTGTATAAAACATCAATTCAACAGTCACCTCAAATAAACAATTAACCTATTTACACATAACACGTATTTCAAGGTAAATACTTCATATCTACGTGTAAATTGAAAGTAACTACACACTCACATGATTTGATGATAATTGGGCAGCAATTCGTTTCCTAAAACGATCGTTTCTAATAAAACCGGGAGTTTTATTGAGAAACCGGGCTTTGTAAAAGTCGGGCTTCGAAACCGAAAAGATAAATTTTCCGGGCTTCACGGGCACTTCGTGGCGTATTGTGGGGTTTACAATCGATATCGGGGCTTTGGGGAAGGTTAAGGTGAAGAAAAGATGAAGAAAGGGGTGAAAATGGCAATTATTCAATTCTGCCCGAGAAGGCTCGTAGGTCCCCTTCTATTTATAGGGTCCGAAGTCGGCGTCGGTGGTGGGGTCCGCAGGCGAGGGTTCATAGGTGCGAGGGACTCGGTGGCAGCTTCTGATTGGACCGCGGACTCGTGACCCATGTGCGAGGCTCGGAGCTAGGCTATGTGAGGCTCGGAACACGCGGCAGCAGGGCGAAGCTTCGGCCGGAGAGCTGGCTGCTTCGGATTGGGCCTCCTACTCGGTCGAATTAGGATCCGACGCGTGGCTTCGCATGACTCATCAGCTCGGTGACTCAGCAAGACACGTGGCACTCTTTCAGCGAGTGTGACGTCGCAAAGTGTGATTATGCGAATTTTCTCAATTTTCGCGCCAAATCTTCTAAAATCCATAACTTTCGCATACGAGCTCTGTTTTTTACGTTCTTTATATGCACGCGTAGCTAAAATTATGCTCTACAACTTCCGTTTAGACTTCGTCGGCTAATTTTGATTTTAATTTTTTTATTATTATTTTTAACAGACCGGGACAAGAAATCCGTTAAAAATTCATAACTTCTTTATCCGACGTCCGTTTTCGTCAGACTTTTTACCGTTGTGCTACAAATAACGAGACCTTCAATTCTCGTTTAGGTTGTATCGGCTAAAAATCGCTCGATCTAAAATTCGAGTTTTTAGCTGTCTACTACTAAGCTGAAGCTTCGAAAAATCATAACTTCCTCATACGAAGTCAGATTTGGGCGTTCTTTTTATCGAACTTCTCGGTTTAACGAATACTACGACTTTCGTTTAGACCACTAACGCTAAAAAGTAGTTTATCAAAAACTCACTTTTTACGACATTCAGCACCGTGTCGATTTTGTCGCGAAACTTCGACAGGTCATAACTTCTTCGTTATAACTCGGATTTTGGTATTCTTCATATCCCCGAAATCCATGTTTCGACCACTACAACTTTATGTAAAGATATAGGGCTTATCTCACACTTTAATTTTGACGCTTATTTTTATTCTTAATTAATTAAGCCCTAATAATTAAGCATAAAACACATAATTCACATAATATTCACATAATTCCTTTTCATTTCTTCAAAATGAGTTACAAAGGTTAACCTAGACTATCACCTCAATATAAATGCCTAGGCCAGAGACAGGAGTGTCACAATTCTCTCCCCCTTAGGATGATTTCGTCCCTGGAATCACATATCACCAAACAAACTGCGGGTAGCGACTCATCATGTCACTCTCCGTTTCCCAAGTGAGATTTGGTCCATTCGTATGTTTCTAGCATACAATCACTAAATCGACCATCTTGCGTCGTAAATTCATAGACTTACAGTCAACGATTGCCTCAGAATCTTCGATCAACCTCCTGTTTTCATCCAACCTTAACTCATAAATCGGAATTATTTCGGGCACATCTCCCGTGAACTTTCTCAAATAACACACATGAAAGGTGTTATGAATACCCTCTAGTTCTTCCGGTAACTCTAGCTTGTAAGCTTGATTCCCGATCCTCTGAAGAACTTTAAATGGTCCAATAAACCTTGGACTCAACTTTCCCCTTTTGCCAAATATTATAAGTCCCTTCCACGACGAGACTTTAAGTAAAACCGAATCTCCAACTTCAAAGGTTATCGGTTGTCTTTTCTTGTCAGCATAACTCTTTTGTCGATCTTGAGCAACTAACATCCTTTCCCTTATCACTTTCAACTTTTCAGCAGTCTCATGGACTATTTCAGGTCCCATAAACTGCTTTTCTCCAGCTTCCAGCCAACATGATGGCGTTTGACACTTTTCCCCATACAAATCGTGATAAGGTGCCATCTTAATGATTGAGTGGAAACTATTATTATAGGAGAATTCTACTAGAGGTAAGTGTTCATCCCAGTTACCTTGGAATTCTAGGGTACATGCTCTCAGCATATCCTCCAATGTTTGAATCGTTTGTTCGCTCTGACCATCGGTTTGCGGATGGTAAGTTGTACTCAAAGACAACTTAGTACCCGATTCCTCTTGTAGACTCCTCCAAAACCTTGAGGTAAAACGGCTGTCACGATCAGATACAATCGTTAGCGGAACACCGTGAAGCCTCATAATTTCCTTCACGTAAGAATTCGCAAGTTTATCTATAGACCATTTCTCTTTGGCTGCTATCAAATGCGCACTCTTAGTGAAGCGATCAACGACAACCCAAATCATGTTGTGACGGTTCCTTGTTCTGGGCAGTTTAGTCACAAAATCCATGGTGATGTCTTCCCATTTACCCATGGGTACGGGTAAAGGTTCTAAACTCCCATACAGTTTCTGATGTCGTGCCTTAACCCTAGAACAAGTTACACACTCGGCCACATACTTAGCAACATCGAGCTTCATTGTCGGCCACCGATAATAGGGTTTTAAATCCCTATACATTTTTGTACTGCCGGGATGAATCGAGTACATGGTCTTGTGAGCTTCTTCCATCAGAATATCTCTAACTCCGCCCGTCTTAGGTACCCAAATTCTATCTTGGAATACCTTCAACCCTTGGTTGTTTGTACCGAATACTAACGTTTTGCCCAAATGTTCTTCCTTTCGGTCATTTTTCTCTAAAGCTTCTTCTTGAGCTTTCTTTATACTTTCCACAATTGTCGAGACAACTTCAATTCTCAACCCTCTTGGGCTTTTCTTTTCAAGGTTTACCTTCCGACTGAGAGCATCAGCAACAACATTTGCTTTACCAGGGTGGTAAAGTATCTCACAGTCGTGGTCCTTGAGTAACTCTAGCCAGCGTCGTTGCCTCATGTCCAATTCCTTCTGATTAAAGAGATATTGAAGACTCTTATGATCAGTGAAAAGTTTACACTTTGTGCCATAAAGATAATGCCTCCATATCTTTAAGGCAAATACTACCGCTGCCAACTCCAGATCATGAGTAGGGTAGTTCTTTTCATGCTCCTTCAATTGCCTCGATGCATACGCGATCCCTTTATCCCTTTAGGTTAGAACACAACCTAAACCAACTCCAGATGCATCGCTATAAACTGCGAAGTCATCAACTCCTTCAGGCAACGAAAGAATCTGTGCTTCACACAATCTCTTCTTCAACTTCTCAAAGGCTTCCTTATGCTTCTCATTTCAGGCATAAGTGGCTCCTTTGTGGGTCAAAGCTGTTAATGGAGTAGCAATCGAAGAAAAGCCTTGGATAAACCTTCGGTAATATCCAGCTATTCCTAAAAAGCTTCGAATCTCTGTAGGACTTTTTGGTTGTTCCCACTTCATTATAGCTTCAATCTTTGTTGGTTCAACCATTATTCCTTCTTGGTTAACCACATGACCTAAAAATTGGACTTCTTGAATCCGAAATTCACATTTGGAGAACTTTGCATACAACATCTCCTTTTTCAGGACTTCTAGCACTTCACGTAGATGCTTTTCATGTTCTTGCTTGCTTTTCGAATAAATCAAGATATCGTCTATAAATACTATCACGGATTTATCTAAGAATGGTTTACAAACCCTATTCATCAAATCCATGAAAGTTGATGGGGCATTGGTTAGTCCGAACAACATAACAAAAAATTCATAGTGTCCATATCTCGTTCTAAACGCAGTCTTTTAGATATCCTGCTCTCTCACCTTTAGTTGATGGTATCCCGACCTAAGATCGATCTTCAAGAAATAGCTCGAACCCTGTAACTGGTCGAACAGGTCGTCGATCTTTGGCAACAGGTACTTGTTCTTTATCGTCACTTTGTTCAGCTCTCTTGTAACTCCCAAGTTTTGAAGGCCAAGAAAGGAAAGGAAAAACCCTAATTTCAAGGGGAGACTCGGCGAGTCCAAGGAGGAACTCGGTGAGTCCGAGCAGGATCCGGGTCGAGGAGTAAGTGACCGACTCGGCTAGTCGGCCAAGGAGACTCGGCGAGTCTGATCTGTGCAAGGAAAACCCTATTTCCGGGAATTGTATCCTATATAAAGGGTGTTATGTCCCTCCCTCAGCCTCCATATCATCCTAGAGAACCTGTGAACCCTAGATTTCGTGTGAGCTTCCATTATTTGAGAGAAATAGCTTTGGAGGAAGGAAATTTTGGAAAGGAACTTGAAGATCAAGAAGGTTGCTTCAAAGGAGAGGTGTATATCCGAGATCTACTTCAGTTTGTGTTCATATTGGAGCTCGGGGAGCGAGTGGAGCAGGAGTTCCAAGAGTTGCCGGGCAGCAGATAGTGGGTTCATCAGCCAGTTCAGCCAGTGCAGGTGAGTTTCCCTTTTTATGAATGGGTCTACAGCCACAATGCCGGCCCATGTAGTTATGAGTAGAAGACCCGGGGTTAGCCCTAGGCACAGTATGCTAGTATGATATTTGGGACGAGGTCTAATGATAGAGGGAGGGTGCCCAAGGAATGGTTTATGTGATAGTTAATACTTGTTTGTCTGTGTGATACTTGTATGTGCCTGGTAGGGAGGTGAGTGTGAGCGAGCTCCCGTATCTCACCAATAGCAGAGTGTGGATGGTGTTCCACATCTCAGTAGCAGAAGATCAGGGGCGAGGCCCAAGTTAGGGAAGGAGTGAGGGTGGGCTGGGCCCGTACCTCACTATCAGCAAGAGTATGGACAGGGTTCCATGACTTTTTAGTAGCAGGACAAGGGCGGGACCCAGAGATAGGCGAGGCCTTAGGGCAATATCCGTTAGTATGTGTTTAGATTATGTGATGTGATGTGATATGTTACGCGCTATTATATGTTAGTGGGTGAGGCCCTGTGACAGGCGAGGCCTAAGTGAAACAGATATGTATCCAAGCGGGGCTCGAAGCCAAGCGGGGCCTAGAGCGGCGGGGCCGTTGTAGCGGGCGAGGCCAGGATAGCGGGCGTGGCCCAGTATGTGAAGTATGTGGTTATGCATGGTATGTGGTAGGGTGGGGAACTCACTAAGCTTCGTGCTTACGGTTTTCAATTTTGGTTTCCGGTACCTCCGGTAGCGAAGGGAAGAGCTCGGGGTGATCGCATGGCACACACCATAGTTTAGACAGCCTCGAAATATTTACTCTGATAACGAGCATGTATTTTGGAAACTAATACTCTGTTCATGTTTTAAAATGATGAATTTGCTTAAAGTAATGTTTTATTAAAAGAAAATTTTAGTCTTAAATTTTGGGACGTTACTAGTTGGTATCAGAGCCTTGGTTTGAGGGATTCGGACATGCTCTCGGGTGTGTCTGAACTCAAACCGTGGAATTGGTATAGAAGTTTTCAAAATGAAAAAAAAAAGTTTTGAAAAAGAGAGTTTTGGGAAAGAAAACAGTTTTAGAAAAGCAAAAATAATTCAGAAAGGAAAGAACTTTGAAAAGAGAAAAAGGGTGTGGTGCATGCAATCAACTGAGCTCAAGTAAGTACCCCAAAATACTCATACAAGTTTGTGTTATGATTATCAGTTGATAGAACAGCATGCTAGATTAGGACTAAGGATCTAGGGATGATGCCTTATGTGCCTATTATATGTGCTTTGAGCTGCATGATAGTGCTGATTAGACAGTAGTAGGATAGCCTGTTTAGGTTATGCCTGAGTTATGAGTTTGTGTTGCATGCTAGTTCAGATTTTTGCTATGTGTGTATGATTGCTTGAGTATGTTGTGGTTAGATTTTCCCTTGTCTGAATGTTGATTGCTTTGTGCATTGTGGGATACTGAGTAATGGGAGTTAGCCATTAGGTGGATACAACACGTCACATGTAATCAGGGTTGGATAATCTCAGAGTGCTGGATTTGGTCCTATTGCGCAGCTCTTGTTTGAGTCCAACCGTTGTAGGGACGAGTCTTTTTTTTTTGAAGGATTATTTGAGCCCCGTCACATGTGATGGTATCCAGGTGATGGCTAATTGGCATCACAAGGAGACCCTCAGCAGCTGAGGACTAGTTTAAGTTGAGTCAGAGGTTTCCCTAGGGTCATCCTAGGATGAGATAGTGCTGGGAGCAGTAGTAGTGGTTAAGGGACCTGGTGGAGTCAAAGCAATTCCGGAGGAAAGTACGGATAGATGTGGAAGGTAGTATGGGCCCGTACTACTGAAAGCAGAGGATCCGTACTCGATTCGAGAAAGGCCGAGACAAGACCGGGAACCTGGTAGGGTGTGTTTGGTCTCGCATTAGTGATGAGTATTCTGATAGTAGTTGTGGTATATTTTCTGCATGGTGACGTTGCGAGAGAGACCAGCGGGCGGATCAGGCGCCATAGAGGGATCAGGCTCAGGTTCAGGGGCCGAGCAGCTCGAGGAGCGAATGATGGAGTTGATATCCGCCGAGGTTACGCGTAGCATTTTGAATCAAACTCCTGTGATCTTTAGCATGGTCAAGGAGGGTATATTGGAGATTTTGGATGAGAGGCTGGGAGCCTTCCGTACTGAGATGATGGCTTTGATGGGAGCGCGTACCTTGACATTTCGAGAGTTCAGGGCTTGCGGGGCACCAGATTATCATGGGGCTAGGGACCCCATCGCTAACAGTAGATGGTTGGCTGATGTTGCCAACGTATTCCGTACGAGCCGGTGTCCTGAGGGGGACAAGGTCAAACTCGCTTCCTGTCTTCTGAAGGACAGGGCGAGGGATTGGTGGGAGGAGATTGTTCATGCTTTGGGGGATGATGCCGTGTTGGACGCGATGACTTGGAGCGATTTCTCGGCCAGGTTCATGGCGGAGTTTTCGCCGATTATTGAGGTGCAGCAGTTGGCACAGGAGTTTCAGGATTTGACGCAAACCACTGAGACTGTGGTGGAGATCACCACCAAGTTCAGGGAGAGGGCTCTTCTTGTACCGTAGTATGTCGCGGATGAGGAGATGAAGAAGGCTCGATACCATGAGATGTTGAGGGATGACATCAGGGAGTTCATGAGAAGGTCCAGCTGTAAGACGCTGGAAGATATGATTTCTCGAGCTAGAGAGAGGGAAATTGATTTGGAGCAGATCCGGAAGAGGAAGCCGGATGAGGTTCAGGTAGCTGCCGGTTCGGTCAAAAGGCCCAAGGGATCGGATTCGAGGTCGAGGGATTATCAGGACCGCAGCCGGTGCGGAAAGTATGGCAGGGCACACGGGGGCGCGTGCAGGAGTGATAGTGGTGGTGATTCTGGCTGTTTCAAGTGCGGTCGGACTGGTCATTTCAGCAGGGATTATACTGTTACCACCTCACAGGGATTAGACCTGTTATGTTTTCACTGCAACCAGCGGGGCCGCAAGAAGGCCCAGTGCCCCAGTTCGTTTTCAGCGGGACGGGTGATGGCACCTACCCCTGCAACTTTGAGGATCACAGACGGCCGTCAGGGCTGTGCAGAGGCGCCTGCGGTAGGAGGCAGAGCTCTTCATATGACTACCTTAGAGGCGCGATCAACACCGGACGTTGCAGGTATGCGATTTCTGCTTTCAGTTCTTTTTTTGTCCATGATTATATTGTTATGGTTCTGCATCATTATCGGTATGAGTATTTTATTTTTTTGAGCGGTTGATTGTGATCGAGTTATATGCCATCTTCATACCTTGGATATTCGAATGGTAGTGAGGGGATGTGCCCTATTGGAGAAGTTTACATAGGATGCAGTAACTGTAGCATGCTTGGGAGGGACTTGGTATGTCTCGCTAGATCGGGGTCGTATAGTGTTAGAAATGGATTGGTTAGATCCCTAGCTATGGTAAGCTTGGGTTCTTCAGCAGATCGATTATGGAATGGTAGCAAGGATTTCTTTTGAGTATTGAGCAACAAGGGGTAAGCAGGATCGAAGTGGGGGAGAATCCTCCGAGTGAGCAAAGGTAGGAGCATGCAGACCCAGAATGAGTACGCGACCTCCGAGAAGGAAAAGAAGTGGTTCAGCGCTTGATGGATCGAGGATTTCAGGGTTGGGAGTTTGAGAAACTCTCCATCAGCTAGTGCGTGTAATGGTAATGGTTAGAACGTGGTTGGGAATGCAGGTTGTGGATCGCCCGTAGGACGCGAGGGAGTTGGAATGGGGATCTTGAGAGATAATGGAACGTGGGTGCCTTCGCATTAGCAGTTAGTGGTAGAAAGTGATGTAAGACTATGGGGCAGCCGTAGCATTCACTAGCAGTTAGTGGTAGAAAGTGATGTAAGACTACGGGGCAGCCATAGCATTCGCTAGCAGTTAGTGGTGGAAGTGTTGTAAGACTACGGGGCAGCCGTAGCATTCACTAGCAGTCAGCAATGGATGGTGATGTAAGACTATGGGTAAGCCGTAGCATTCCGTAGTAGCTTCGTTAGCGGAGTTGGGGCGAGGCCCTTACCTCCTAGTGATCGGTCAGGGATCAGGAATGGGTAGTGGATGAGAATGATAGGGAGTTTGCCTATATAGCCCTAGTGAGGTGAGACCTTGGGAGGCCGCTCCAGGATATGGTTGGGTGAGACCTGTGGGCAAGGCCCGAGCGAGAGTGATTAGACTAGTGGGACTAGAAGGATAGAGGCGGGTGGGACCCGTGGGCGAGGCCCGTGAGTTTTAGCAGCGCAGGTGGGACCTAGTAGGGACCTTAGTGTCAAGTTAGGGGATCGGGAATCCCAGGTTTGTAGCGCCTGAATGGCGAGATAGATTGAGCAGTTATAGGTGGACGAAGTTTCTTCGGAAGTCGCTGGGAGCGACTAGTGGTGGTGTTGGGACTAGCTACCAGTGAAAGCCGGTAATCCAGGCATTGATAGGTTGGTAGGGACCAGGGTGGTCTCAGTTCATCCGGAAGGCAGACAATGAATAGCAGAATTTTCAGTCAGTGGTACTGCGGGTAAGCAGTGTATGGTGGAATTCAGTTAGTTGAATCGAGGGGTGCTCGGCACCCAGTTTTGGCAGAGAGGAGTGTCAGTGGTTACTGACAGTGATGACCCGTACTGGGAATAGCAGGGGTGATGGAGTTGGTGAAGGATAGGACCTTCACAGTGTTAGAGAAAATAGTTGTATATGGAGTTGTGCCTTGGGAAGGCAAGGAATTTGCGCTAGGAAAGAAGGGGTGAAACCCTATAGGTTCAGTGCAGTACTCGGTGAGTACCAGAAGGATTGTCGGTGAGTAAGTTGTGTTTACAGGATGTTCAGGGTCAGGGTGACCCGAGTCTATTATCCGCGAGGATTATGTTAGTTATAATGACCAGGTGGAAGACCAGCGAAGGTAGGCAGCTGATGTTGGGATAATTGGTGGGTTTTGGAAGCAGATCGCAGGCGGTGGACGTGGCAAACTTCGAGGACAAAGTTTAGTTTAAGTGGGGGAGAGTTGTAGCACCCAAGTTTTGAAGGCCAAGAAAGGAAAGGAAAAACCCTAATTTCAAGGGGAGACTCGGCGAGTCCAAGGAGGAACTCGGCGAGTCCGAGCGGGATCCGGGTCGAGGAGTAAGTGATCGACTCGGCGAGTCGGCCAAGGAGACTCGGCGAGTCTGGTCTGTGCAAGGAAAACCCTAATTCCGGGAATTGTATCCTATATAAAGGGTGTTATGTCCCTCCCTCAGCCTCCATATCATCCTAGAGAACCTGTGAACCCTAGATTTCGTGTGAGCTTCCATTATTTGAGAGAAATAGCTTTGGAGGAAGGAAATTTTGGAAAGGAACTTGAAGATCAAGAAGGTTGCTTCAAAGGAGAGGTGTATATCCGAGATCTACTTCAGTTTGTGTTCATATTGGAGCTCGGGGAGCGAGTGGAGCAGGAGTTTAGAGAGTTTTCGGGCAGCAGCTAGTGGGTTCATCAGCCAGTTCAGCCAGTGCAGGTGAGTTTCCCTTTGTATGAATGGGTCTACGGCCACAATGCCGACCCATGTAGTTATGAGTAGAAGACCCGGGGGTTATCCCTAGGCACAGTATGCTAGTATGATATTTGGGACGAGGTCTAATGATAGAGGGAGGGTGCCCAAGGAATGGTTTATGTGATAGTTAATACTTGTTGTCTGTGTGATACTTGTATGTGCCTGGTAGGGAGGTGAGTGTGGGCGAGGTCCCGTATCTCACCAATAGCAGAGTCTGGATGGTGTTCCACATCTCAGTAGCAGCAGATCAGGGGCGAGGCCCAAGTTAGAGAAGGAGTGAGGGGTGGCTGGGCCCGTACCTCACTATCAGCAAGAGTATGGACGGGGTTCCATGACTTTTCAGTAGCAGGACAAGGGCGGGGCCCAGAGATAGGCGAGGCCTTAGGGCAAGATCCGTTAGTATGTGTTTAGATTATGTGATGTGATGTGATATGTTACGTGCTATTATATGTTAGTGGGCCCCTGTGACAGGCGAGGCCTAAGTGAAAAAGATTTGTATCCGAGCGGGGCTCGAAGCCAGGCGGGGCCTGGAGCGGCGGGGCCGGTGTAGCAGGCGAGGCCCGAGGTAGGGGCGAGGCCAGATAGCGGGCGTGGCCCAGTATGTGCAGTATGTGGTTATGCATGGTATGTGGTAGGGTGGGGAACTCACTAAGCTTCGTGCTTACGGTTTTTAGTTTTGGTTTCAGGTACTTCCAGTAGCGGAGGGAAGAGCTCGGGGTGATCGCATGGCACACACCATAGTTTAGACAACATGGGAATGTTTACTCTGATAACGAGCATGTATTTTGGAAACTAATACTCTGTTCATGTTTTAAAATGATGAATTTGCTTAAAGTAATGTTTTATTAAAAGAAATTTTTAGTCTTAAATTTTGGGACGTTACATCTCTGTAATTGATGCACATTCTCATGCTCCCGTCTTTCTTCTTTACAAATAACACAGGGGCTCCCCAGGGCGATGAACTAGGTCGAATGAAACCTTTGTCCATTAACTCCTGAAGTTGTGTCATAAGTTCTTTCATTTCTGTTGGTGCTAATCGATATGGTGCTTTTGCTATCGGCGTCGTTCCTGGTAACAAGTCGATACGAAATTCTACTTGTCGATCAGGAGGCAATCCGGGAAGATCTTCGGGAAAGACTTCCGGATACTCACACACCACCAGAATATCCTGCACCTCATTCTTCTCCTTCTTAGCATCTATCACGAACGCTAGATATGATGTACATCCCTTGGCCAAACACTTTCTGGTTTTCATTAGGGAAATAATTCTAGAATTTACTCTGCGTTTGTCTCCATACACCATAAACGACTATTTCTTTGGCGTGTTTACTTTTACTATCTTCTTTCTACATAATTTTCTGCATCGTTGGCGCTAAGCCAATCCATTCCTAAAACTATGTCGAATCTATTTAACTCGATAGGCAATAATTTCTCGTGGAACTTATTCCCATCCAAGTCAATGAGGATGTTTTTCATTTGATGGCTAACAGGTACAAACTTGCCACTAGCAATCTCAACTATTATAGCATTAACTAGCATATCTACAGGAAAAGCTAGCTTTCTACCAAATTCATGTGATATAAAGGAGTAATTAGCTCCAGAATCAAACAAAATTTGGGCAGGCAATTCGTTTACGAGAAAGGTACCTGAAGCAACATCGGCTTCTTCTTTCGCAGCTTCGAGTGTCATCTGAAAGGCTCTCGCCTTCGGCCTTTGGTGGAAGATTGGGTTTTGCTACGTCCTTCTTCTTCGGGCAGTCCCTCAAAATATGCCCTTCTTCATTGCACCCAAAACATACGTTCTTATTGAAGGTGCATTCATTGGTATAATGCCCAGGCTTTCCACATTTATAACAAGTGACTTCCACGCTGCACTTCCCAACATGTTTCTTCTTACACTTGTCACACCACTTGGCTTCGGCTCCTCCTCCAAATTTTCTCGAACCAGTCTTCGAGAAATTGTTCTTTTTATTGGAACCTGAAGTTCCCTCAAACTTTCTCTTTTTGCCAACTTCAACCTTGCTGGCGGCTCTCCCTTTTATCATATCTTCAACAGACTTGGCAGCCCAGATAGCTACCTCCAAAGTAAGTACCTGACGTACTGCCACCGCGTACTCCCATTGAAGTCCCTTTGCGTACCTGTCAATTTTTGCCAACTCATCTGGGACAATACGCAAAGTAAACTCCATTTTGTCTATGAAGTTATTTGTATATTCGTCAACGGTCATACTCCCCTTCTGCAACGTTAGAAATTGGTTTTCTAACTCAAGTACGTTTTGGGCTGAGCAGTACTTGCGCTTGAAGTGCACCAAGAACTCTGCCCAGGTTAGTTGCACTGGCTCATTAGGGCTTAGGGTTTTCCCCAAAGTGCTCCACCAACGAGCAACACTAGCCCTGAACTGACGTACTGTAAAGGTAGTTTGTAACTTGCCTTGGTAATCACAAGTCATGAAAGCCAACTCCATTTCTGAGATCCAGTCGATTACTCCGACAAGATCTTCTTTTCCATTGAAGGTCGATGGCTTGCAAGTCATAAAGTCCTTATACTTGCACCCATTTCTCTCCATTCTACCCTCGTGGTTATTTCTCCCAACCACAAGCGGTTCACTATAACCAACCGATCTACTGTTGTTCCCTTCTTCAGATCGATCGTCATTTAGTTCACGTTGTTCAACAGGAACTGAAGGTTCATCCCTGTCGTTCAACAATATTTGCCTCAACTCCTCCCTTTTTTCAGCCAACATGGTCTGAATCATAGTTCATACTCCAGGCATGGTGATGGGTTCGGGTGCAACTCCTACTATTGGCACCTGTTCCACCACTTGAGGTTAAGGTTGTTGGTTTCTGTTTGCATTTCCCGCTCCACTCCGAGTTCTTGCCGTTACAATCTATATACCGAATAAGGTGAATTTAGGTCTTTGTCCTTGTTAGACATGTCAATTCCCTTATCACTCTGAAACGTTTACATGTTAGTTCTAATCTCGTATTCATACGCTTAGAATCCTACACACATAAGGTTTCCAGATCCAGTCGGCAACAAACCATAGATCCGAACAAATAATGGCACACATGGCAAACACATAGCATTTAGCACATAAGGGCATTTTAGGCATCTTCCCTAAAATAAACTAGTGCTCGTGTCTAAAATATGGTAGACACTCATCTCACAATCATCACTTAGCATTCTAAGTTCAAGTCTAGAAATTCTACAATTTCTTAGTTCGCTTAAACTAATGCTCTGATACCAACTGTGACATCCCCTAATTTCTCGGCCAGAAAAAACCGATTTAATTTATGCTTTTTAAAATAAAATCAGAGAAATCTTTTTAAAAGATGTTGCGGAATTGGTCTCCAAACAACATATGATAAAATTTTATCAAAACCTTTCATTAAGAAGGTATATATTTTCCATATATATCAAAACCTCGGGATGTCATGTTCCGATACAAATCAATAGCATAAACAAGACATTATAAGCCTTTCAACAATTATTTACAACTACTGGCCTATAATCCAAAAATCTCTCGTCGTCCTCCGACTATGTTCGGGGTCCACTACCTGTAATCATAAAAACTTAGTGGGTCAGGCTTGGGAGCCTGGTGAGCATATAGGGTTTTCAACCCACAATAATAATATACTTATTAAGTTCACCAATTAACAATAACCCTGATTACCCATTCCCGTTGTCCTCACTTTACGTCCCTAAGCACCTATCACAAGGGACCTAGCCTAAGGATTATCATCGGGATGGTCACTACTGCTAAGGGGTTTCCTCAGCCATACATGTCCTAAAGGCAACCCTGAGGGGGATGGAGTACGCCAATAAACATTTAATTCATCAACACCTACAAGTTGTGAACCTGCTAATGTTCTACTGAACTGTCTAGAAAAGTCTGTGGTCATCATCTATACTCCGCTAGATGACTACAACAACAACAACAACAACAACAACATCGAGGCCTCTCACCATTTTAACACACATCAACTATTTCATCTACCCATGTTCTACCCAACATATTTTGTAGATAAAAAGCATATACAGTTTAAAACTTGTATAAAACATCAATTCAACAGACACCTCAAATAAACAATTAACCTATTTACACATAACACGTATTTCAAGGTAAATACTTCATGTCTATGTTTAAATTGAAAGTAACTACACACTCACATGATTTGATGATAATCGGGCAGCAATTCGTTTCCTAAAACGATCGTTTCTAATAAAACCGGGAGTTTTATTGAGAAACTGGGCTTTGTAAAAGTCGGGCTTCGAAACCGAAAAGATAAATTTTCCGGGCTTCACGGGCACTTCATGGCGTATTCCGGGGTTTACAATCGATATCAGGGCTTCGGGGAAGGTTAAGGTGAAGAAAGATGAAGAAAGGGGTGAAAATGGCAATTATTCAATTCTGCCCGAGACGGCTTGCAGGTCCCCTTCTATTTATAGGGTCTGAAGTTGGCTTCGGTGGTGGGGTCCGTAGGCGAGGGTGCGCAGGTGCGAGGGACTCGGTGGCAGCTTCTAATTGGATCGCGGACTCGTGACCCATGTGCGAGGCTCGAGGCTAGGCTATGCGAGGCTTGGAACACGCGGCAGCAGGGCGAAGCTTCGGCCGGAGAGCTGGCTGCTTCGGATTGGGCCTCCTCCTTGGTCGAATTAGGATCTGACGCATGGCTTCGCATGACTCAGCAGCTCAGTGACTCAGTAGTACACGTGGCACTCTTTCAGCGAGGGTGACGTGGCAAAGTGTGACTATGCGAATTTTCTCGATTTTCGCGCCAAATCTTCTAAAATCCATAACTTTCGCATACGAGCTCCATTTTTGACGTTCTTTATATGCACGCATAGCTAAAATTACACTCTACAACTTCCGTTTAGACTTCATCGGCTAATTTTGATTTTAATTTTATTATTATTATTTTTAACAGACCGGGACAAGAAATCCGTTAAAAATTCATGACTTCTTTATCCGACGTCCGTTTTCGTCAGACTTTTTACCATTGTGCTACAAATGACGAGACCTTCAATTCTCGTTTAGGTTGTGTCGGCTAAAAATCGCTCGATCTAAAATTCAAGTTTTTAGTTGTCTATTGCTAAGCTGAAACTTTGAAAAATCATAACTTCCTCATACGAAGTCAGATTTGGGCGTTCTTTTTATCGAACTTCTTGGTTTAACGAATACTACGAATTTCGTTTAGATCACTAAGGATAAAAAGTAGTTTATCAAAAACTTACTTTTTACGACATTCAGCACCGTGCCGGTTTTGTCGCGAAACTTCGACAGGTCATAACTTCTTCGTTATAACTCGGATTTTGGTATTCTTTATATCCCCGAAACCCTTGTTTCGACCACTACAACTTTATGTAAAGATATATCCCTTTTATCACACTTTAATTTTGACGCTTATTTTTATCTTAATTAATTAAGCCCTAATAATTAAGCATAAAACACATAATTCACATAATATTCACATAATTCCTTTTCATTTCTTCAAAATGAGTTACAAAGGTTAACCTAGACTATCACCTCAATATAAATGCCTAGGCTAGAAACTCGAGTGTTACAGCAGAATTCGAGGACGAAGTCTAATTCAAGTGGGGGAGAATTGTAACACCCAATTCAAGTTAGTTTACACTCTGACCCTTGGTATAAATATAGTTTGCAAAATTAGTCCACAAGGGTGTTTAGTAAAAAATGGGGAAAGTGTGCATACGCTAGGCGTACACCATTATACGTTGGGCATACATGGTTAGGGTACGAACCCTACATTTTAGGTTTTGGACACTATTTAAAAAACCTTATGCCAAAGTTCTCTCATTTTCCAGCCTCCATTACCTTTTTGAGCCTCATTTCGAAACCCTAACTCATTTACAGAGATTTGACCCTTTATATGTGTGTTTTAGTGGATGTTTGGTGAACCTTAGAGAAGAAGAAGCTTGGAGAAGGAACATTAAGCAAGTTGGAGCTTGTAGATCCATAATCTACTCTCATTTCTTAGCTTCATTAAGGTATAAAGCTTCTATCTTGATGACTCTATGTGTTAGACCAAGACTCAAAGCACTTTGACTGTTACAATACAAGACAGGCTTCTCCACTTTCAGACTAAGACTTTGAATAAGCCCTTGCAACCATATCTCCTCCGTTATTTCTTTCGTCATGGACATGTAATCGGATTCAGTTGTAGACAAAGCAACGGTATCTTGTAACGTTGACTTCCAAATGATGGCACATTGGAATAAAGTGAATATATAGCACATCTGTTACCTACGCTTCAACAAATCACCACCATAATTAGAGCCAACATATCCCACCAAGTCACTCTTTGTATTAGATCCATACACCAAGAAAACATCTGTCGTTCCCTTCAAGTATTGCAAGATCCACTTTACATCTTTCCAATGAGTCTTCCCTGGATTGATCATAAACCTACTAACCACACTAACTGCATGAGCCAAATCAGGTATGGTACAAACCATAGCATACATGAGACTTCCAACAACACTTAAGTATGGAACCCTACTCATGTACTTCCTTTCTTCATTAGTAGTGGGTATAGTGTTTGGACCAAGTTTAAAGCGAGCCGCCAAAGGAGTTCCAACTGGCTTGGACTGATCACAATTCAAGGATTGCAGAATTTTCTCAATATACTTATGTTGAGAAATACACAACTGTCCTGCTTTTCTATCCTTTTGTATCTCCATTCCAAGTATCTTCTTTGTTGTTCGCAAATCCTTCCTTTCGAACTCATTCTTCAGGGTCGCCTTCAAGTCATTTTTTCCATCCATGTCCTTGGCTACGATGAGCATATCATCAACACATAGCAACATATATATGTAGGAATCTGGTGATAGTTCCTTTGAGTAACACAGTTATCAAACTGGTTCCGAGTGTAGCCATTTGAGATCATGAATGAATCAAATCTCTTGTACCATTGTCTTGGAGACTGCTTCAAACCATACATGGATTTCTTTACCAAACATACATGATCCTTCTTAGAATCAAGGAACCCTTCTGGCTGGTACATAAAAATCTTCTCTTCTAAGTTCCCATGAAGAAATGCAGTTTTCATATCAAGTTGTTTAAGCTCTAGTTCCAATGCACTCACCATGACCAAAAGAACCCGAATTATCTTGTGCTTCACGACTGGTGAGAACACCTCGTGATAATCAATTCCTTTTTTCTGAGTAAACCCTTTCACCACCAACCTTACCTTGAACCTAGTTGGTTCAACTCCTAGTTTCTCTTCCTTCTTCTTAAAGATCCATTTGCATCCCACTGGCTTTACCCCTTTTAGTAATAGAACAAGATCCCATGTTTTATTCTTCTCTAAAGATTTTTTTTTCATTCATGGCCATCAACCAGACATTTTCTTCTTTACTCGCCACAACCTCTTTATACGATTGAGGCTCCTCAGTGTCAATGTCTTCTCAAGATGCTAAAGCAAAAGCAATGAAGTCTAGTTTACCTTAACACATCCTACATATCTATCAGGTTGTCAAATGACCCACCTTGATCTTCTCTTTGCTATAGATTCAGAACCATCATCCTTCTCGGTTTTAGCACCACGGGACGACGATCCCATGGGTTGCTCTTAGGTTTCATCTTGTCCAAGTTGTTTACTGCCGCCTTCCTCTTTGTCACTTATCATAACTCTATCTAGAGTTTGAGTTACAAACTACACCTTTTGGATAGCACCGTGATTTTTGTTCCCTGCTTGACTTGTATCACCTCTTCCCTATTTACCCATGGCAGATTCATCAAAGGTCACATCTCTGCTCATGATAAATTCAGGAGTTCTTCCTTCTTCTATATACCACATTCGATAACCTTTTACTCCAGTCGCATATCCTAGAAATATGCACTTTATTGCCCTTGGCTCAAGTTTACCATCATTCACATGAGCATATGTGGGGCATCCAAATATAGGTAAACCAGAATTGTCAGAGGGTTTTCCGGACCATACTTCTTGAGGAGACTTCAAGTCTATTGCAGTTGATGGTGATTTGTTCACCAGCTAACAAGCAGTGTTAACTGCCTACGCCAAGAATTGCTTGGATAAGTTAGCAAATATTCACATGTACCTTTCATGTTGCATAAGTGTTTGGTTCATCCGTTCTGCCACTCCATTTTGTTGTGGTGTGTGCCGTATAGTACGGTGCCTTATTATACCTTCTGCCTTGCAGAAATTATCAAATAGAGCATTGTAGAACTCCAATCCATTGTCGGTTGTTAGAGTCTTGACCTGTTTTCCAATCCTTTTCTCAATCATGGTCTTCCACTCCTTGAACTTCCCAAACACGTCATCTTGGGTCTTCATAAAGTATAACCAAACCTTCCATGAATAATCATCAGTGAACTTCACAAAGTATAAGCATCCTCCTTGAGACTTCACTAGTGCAGGACCCCACAAATCTGAGTGAACATACTCCAGGATTCCCTTGTTTGTGTGTTGATTGAAGCCAAACTTCATTTTGCGATGCTTTCCCTTGACGCAAGCTTCACAAAACTTTATCTTTCCGGTAGCCTCTCCACCAAGAAAACCTTGTTTACTTAGAGCTGACATGCCATTCTCACTCTTGATCCCCAACCTACGATGCCACAACTCTGTCTTGTCATCACATTCATTCAAGGATTATGAGATAGCCACCATTCCCATAACTGTATTTTCTTCTAGGATATAGATCCTTCCACAATTCATCTTCCCTTTCATTATAACTAGAGAACCTTTGGTCACTTTGACCTAGTCATCTTCACCAGCGTACCTCATCCCATTCTTAGCCAATGTGCCAAGAAAATTAAATTCTTCCGAAGTTCTAGAACGTACCAACAATCTAACTTCCTGACCATGCCATCGTGCATCTTGATCTACATTGTGCCATTACATTTGATACTTCTCACCTAATCATCATCCATCTTGATTGTGTCCTCCCACTATTTCAAGGAGTCGAACCAGTCACTATTATACGTCATGTCATAGGATGCTCCTAAATCCAAGACCCAATCATCAATAGAACTTGATGTACTCACAATCAGTACATCACCATCGTCCCCTTCATCAGAACTTTCCTGAACCACAACAATAGTGTTATTGCTTCTTGATTCACTCTTGAACTTCCTATTCTTCAGTCGTGGACAATTTCGCTTTAAATGTCCCTTCTCCTTACAATTATAACATTTTGCATTCGATGAACCTTTAAACTTTGATTTTGAACGTGATGTCCCTTTGTTTCCCCTTTTTCCTCTCTTTTATCCTTCCTATCCCTGCCATAGAGCATGATATTAACGAAATTCTCATATGATTTTGGAAGTAAACATAAGAAAATGAGCGCCTGATCTTCATCGCCAGTCTTCACATTAACCCCTTATAGATCCAAAATGATGCGATTGAAGTTATCCGGGTGATTTTTCAGTTGGGTACTTTTAGATATTTTGAGAGTGCACAACCTTTGTTTTTGATACAACCTATTCGTCAATTATTTGTTCTGGTACTTGTCACAAAGTTTATCCAAGAGCTCATAAGCAGTTGCTTGATCCACGACTTCCCTCAGTACTTCATCTGTTAAGTTCAATAGAGTGGCACTATGTGCCTTTGTCAATATGTCTACCTTATTCTCATCCTCCATGTCCTTTAGTGGTTTTGCCTCTCCTTACAGTGTCGCTGCACACCCTTGTTGAACTAAAAAGAGCCTTCATCTTCACCTTCCATAATGTGAAGTCATTTGAACCATTTAATTACTCCAAAATCAAACTTGTGAGTAGACATCTTCAATCACATGAAAACAAATTGTAGCTCTGATACCACTTGTTAGGATCGCTACTAGACTAACCATGCCAACATACAAGAACAATGAGGTTCCATTTTCTAAAACCAATTGGTGATAGAAGGGATTACCCATTTCCTTATATGCTAGCATCTAGTTTCTTATTTTACCAATATGAGATTGGGTTTGCACCCCCAACAACATGCTAAGGAGTAAAGTTACCAACTTTATGTGTTAAGACCTTAAAATGAAGTAGATATGTCGGTTGGACGTTAAAGGCTTAATAGATTAAGTCAAAAAGTTAAAGAATGGCTCACTGGCTAGTACATCGGGCGTACTCCTTAGTACGTTGTACGTACTGGGTCAGCAACCCGTTTTTGGGTCAACGCACGTGCGCGGGGCGTACGGGCCAGGTATGCAGGGCATATGCTGTGCTATGGACCTTTTGATTTTGGACTACTTTTGGACTCTAGGGTTTTAGGATCTTTTTGGGCCATAAGTCTTTTCGAGTTGGGCCATTTCCAGACATTGGGCCTTTATAGATTTAGGCTTATATTCGGCCTTGAGTGTCTTTTGGATTTGGGCCATTATTAGGCTTTGAGTACCATTGAGTTGGGCCACGATTAATTGGGACACTTAAGGGAAGGGTAAAATGGTCTTTTACCCTAGGAGTGGGGGGTTAGTTAATTAAGTTCCCGATTATGGTTTATGACCTAATTATTAGTTAGGTATTATTTGATTGTTTAGTGTGGGGATTCTATAGTTTAGCAGCTCGAGCATCTATTTGTTTAGCAGCAGATTAAGGTGAGTTTGTTCACTATACTATAGGACACAATGGATTATTTGTGCTTGTAGTCTTTTGTGACTCATGTTGTAAGTATTTATGCTTGTGTGCTTGTTTGCTATATATATGTGGGATGAAATGGACCCAATACAGCCTCGTACTGACAAATGAGTTAAACTAGACTCGGATGTGAAATAAACCCAGTACAGTCTAGAGCTGACATATGAGTTGAAATAGACTCAGGGGTGAAATAGACCCGACGGTGAAATAGACCCGGTACAACCTTGCACTGACATATATGTAACGCTGACATATATGTATGGTATGCGGTATTTTTGGGAACTTACTAAGCTTTGTGCTTATGGTTTTCAGTTTATGTTTTAGGTACTTCCGGATCGAAAGGAAAGAGCTTGAGATGATCGCATTGCACATACCATGATTTATTGCTTTATTGAATCTGATGTACTTTTGGATGATTATGGATATACTTTGATTTTCTTATGGTTTTGATAAACATATTTGATTGATGGTTTATTTAATATGAAAACAAAAAAATTTGGTTCTGAGTTTTGGGACATTACATCAAATCTTACCTCCTTATGTTGTGATATTAGAGCTTGTACATATTTGAGTGGTCTTAAAAGTGTGGCGCTCCTCCAATTTTATTGTTGCTGATGAAGTCTCTCTGTATAGAACATTGCTTTTGGTTGTTTACCCCTAAAGAATACAAATGTAAATGTTTGTTGTTGTGGTTGTGGTTGTCATAAGTTTATTCGATTTTCCCTGAAGTTGTTATGGTATAAAGGTCATTTGTGTTTGAGAGGTTCATTTGTTTCCAATTTGGTCAGTATTGCCCATGAAGTTGTTATGGTTCAGTTGTTATGTATCATCCTAGATATTATGGGTGGCAACTCTCGATCCAACCCGTAACCCGACACTGACCCAACCCGAAAATAAAAGGGTTTGGGTTGAGATTTTCGACCCGCCAACCCGTCAACCCGCCAACCCACCAACCCGTTTGTTTCATGGGTTGGGTTGGGTTATCTATTTGGGTTTGCGAGTCAACCTGCCAACCCGTATATATGATGGGTTTTGGTCCTAAGAACACCCTATGTGCTCATACAAACCCTAATGCTTGGATCTAGGTTTCTCTATTGTACATGCAAGTTATCCAAGACTATAAACCCTAATTCTAGCATACAAGTAATCATATTAACATAAGAATGGGTTTAAGATATTACATTGATTGTTATGTAGCAATAACAATCCTAAATCTCCTTGTATTGACTTTAGAAAGCTTAGAGTCACAAATGTCACTCCTCTAATGGTTCATAAACACCATAAGCAAGAGGATGAAGAGGAGAGAGGATGGAGGCTGCCCAAAAACGTCTACAAACCCTAGAGGAGTCTTAGCCACGTTTTTGGTCCTTAAGGGATCTATATATAGTGAGGCTATTAGGGTTATCTAACAAGGAAACCCTAATTTGGATGCTTAAGCCCTAAGCAACCCATAGACTCCTTTAATTAAGGCCTTGGACGATTTCCTTATGGGATTCCCCATAGAATTCGTCCACTCCTTAATTTAAGACAATCCATAGCCCAAATTGCAATTATCTTATAATTACAATTCCAGTCCCTTAAGTTTAATTAATCTCTTTTAGTCACAAAACTAATTACCAATTAATTCTTGACTAATATTAATTAAACAATATCATTTCTCCTTTAATATATTATTCTCATAATATATATAAATAAATCATATTTAATCATTTCTCTCCATAATTCATCTTATCAAGTTGCTTTGGTGAAGGCAACCCAAAAGGACCATGCACCATCGGGTCAAGTACATACCAAAATAGTTATGGACTTAGACACTAATCCAACAGTCTCCCACTTGCATAAGTCTAATAACTATTATGCGTATGACTTCAGATCCTGATCTGCAATCGTAGCTTTCCAAAGCCGTTGTCAACTCTGATCTTATCAGATACGCGTGTCCTTAGATAAGGGATAATATATTCCTCCATTCTTGATATCGTATGAGACATGATTTCTAATTATTCTCTTTGTACTATTTCTCGAATTCCGATTTATGACGACTGACTAATTGAACAAATCAAATTAGCCCTAGCCCAGCCGAGCATTTACGTTTGTCATCACTAAATCATCGAGGGGCCCAAAGATATCGCTTTTATCCTACTTTGGATAAAAGGAACGGATAAAGTTTGATACAATGCTTGCTTGCATTTACTCACCAAATCACACACAACAATATGTTTTATAACACCAAGTTACTAGTGTGTTTACATATTATCAATGCGCAACCGATTTGCAAGATACAACTTACACATCTCGGTTTCAAGAATATAAGATGTTATCGTCTCACCAATCACTCGTGATACAATTCATGGAGTGATCCAAGTGAGCGTGGGTTTAATCCAATGCTCAAATCATATTCATAAGCACTCATGAACGTTGCAGCAAACATTTTCTTATGTCTAATACTCTTTTAGACAATCCACACACCAATTCACGACAATCTTCATTCATATCTACTTCCAACATATGAACGACTGTGGTCCGTTCGAATAATTTGACTGTTCTTAACCAGTTAAATTATTCAGGAAGTCAAAACATGCAAATGTGAAACACAAGAATAATACTAATCCCATATGGCCTCAAACCTTTGAGTATAAATAAAACTCCTTTTATTTATCACCTATTGATTACTCATTATTCGTCGTTTCGGGTAATCAACTTCTTACTTGAATTATTACACTTGTCCCATGCTCCTAGCATGCACACAATGTTTACCTATGGTTTTTACTTTGTGAAATAGATCAAATTGAACACACTTCCAATCATTCTCATTTCACAACTCCTAATCCTTTTCCATAAGTGAAAGAATCTCGAATTCTTGCCACTTATAGAATATGCTAGATTCTAACATTTTATGCAACGATCCATTTGTAATATCACTGCACCAAAGTCACAAAGACTATTGCCAATGAAATTACAAAGTCCTCTATCGGATATTGTTACAAGACAATTCCATAGACGTGATGTCTTTCACTCAAAGTACATTCTTTGAACATCCTTTTGCATAAAAGTTTCTAATCTAGTCATAGATTTTCAATATTCAATTCCTAATATGAACACGTTTCCATATTTTCCATATGACAATTTATTCTTAATAGAATCTTATCTATTCATAATAATGTCGATATGGTCCATCCAATATGGAAAACATTTCCATATCTTCCAATACTATACTTCTAACTACTCACAAGCGACCAATCCTCGGCGAACTTTGGATTGTCCTTTGATAGTTGTTTAATTATTTTAGTCAAAACCGATTCTAGTCCCTTTTCCCTCTAAATGCGCTAGACATTTGGAAAATTTTAGAATGGTCAAATATTAAAGCATTTGCAATCGATCCTATACCCGAAGCGTATGGGACACGATGCATAATGTTTTATTTGCTATGTTCTCAAAATTCGAATTACGAAGAGGAATGCCGTAATCATAATCGAAATTTTAAGAACACACTATGTACCTTTGACTAAATTTATTAACATTTTCTCAACCTAAGCTTTTAGATTTGAAATGAAGCATAATATTCTCTCCCTTAATTATAGCAAAACAACTTTACAACCCTTACGGCGTTGCAATGTATAACTCTTGTTTTCTATAATTAATATTTCCAACTTGCAATACTTTCCTTAATAATCATACAATCATAACATTTATGCTCCCACTATCATGATGATTATTATAAACATAACGCTTATGCTCCCACTAGCTTTGACATGTCATTAGAAACATCTTAACTTTCAGACGAACAATACTTATTGAACTTCTTAGGTTCATGTTTCTAATACTTAATGCTTTGATAATCTTTTATCAAGGCTTCTTGAACTTATACACCTTTTCCTTAGATAGTTTATATGTGTGTCTAAACAATTAAGACTAATTGCCAGAACTCACAATTCAAATCATAGAAAGGGATACCGTAACCATAATTGAATTTGAGAATGCAATTTTACAATCACTATCTTCTTAAAATTTTTCTTAGTGAAAGCATTTCCTCACAATCATTTTCATGAAGGAGGAAATCTTATGACACTTAGATTTAAATGATGTATGTGTTTCTATCCATGTGAATTTGTCAAAACCAAAGTTTACGACAAATTCAAACTCATATGGACCGAACTTTCTTAATCTTGATTTCTTGCCTTATGGTAGCACAACTGCCCACCACGTCTTCCAAATAGCTAAGCAGCTCACCCTTTCCTATCAATGTACTCTTCATTGATCAAGGTCCTTGCCTTTTATGCATTCGAATGAGAACTCATAGAATTCACATGCATAATTAACTTAATTGGAACGACACAGAAACAAAATAATGTCAACACGATAGGTTGTAAACCTCAACTCGTGTACTAGTGATGATCGATAAGGTCTATTTGATTTGTTCTTGAAACCTTTCAAGACCTTTAAGACTCCCACTGACTCCATGACATATAAGATTATCTTGTCAATAAACATTTCTTGACAAACAAATATTCAAGAGTTAGTGTAGTTTTTATCAAAACACTTCATAAATTGGTCTTAGTTGGTCTTTGTCTTATCCAAGACATCACAACCTTCCAGATTTGATGAATGTTACAAACCTTCTTAATACTTGTCACTCATTGTCACAATCTTAACTCTAAGACTTGTCTTGGAACGAAGTATGACTGACTTCTTGATTTAACCATTTCTTCAATTCTTGATTCCTCTTCTTAGACATACAATTGTACCAAGACTCTCTTAGAGGATTATTTGAGATATGGTTCTTAATCATTAAGACCTATCATAAAGCATAAAAGCGACTCTCCCTTCTTCTTAGAATGGAGAAACTTTTATCTTTCTGCCTACTTGATTCTTCTTATTCGTTTTGCTATTGATTTAAACTTTTTTAATGAATTCCGAATTACACTTAATCTTATAAGTATAATCATATTTACTAAAATTTTAGTAAACCATGACGAATATCTTTGTTAGTCTTATGGTGGACTTTGACCAACACACAACTTTGTGTACTCGATCTCCTAGTCCTTCACTTGACACTTTGTCAACAAATTAGTCTAATTTCCAAATATGAAATTTCTCATTCATCGTGCAACCAAGCTGCATGATTCCAAGTTTCTGTCCAATTGAAACTTGGGCGATGAGAAACTTTCCTTATTCGGTAAATTCTTCGACATTTTCACAAATAACATAATAAGAACCAAATCCATTATTGCTAATAATAGAAACGTTCAAACATCAATTTTTCATATACGCCATTGCAAGGATAAATAAATAATATAAAATCAAAATTTATTTTATTGCGGAAAAAAATTTGTCCTTACAATGCAATTCATTGAAAAACTATACATCTTTCTTAGCAATCTAATTCTAACTCTAAATAGTAGCTCAAGAATCTAATCTTCGAGAAATGCGATCGAAATCCATTCCTTCACGGTTAGATTCTGCTCACTTCTTCCCTTAAGCTTCCTTTCTTTTCTTCGATCCTACAAAACATCAATTGTAATCTTATCACATTATGTATTAAGAATCTAGAATAAAAGCTAAAAAGAGTCAGTTAATGGATTTTACCTATATTAGAGCCATACGTTTCGACTCTCCCATCTCTTGGATCTCTTAGGTAAATGGGGCAGCTTCGTCTCCAATGCCTCTTCTCTTGGCAATAAAGGCAAATAGACTCTTTTGGAACATGACATGGAACTACTTCTGACATTGCCTTTCTCTTATGATCGAACTTTTTGATCATAGCATGTCTTTCGTTGCCATTGTTTATATCCATAGAGTTCTTGAAGGCAGATTCACCAATCAACTTTGCTTTTCTATTGCGCCAAACCATTGTTGATTCAGCAGCAATAAGCATATAGGTGAGATCTATAAAGGTCACGTCGCAGATCATCATATAGTACTCTCTTACGAACTCACTATATGAGTTAGGAAGTGACTATAGAACCCAATCAACAGCCATCTCCTCACAGACAATGGATCCCAACATTCTTAACCTATCAATGTGTGACTTCATCCCTAGGACGTGTGCACACACCGACTTTCCTTCTTTATGTATACTTGCCAAAAGGGCTTAAGTGAGCTTGAACTTTTCAAGCCTTTCGAACTTGTGGGTTAAGGAGAATAATTGGAGGAGGTGGAGGAAGTGAAGGATGATTTCTTGTTCCTCGATCGAATCGTGGAATATCATCTTCATGTGGAATGCTTGTTCCACGGGGTTTGGGAAGACCATAGTTGTTGAACTTTGACATCTACAAAACGGGAGAAAAACGAATTCAAGTTAGTTGATTGATTGAGTCCTTAGTAAATCACCTAAATGAGATACTAAGGCTAGGACCCAACACAATATTCTACAACTCGGGAAAGGGATGTCGTAACCCAAATTGCAGAACATTTGAAGGTAAGTGAATGATGATTCACTAATTTCCACCATTAAAAAACGAAAAAGAAATTTAAGTTTTAAATCTATGAAAACTCCTAGATCCTATGAGATTCATTGAACATTTCAATGGCATGTTTAAATCTCGATATGCCCCTCTTGTTTGTGACTGGGATGCCGAGGATCACAAAGCGGGTGTGAATAACCATGCCAACTACATGGTGCCCCCACATGTTACAGTCACCTATTTGATGTGCCGGTAAACCACACACGCTCCACCGAACTATGACAAACATTGAGTCACCCTTTGCTACCTTTGCTTAGAACCATTTAGTGTGTCGGTAAACCACACACGCTCCACTAACGTCTTCGCAAGGGTACAAAGTGTAATTTCATGGAATTGCATCAATTCACTTTGCCTAAGTAACTAAGATTGGGAATTTGAAAAACATTTAGTTACTTTAGTAATTCATTATACTTATAATGGAAGGTTTCGTCCTATCCTACACGTTCGACTAACGACCCTCCACTAGTCAAGAGTGCGGTGGGTAAGAGTGGATACCCATTCAATCACCATTTTATAGGCAATTTCCTTAAACACCCCTTATAGACCAGCTTCGTGAATGAGGCCTACTAACGGTAAGACTGACTTTTACTCATACATATATAATGTTAGACTTTTAATGTTATATATATAGTATAGGGTGTATTTTACACTTTTAAAATATTAGGTGGTCAAATTTAACAATTATACTTTTAATTCAATTAAATTTTAAACCAAAAACTTTATGGATTTATTTAACCTCTTTTAATTATACACCTTAATTATTAATAAAACCATAAGGGTGTGATTTGAACTTATCAAAAACAATACTAGGGTTTTAGAATTTAACATTCCTAAATTAAACCTTTAATCAACTTTTAAATTCCAAAACTTGAGGGCAAGTTTTGAAACATTTCAAAACATTAGGGTTTCAACTATTTAAATTTCAAAACAACAAAACTTTTGGGTTCAAATTCAAACTATAAAACCTAAGGGGGGAAAATATGAAACATTTCATAACACAAGGTTCAAATAACAAATAACCTAAATTAACATTTAATCACATAATTATCCATATTTGATTTATTTAATGATTTCTTGCAAAACAATTTACCAATTTAATCAAAATACTTAGTCAATTATCACATAAGGAAACAAATATTTTATTAATTGATAAATATCTTCAATTATATTGATCAAGAATATAGTCATATATATCATAAAATCGGATTTATATTGATCTAATATGATAAAGGCAAGTATTTCAAAGATAAACTGCAAGAAATCCCGAAAATAGCTCCATTTGACGCTCAAACTCGCCGAGTACCACACTGTACTCGCCGAGTTGAGGCCTACTCGCCGAGTACACTGTGGTACTCGCCGAGTTCATCAGCCAGGGAGCCCAAAAATCGATTTTTCAACTTGAATAAACACACAAGGCATGAATACAATAGAAACCAATCTAGGCTCTGATACCACTGATGGGTTTTGGTCTCAAGAACAAACTATGTGCTCATACAAACCCTGATGCTTGGATCTAGGTTTCTCTATTATACATGCAAGTTATCCAAGACTATAAACCCTAATTCTAGCATACAAGTAATCAAATTAACATAAGAATGGGTTTAAGATATTACCTTGATTGTTATGTAGCAATAACAATCCTAAATCTCCTTGTATTGACTTTAGAAAGCTTAGAGTCACAAATGTCACTCCTCTAATGGTTCACAAACACCATAAGCAAGAGGATGAAGAGGAGAGAGGATGGAGGCTGCCCAAAAACGTCTACAAATCCTAGAGGAGTCTTAGCCACGTTTTTGGTCCTTAAGGGATCTATATATAGTGAGGCTATTAGGGTTATCTAACAAGGAAACCCTAATTTGGATGCTTAAGCCCTAAGCAACCCATAGACTCCTTTAATTAAGGCCTTGGACGATTTCCTTATGGGATTCCCCATAGAATTCGTCCACTCCTTAATTTAAGACAATCCATAGCCCAAATTGCAATTATCTTATAATTACAATTCCAGTCCCTTAAGTTTAATTAATCTCTTTTAGTCACAAAACTAATTACCAATTAATTCTTGACTAATATTAATTAAACAATATGATTTCTCCTTTAATATATTATTCTCATAATATATATAAAAATAAATCATATTTAATCATTTCTCTCCATAATTCATCCTATCAAGTTGCTTTGGTGAAGGCAACCCAAAAGGACCATGCACCATCGGGTCAAGTACATACCAAAATAGTTATGGACTTAAACACTAATCCAACAATATATATATATATATATATATATATATATATATATATATATATATATATATATATATATATATATATTAAATGTAAAAAATATACATTTAATTATTAATGAAATTTGATTTCCATCCGTATTCGTAATATTCTGTATCATTATATTGCTTCTGTATTCGTATGTGGCTAATTTGCATTTGCGGTTCGTTAATTAGAAAAAGAAAAAAATACATGTCATTATTTTCATGAGTCACGAACGAAGAACACATCCGCTTTCTATGAATGTTTTCATTTTTTATTTTTATTTGGATGTTATTAACTTTATGAATTTATGTTGAAAACTTTTTTTTATGTTAATTACTTTAATCATTTTATGAATTTATGTTGAAAAAACCTCATTTTTTAAAATGTATTGCTTATTTATTAAACGAGTTATATGGGTTGAGTTGGGTTGAGGTTTCCAACCCACCAACCCGTGACCCGTCAACCCGTCAACCCATATATTATATGAGTTGCGTTGAGTTTATGTTTTCTGACCCGCCAACCCATCAACCCGTGACCCGCCAACCCGAACTCAACCCAATTGTCAGGTCTACTAGATCTTCATTATTGAAATGTTTTTTATGGTTAAAGTGGTTGCCCCTCTTAATCCATTGCCTTTACTAGTCCATGATAAAAAGTGTAATGCCTTTGTTGGTTCTCTTTTGAAGTACAATGTTATTGTTAAGCTATCTCTTAGAAGTATGTTGTTGTTGCATCTTGGTGTAGTTTTTTGGCCTTCTGTTTCTTTTAATTTTTAATTTTTGGTGTTGTTAATGTTGTGGTATGTATTTTGATATTTGTATTTTGGCGTTCAGCAACTAGCCGAGTCTTTTTTTATTTTTCTTTTAGTATTACTTATTTGTCATCCAAAAAAATCTAGTTAAATCTTTAAAATTTTGGCCCTAAAACAAGTTAAGGAGAGATCAAGCCCAAGTTTCTTAAAATTGATAACTTTAGTCCCTCAAACTTAAAATTTTCCTAATAACCTTATTTTAACATTTTAATATGGACAAAATGCAAAAAAACACAACCATTTGTCTACTAACATTCAGAAAACACTTATATTTTGTTTATATACAGAAAAACTCTTACATAGTTAGTTACCTTTCACATTAACCTAAATATCCGAGTTTTTTAAAAAATTATGGTTTTTTTGTGATATTACATTTGTCTTTTTTGTTTTTAGGTCAATATGAAAATAAAAATAAATGATGTCGCCTTTTATCTAATCTAAAACGTGAGAAATATATCATTTACTCAAGCACAAATAAATGACACTGTTTATTTTTTTTACCATGTCAACATAAAACAAACAAGATAAATATCATGACAAAAAACAACCGATAACTTCTTTAAAAAAATGAATTTTTGAGTAAATCTGAAAGATAAATAAAAATATAAGCGTTTTTCTACAAATACACAAAATATAAGGATTTTTCTAAATTATGATAAATAAATGATTGTGTTATTCTGCAGTTTGGCCTTCTAATAAGCTTGAAACTTTTAATTTCACTAATTCATATTTGTTTCACTTGTTTTATAATTCATAGTATTTAATTTAATTATATTTATTTTATTTTCAAAAAGTTAATTATTATCTTGTGCATAAGATAAATGTTTCCGAAAAAAGTTTTTAAATGGAAAGTTGATGAGTGCACCTTTTGAAAGAATGGGAAAAAGCATACAAGTAGCACGGAGTATGATTGAAAATGGATAAATGGGTAGGCTCCAAAATGTTGGCTCATTTCCATGAAAAATATGGATTTAAAGTATGAACTGTAGCTATGGTAGACGGGGTCCCATAATAATTTGACCCACCTTGTTTGATTTTGTTGTATTTCTAAAGAATATGTACGTTTAATTCAAACAAGTGAAGAAAAAATAAGTTGTCATTATTTAATATTATTTGTCACAAAATATTTCTAGAATTTTCTAATCTATTAAAATAGTAATGACTATAGCAAAATTTATTGTTTCCTGTGGAATTAAGTCCATTTTCGCAAAGCTTATTTTTACCGGGAAAATGATTTATAAACTAGTTTATAACCCGTGAAACCACGACTAAAAAATTAATTAAACTTTAATAGTTAGAACACAAAGTTATTAATCAATTATAATCGTTAATTTAAATAAATATGTGAAATTATATCACCTTATAATTTCTATTAATTTTATTTTAATTTTTATTGCATTGTTATTAATTTATTATAATTAAAGTGAAAATTTTAAAATTTGAAATAGAGAATTAATAGTTGACAAGTGGTATGCATTAATTAAAAGGTTTAATATGGTGACATATGGCAAAAAAAGAATAAAATGTGTATTAATTAGAAGGGCTAATATGATGATACATGTCAAAAGGATATTAAAACTATTCTTTTATTAGAATAAGGATATCTCCATAACATTAAAAAAAATTAATAAATAATAATTAACAAAAAAAACTTTCAATAAAAGATTATCAAAACCAATTTCGTATAACAAAAAAAATTGTCATTTAATATTTTTCTTCTTGATATGACCAATTGACCATACAGCAAAGCAAATTTCAAAGGAATCCTAAATTTCACATTAAGAAAATTGTAACATTAGTGATTAATTGTGGGAAAAAAATTAAAAAGAAAATGTTATTTTTTAGCAAATTATATGTAATATTCTAAAATATGACAATTATGTAACTAGAAGGGTATTAAACTAACGAGAGTAGCTAAAATACTCTTTTGGTCAGTAGAATCAAATCATATACAAAATCAAGGCATGAATTAATTTAAAATCAATTCCTTATGAAAACTGAAAAGATTGACATAATTTCAAGAAAGATTTACAACACCAATCAAAATCAAATACATTACATGATGTTAAAAGAAAATGAGATTGAAAGAAAAAAGTGAAAGGCCTAGAGATAGAGACGTTTAACCCAACGGTAATTCTCATGTCACCTTAACATTTTACAAAAATCAAAGATTCCAAGTAAGATTATTCTACATTGTAAGATTTTGATTAAATCAAATGTCTTTGTCATTTATTTTATCACCTAATTTTATCCACTATTATTATTTGATCAACCAGTTTATCAACTAGTAATTAGTTTATCGTTATCAGTTAATTTTCCAACTAATCAATTAGTTTATCAGCTATCAGGTATTTTATCAGAGCATTCACAATGATGAGTTCAATGGGAGGGTTGAAAGAGATGACAAATTTAGTTGTCATTCAATGGATGAAAATCTACACTACATTGACATTCAATGAATTTGGAGTTCAATGACCATTGAACTTTTCAATGGAAAAAAAGAAAGCTTTTTAATCTTAAATACACACAATAAATTAGGTTTTGTAACTTTCTATTGAATTTTATAGAGTTCAATACATTGTAGGAAAAATTGATTGAGTTGTATGGAATGTAGAAAAATGATGTAACAATCCATTGAATTCTATGGAATTCAATGTATTATGAATGCCCTCAATTATTATTTAAGTTTCTAACTAATCAATTAGTTTATCAGCTACCAATTAGTTTATTAGTTATTATTTAAGTTTCTGACTAATCAATTGGTTTATCACCAATCATGTAATTTATCAATAATCAATTAGCCTATCAACTAAAAAAAAAGTTTTTCATTTAGCCAAGTACCATTTAGTTTATTTAGCTATTATTAGATTAACAACAACCATTTAGTTTATCAGCCATAATTAGATTAACAACAAAAAACTAATTTTTCGACTAATTAATTAGTTTATTAGCCAGAGTCTCTAGATATCAAACACAGTGTTAATAAATCCAAGGTTCAGATGTTATAATTACGCATAAGAACAAGAAACAAAAGGCAGAGATGGGGACGTTTGAGGGTCATAGTAGGTGAAGTGTCGATTTTGCCTGCACACTTTGGTGTCTTCTTTTTCCAGATAGTGCGCTATAAGCATCGGTCAATTCATCATCATTGCCCACAATTCAAAACCCTAATCGAATTTCCAAAATGTTTTATAAAAATTTCAGCAAAATCCAACAACGAATTATAAAATTCATGGCGTATGTTTCAGGCTGCGATCGAAAGATGCTCACGGGTCCACCTGATTTGATTTTCCCTTACGATTGCTTTTTTCCGGTGACGTGGCCGTATCTCCGCCCACGACCACCGGTATCAATCATTATTAGGAAGAGATTTTAGCGTGAAAAATGAAGATTTGAAGAGATTAATTAAAGATTTAAGAAGCAATTAAAAAACTTTACCAACCTTTTGAACAGAAAGAAAAGTTGAGAAACGATTTTACTTTACCGAAAAGGACGATAGAATCCACGTGACCCACGGCGACAATATTCTGATTCAACTGCCGTTTTCTTTCTTCTTCTGCTAATTTTTTTTTTCAATTCAAAGTTTTTGTGTCAGCTTTCCAGAAAATTAGACTATTTAGTCGAGATCTAGGGTTTTGGTTTTCTCGATTTTCATGGTTAATTAATCTTTGGTTTGATTCGAATCTGATTTTGGAAGGAAGGGTAAACAGGGATGTGAGAAAAATTGCAGACAACAAACGCCAAAAACTGTGGATGTTTGGGTGGTTTGTTAAGTCGCCATCATATTGTGGTCACCGGAATCCACCGCTGCTGCTATTTCCGTGCGTTTGGAATCGAGTGACCGCCTGACTAACGTACGCGCTGTTCACGGGGGTGGATAATCGATGGGCGGCGTATGTTAGCGAGTTTGATTAAAGTAATATGGTTATGGAAAAGGGAAAAGATAAGTAATTAACTATTTGGCTGTCGGTGGTTTGCCGTGATTGGAAACTGTGACAAAAAAACAAACATACTTCAAGAAATCAAATGTAATGAGTATCTTTTGCATTAATTTAACCAAAAAAAGAATTATACATAAAAATATGATGTAATATACATAAATATATAAAGATAAATACATAGATATATATTGATAGTAATTAGGTATGAGATTCATGTAATATATTGATTTATTTAAAAAAAACTAAATATAAAATTTTAAACACTTTAGAAGTTTAAATTTATAAGAAAATGAGAAAAATATTGAATTATAAAAATTAAAGTGTTTTTTTCTATAAATTTAAATAAATAATTTAGATAATTAAATAAAGGAAATTAATGAAGCTTTAATTTAGTAATTTTGAAATTAAAAGGAAAGTTATGCATTTATTATTGAATTTAAATACTAGTATATGAAATTAATAAAATTATTATCTACTCTAATAAATAAATATCTTTTTGCCACATGTCACTTTCTTATTTATTTTGACACATGTAATTTTATGGTTATTTTAAATTAATTTTTATTCCACATGTCATTTTATGGTTTTTCCATTTTATTAAATTTCATATATTATTTAAATCTAACAATAAATACATATCAATTTCATTAATGAACTTTCCTTCCAGTTTCAAAATTACTAAATTAAAGTTTCATTAATTTTCTTTATTTCTTTATCTAAATCATTTGTTTAAATTTAAAAGAGAAAAAAACACTTTAATTTTTATAATTCAATATTTTTTTTATTTTTCTTATAAATTCAAACTTATCAAATATTTTGAATTTTATATTTATTTATTTTTAAATAAACCCATGTAATGCATGGGTCTCACACCTAGTGAAATTAATAAAATAGAAAAACCATAAAATAATATGTGGAATAAAATTTAATTCAAAATAACCAAAAAATGACATTTGACAAATTGAATGAGAATGTGACAAGTGGCAAAAAAAACCTTCATTTATTAGAGTATATATATATATATATATATATATATATATATATATATATATATATATATATATATATATATATATATATATTAGTATCAAATTAATTAATTTAAATAGAATAAATGAGGGTTATGTTCGGTTTAAAAAAACGTGGCACTTTAACACTTGTTTTGGAGTTTTATTAAGAAAGGAAAATCCGAAAATGAGGGGTAAGAAATGAGCTAAACCGTATTTATATATTGATGCCACAGCTCCCTGCAATCTTACAAAACTTTCTCTTACCACCCCACGGTCTCATCCTCAAGTCGACGCCATACTACGTTCACTAACTCATGCTCCGTGGCCCAACATAGATAGGTACACACACCCATCCAAAATAAGCATCACTACTCCTGACGGCAACCGCCATGAAAAAACTCCTTTTCTCGTTGCAATTCACATTTTTAGATAATCTCGCTTGATGTCAATTAGCCAAAGGGCTTCCACTGGGACCATAGATACTTGATACACCACTTTCCATCTCAAACTCAAGACTCAAAATAATCTGAAATATAGGACATCATACTCGGATACCTTGGTACACCATCACGGAACCACACGATGTCTTGCCTCAACCATCAATCTCATAATCGCGGCATCATACTCGGATACCGCAATGTACCCTCTCAGAATCTCACAACCAATCTTCTTCTCACACAACTTGTAACTTCGGAATATTCCCATCTCACAAATTGAAACACATAGGAATCATCGGTGACTGAAAACACGTTGACGAAATCCGAAGCTCCACCCTCTACTGATCACCGCCCGTATGAACTACTCACACCGACTCTGAAATTGGTTGACAAATCAACTGGTACCCCTCCTGGAGTATAGATCACAATCTATACCTCTACCCACAAATCTCAGTTATTGCACCTTGAACTCGGCGACCCAACCGCCTTGAACTCAATAATTGCAACCCGAAAAATCGCTACCCATAATAAATTCTCTGGCCAACGGCCACCTGCCGTGGATTCATTCATCATTCCTTAAGTACATACACATACATCATCCCGCCTTGCACCTCGCCTCATCCACCAATAACCCAGGTCTCATGTGTCCGCACTGCGGATCTCCATAACTAGTTCTCTAACCGCACCTTGAACGGATCGCTGATCCTCTCAATAGAGTACTTAGTTCTCCCCCACTCAGGGTTCGAACCATCACCAATTGGCATACCAATAATCTACTCCATAGACTGTTTCACCAGGTATATCACACTTGACTCTTGGAACGTACCATATAATCACTTCAATGATCTTCCCGATGGAACCGAGCAACTCTAAATATCTCGTAACTCAGACAAGAATCTCAAAATCCTCCCAACATGACTGCCTCTAGTCATCTCGAAGCCACATACCGATATACCGTCGGATACCCCAACTGTTCTGAAATAGTCCCGACTCTCGGTTTGGAAATAATGCACTTATCACACACTTCGTTTCTGTCTCCTCGACTAGCCAACCATTGCGGGAATCATCATAAAATCAAGAGACCCCACTCTTACAGTCGATACACAACGAAGACATTGGGGGCCTCTGCCCCAATACACTCCTCTTAACCACCTGAAACCGCCACCAAAAGTATGCCTCCCTAAAAAGGCACCTCCCTGTTCTCTTCCATCATAGACCCACAAATGACTTTCTCATGGTATAAGAAATACCTCGCAACAAACATACTACCTAAAATACTCTGATGAAAAGGTTGCAACCCTATGCTACCCCACGAGGTTTACCCCCATACTCTGAAACCTGGAAACTCATCATCTCTTTTGCTTCTCCAAGGAAACGAGGACAACGCAACTCTTACCACAGAAGATGACACCTCATCTCTCATTCGATTGCTCAACTCAGACCGCGATCCTCCAATAAGCATAATCTTTATTCATCCATGAGTCTTGCGACTCCAACTGGCATCTCACCAAAGATCTCTCGGAACTAACTCGATTTCCCCCTCAAGGTATGCTATATTGAGACTCGTTCAACATGGCCCTCAGGCCCCACACTCTATCACATCTGATCTCAGTCTTATCAATCACAATGGGATAACTAGTAAAACCAGAAGCACTAACCGCTACGAATCATGGTACTCGAACCATGTGATCACCTCTCAATCTGCTGTGAATCATGGTACCTGAACCATGTTATCTCCTCTCAATCTACTATGAATCATGGTACCCGAACCATGTTATCTCCTCTCAATATGTTGTGAATCATGGTACCCGAACCATGTTATCTCCTCTCAATCTGCTACTTAGAACCTTTAGAATTCTCCTTGTTTCGAGTACAAGTCCTCTGCTTTCAGTAGTACGGGCCCATACTACCTGCGACATCAACCCATACTTTCCACACGGATCGTCCCAAATTTTCCTAAGTAGCTGCTCAACCTTCTCGATCACCAATCCCAATAAACCTGGTCTCTCCCCAACGAATACTCTCCTTTATCAGCATACTCATCTAACTAAGGTCGCTCCCTAGGCTCTTCCTAGATTTTCACACTTCTCTGCCATTAGCTACTGAAGAACTCCTTATGATGCCAACCATCTACCTCCTGAATATCGTCATATTCACTTAGTAGCTGACTCCTATCATCAAGAGTTCCATAAAGCACGAAGCAAGCAGCATTCGGGCATCGAATAATCTCCCCCAGCATGTAAAACCACTCTAGGTTAAAACTCTATTTACTCTACTCACACTCAAAAGGTATCACCGAACTCAAGCAACCATACCTCTCACAGGTACCTAAATACTCCCTTAGTAGACTTCTCTAATGCCCATCTAGGTATCTCTCCTAGATTACTACTCTACTCAAAGCTCTCTCCCTCTCTATCTCTCTCTCTAAAAGATTCCTACTGGATACTCTTACTCCGCACATACTCAAGGCACATCATAGAAAACAAAGATTCCTAGGCTAAGGCATCACAAATCAGGCAACTCTAGCCCTAATATATGAAATACCTACCCTATCATCTAGCATGCATCACTAATATCTCAATAATAACTCATAACACAAATAAGTAAGGGTATTTTGGGAATCACCGTTCGGGGTCTGGCTGATTGCACACACTGCTCCTTCTCGTTTTCTCTTCGAAACTCTTGATCATTTTAGAAAATCATTTCTTTTGAAAATTTTTCTCAAATCCCCAGTTTTAGTCCGGACATACCCGAAGGTGCATCCGAATCCCTCAGACCAAGACTCTGATACCAACTTGTAACACCGAAAAATTTCAAACAAAATTTTCATTTAAAATCACATAATTCTAGTAGCACATTTCACAAAAATTCTCATTTATTTAATTTACAAATCGCAAATCCATAATTTTTTGATTAAGATCCAGGATCCTCAAACATAAGTCTTTTCACTGGTGTGTACAATCAAGCCGGTGCCTTTTCGCAATCTTGAGAAAAAACCTAAAACACATAACACATAACACGATAAGCACGAAGCTTAGTGAGTTCCCCAAAGTACCACACATATCCCATTAGCTACTCTAGGCTATAACACGATAAGACCCTCCGGTCAATGTGTCTCAGTAGGACCCTCTGGTCCCAGAAATTGGGTGGACCCTCTGGTCCTAACTCAGTAAGCACAAAATAATATATAACATAAATCACATAGACATAATGCAGGATATCATAGTACTCAGTATAACACATAAGACATCTCAGTCACATAAAGGTACCACTCATGGTAAGTATAGTGAGAAGACTCGCCTCGCAAGCAAGCAAATAACCTCGTACCTGAATCTCGAACTATCCTCCGCCTAACATAAAGGATGAATATCTCTAATTAATACTCTTTTCATGACTCTAATAACCAAAGGCTATTCTTTCTCTCTCTAACTCTTGAAGTGGATAATAGGCCATTTTACCCCTCCATGGTCTCCATTACTCATGTTTGACCCAACCCTAAGGTCAACAGAATTCAAACTCAAGTAAACAGTCCATGTTTGACCCGACTCGCCGAGTGCACCCATGTGACTCGTCGAGTCCACTCGTTTCCTCAGAAGTCTCGTGAAGGTCCAACTCAGCTCATCGAGTTGACCCCAACTCGCTAAGTTATTGCATGATCAAGCTCATCGGGACAAACCCTCACCGACTCGTCGAGTCGGCTCATAGACTTGGCGAGTCCATTTAAACTCAATCTTCATTCAGACGATTATAAGCAGATCTACCACTCCACACACTAGAACTAGCATTTCAAGACTCAATTGTCACGTAAAGCTTCGATCTTTATGCTCATGCATGGTGGTTATGCTCCAATCTACCAATACATGTTCTCATAAGGTGTTAAACACCATACTCCTCATATAGATGGATAAAGTTGGGACTTTAGGGCTTTAAGGACCTCACAAGGTCCAGATCTAAGGTTTAAACCTCTTGACAACTTAATATGCTCGAAGTCCCAAATAAAATGTAATGAAAACCCTAACTTCTCAAACTCATGAGATCTAACCAAATAAAGGGGAAAGATTCAAGCTTTTTACCTTCCTCTTGAAGCTATGGACAAAATGGCTTGAACCCCAACAACTCCTTCTTATTCCTTGCTGAACAAACTCCTCCTCCTCAATGATGCACTAAAATCCTTCAAGGTTAGCTTGGAGACTCTCTTAGCTCACTACACTCGTTTAGGGTTTCACACATAAAGATTAGGCGGCTGGTGAGGCAGAAATGGGGGAATAAGTTCCCTTATATAGGCCTTAACCCCGAGAAATTAGGGTTTCACAACACAACACCAACTTGACGAGTCGGCTCTCTGACTCGTCAAGTCCATTAATTAATCTCACGCGGTCGACTTGACTCTACTCAATGAGTTAGACTCACAACTCTTCGAGTCCCTCAATAAACCTCAACATTAAACACACGAAATACTATACCTGGGAGTTTGGATGTTACACATCAACTTACCAAAGTCAGAAACCATCATCGGATCAGTTGAACCAAAGATGATGTCATCGAAATATATATAGACCAACATAAGATGCTTCCCATTAGTTCTTCGAAAGACGGTAGGATCAAGAACTCCTCATTGAAAACCAGGCCGCTTCAAAAAATAACTAAGAGTCTCGTGCCAAGTGCGAGCAGCTTGCTTTAGGCCATACACATCTTTATGGAGTTTGTAGCAGTAGTTCGGATAAGCTAAATTTACAAAACCAAGAGGTTGTTGAAGGTAGACTTCACTATCAAGTTCACCTTTGAGGAAGGAACTTTTGACATCCATTTGTTAAATTTTGAAGACCTTATGAGCTATATATGAAAGAAAGATACGAATGGATTCAATACGAGCAATAGGTGCAAAGGTCTCATCAAAATCTAGACCTTCAATCTGTGTGAATCCTTTAGTCACCAATCTTGCTTTGATTTAGTTGATAACTCCTTGTTTCAGAAAACCCAACGAGTTCCGACAATTAGGTGAAGGGAAAAGAGTCCATACTTGATTTCTATCAAACTCAGCTAGCTCTTCTTGCATGGCTGTAAACCAATTGGAATGTTCTAAAGCTTCTTTGATGGATTTGGGTTCAACCATTGAAATAAATGCAGATAAGTGACACTCATTTTGAATATTATCAGCAAAACAAGTTTGGACTCTAACATTCAAATTTCCATTAACATGATTGGGAGGATTATCCTTTGTCCAGTTATGTAATATCATAAGTTCTTGTGCATCCAATGGGGTTATGCTGGTCCTCGTGAACAATTTGATTTTGATGATGATTCTCCCTATGAACTTATGAACGAAATATATATGCTTCGTCTTTCGGAAAGTCAAAGAAGTTCACATGAACGTCGTTATTTGGAACTGGAGCAATTTCAGCAAATTGGTTTGTTGCATTTTGAAAACCTTTAACATTTGATTCAAGGGTTGGATTACTTCCTTGACCTTAAGGAATAGAAGTGGAGGTCTTCTCCACCTCAACCCGAGATGGGAGTACGTCATAATCAAATGGATGAAAGGTGGGAGTTAGACCATATACATCTTGAGAAATAGGAGGATTTGGAGTAGGAGAGGGTCTTGATCGATATTCCGAGTCAAGAGTTGTTTCTACAGGTCCAAACAAACTTTCGAAAGAAACTTTATAAATGAATTGAGGATTCGGAGTACCAGGAGGTGGAGCATCGGACTCCATGATGTGGTTTGTTACATGAGGTTCTTCTGAGTTCCAAATAAAGTTGTCATCGAAAGTTATATAAAAGCTTTCTTCAATAACATGGGTTCAACAATTGAGAACCCTACAATCCTTTTATTTTCAATTATATCCCAAAAGATAGCTTCAACAGATTTCGGTTGAACCTTGGTGAGTTGATCATAATTGTTCTTGATGAAACATCTACATCCGAAGATATGTAGGAACGAGATACTAGCTTCCAACCATTCATAGCTTCATAAGGTGTCACGTTGATTCATGGATTGATGATGCTTCAGTTTTGCGTAAAGAAGGCGGTGGAGACTACTTTAGCCCAAAGATAGAAAGGTAGATTGGCAAAGTTTAACATTAATCGATCAACTTCAACAAGAGTTTAGTTTCTTTATTCAATGATACCAATTTTTATGGAGTGTAGGGAGCCAAAAAGTTGTTTTTAATGCCTTTGTCAATCAGGAACTTTTCAAGTGTGGCATTAGTTAACTCGGTTCCATTATCATTGTGAACTCTTCGGACGGGTAGCTTTGTTAGAACCTCAATTCTTTTGATAATATTGATGAGTTTGGAAGCTATTTCTGACTTCAATCTCAAAAAGAAAACCCAAGTAAACTATCTAGTGCAGTCATCAACAATCACAAGGATGTATTTCTTGTGATGCAAACTTTCAACCGCAGAGGGGCCACATAGATCAATATAAAGAAGTTCTAGTGGCTCAGATATACACTTTTCTATTAGAACCAGATGAGCTTTCTTGGATTGCTTCCTACATTCACACGCAACACATAAATAATCGTTATCAAACTTGAGGAGTGGAAAACCTCAGGTCATTTATCCAGAAACCATATCATTCACGTGTTAGAATTCAAATGGGTGTGTCTCCGATGCCATAGCCAGATGAAATTAGAATTAATTTTGGGTGAGTTAGAATTAATTAAAAGTTGAAGGAATATAATTGTATTTGTTCAAAAATTAAGTAGAGGACAAGTTCCAAAACCTTCATGAGATTAACGGTTTGGAGGCTCTTCTTAGAGCCTTCTGGAAGCCTTCATGAAGATAATTAAGGAAATAGATAACTACATTATTTGAAATAATATTATTTTATGTTCAAATTAGGGTTTATAGACATTTCCTAATCAGCTATATATATGGCCTTACACTTTTGGAATTTTCCGCCATGCTGCTAGACATACCAAATCCGAAATTGCCTTCCTCTCCCCTCTTTCCTAAATCTTCTGGAGCTCTTGTGTTGTGGGTGTGAACCATTAAAGGCTTGCACACAACTGAAGCTAGTTTCAAGAGAATATTGGATTGATCTAGTAGGTGTTGGATTAGGTGTCTAAGCCCATAACTATAATTGGTGTAAACTTGAATTGATGGTAGCATAGGCCTTTTGGGTTACCCTCAAACTTAGCAATTAAATAGGATAGCTTTTAGAGAGAGAGAGAGAGAAAGAGAGAGAATGATTTATTAACTTATTATATGGTTAATAAATTAATTGGAAATCAAAATAAATAATTTGTTAATCTATTATGAGAATAATATATTAATTGGAAATAGTATTATTTAATTAACAATTAATCAGAAATTAATTGGAAATAATTTTGGAATTACTTGGATTAATTAAAAGTAGGAGGACAAAAGGTGAAAATGTTCAATAATCGAACATTGAGGAATTCTAGAACCTCCCATAAAGAGGGGACGAAATCTAGAAGCCTTCTAGGGTTACCTTGGGCTTAAGGGTGCCTTGGATGCCTTAGGGAGGAAGAAAAGGGATTACAGTTATCTTGGAGATACCTATCTTATCCAACACCTTCCTAAACTCCTACATAAACCCCTAAGGATTTTATATTTTGTTTATGCTCTCCCTAGAGGCATAAGGCTAAAATTTCCTCATCTTCTCTCTCTCTCTCTCTCTCTCTCTCTCTCTCTCTTCAAGCTCCTTGGTTGCTGGAGTTTGGGTGTGAACCATTAGAGGCGCGACACTTGTGGCGCTTGCTTCCAAGAGTTTTTAAAGAAGAATTCAAGATTGTTTACAGTAACAATCTTAAAGGCTAGTTTTCTTATCTTATGAATTAGTTTGTTCATAGAAAAGTTTTGTAGATTAGCCTTTCATAGTATATTGCTATATATGAAAGACAAAGATCCAATTAGGCTTGGTGCTATGATTGACTATGAGGGCAAGCGCGGGGAAGTTTGAACCCCAAGTGGGGGAGAACTGGTTATCTATGGATAGGGAAATATTACGGGTTCAGGGTTTTGTTTAGCAGCCACAACTCGTCAGTATATTCAGCATGGGTACGTGGGCTACTTGGCTTATGTGGTAGATACGTGTGTTGGGGATCAGATTTCCGTTTCAGAGGTCCTAGTTGTGAGGGAAGTTGCAAATATGTTTATGGAGGAGTTATTCGGAGTGCCTCCTGAGAGGCATGTCGAGTTTAGGATTGATCTCATGCCCGGTGCGGCCCCTATTGCCAAGGCGTCATACTGCTTGGCACCACCTGAGATGCAGGAGTTGTCATCTCAGCTGCAAGAACTGCTAGGCAAGTAGTTCATTAGGGCGAGAAGCTCTCCGTGTGGAGCGCCGATTATGTTCATCAAGAAGAAGGATGATTCGCACCGGATGTACATTGATTACTAGGAGTCGAAGAAGTTGACGATGAAGAACCGTTATCCCCTTCCGTGGATTGATGATCTCTTTGGTCAGTTGTAGGGGGAATCTTGGTTCTCCAAGATAGATCTGAGGTGTGGGTATCATCAGGTCAAGGTGAGATAGGACGTGGAGAAGACCACGTTCCAGACTCGTTATGGGCATTACGAGTTCGTGGTGACGACATTTGGGCTCACCAATGTGCCTGCTATGATTATGGATTTGATGAATCGGGTTTCCAGGCCGATGCTCGATCGTTTTATTATTGTGTTTATTGATGATATACTGGTGTATTCCAAGACCAGGGAGCAGCATGAGGAGCATCTTTGGGAGCTTCTGGGGGTTTTGAGGTGAGAACGACTATATGCCAAGTTCTCAAAGTGCGAGTTTTGGTTACGAGAGGTTCAGTTCCTTGGACATCTCATTAATTAGGATGGGATTTTGGTCGATCCGACCAAGATCGAGGCCGTGATGCAGTGGGAGGTTCTGAAATCTCCCTCGGATATCAGGAGTTTCTTGGGTTTAGCAGGGTACTATCGAAGATTCATTCAAGATTTCTCCAAGATTGCGGTACCTCTCACTCGTCTGACGAGGAAGGGGGTGGCTTTCCGATGGGGCCCTGAGCAGCAATCGACATTTGAGACCCTTCGGCAGAGATTATGTGAGGCCCCGTTCTTGACTCTCCTGGAGGGAATTGAGGATTTTGTGGTATTCTGTGAGGCATTCATAACTGGTTTGGCGGCGGTCCTCATGCAGAGAAGACGAGTGATAGCTTATGCTTCGCGGCAACTAAAGTTGAATGAGACGCAATATCCCAACCATGATCTGGAGTTGGGGGCAGTGGTTTTTGCCCTCAATATTTGGAGGCACTATCTTTATGGGGTACGGTGTATTTTTAACCCGATGTGGTCGGGTCTGGGTTCCGATGTCTGGTGGGCTCAGATAGATTGTGTTGGAGGAGGCTCATAAGTCTCGTTTTTCTATCCATCCAGGGCCAGCAAGATGTACTGGGATCTGAGATTGAGCTTTTGGTGGCCGTATATGAAGAGGGAGACAACCTAGTACGTGGAGAGATGCATGACCTGCAGGATGGTCAAGGCTGAGCATCAGAGGCCACATGGCAAGCTACAGCCTCTGTAGGTTGCCATGTGGAAATGGGAGCAGATTTGGATGGACTTCATCACCAAGTTTCCGATGACAGAAACGGGTTTTGATGCTATTTGGGTCATTTTGGATCGATTGAACAAGAGTTCCCACTTTTTGGCGGTCCAGGAGAGTTCTTTTTTCGAGAATTTGGTTGAGGTGTACATTCGCGAGGTTGTTGCTCGCCATGGGGTTCCGGTCTCCATTGTTTCAGACCGTGATGTTCGGTTCACCTCCTGTTTTTTTACAGAAGTTCCATGAGGAACTAGGCATGAGGTTGCACTTCAGTATTGCTTATCATCCATAGACCAATGACCAAAGCGAACAGACGATACAAACACTTGAGGATATGTTGCGGGCATGTGTTATCGATTTTGGTGGGAGCTTGGACTCCTACCTAACTCTTACAGAGTTCTGCTACAACAACTGTTATCACTCTAGCATTGGTGCTGTGCCTTTTGAGCTATTGTATGGGTGGAGATGTCGTACCCCGGTTTGCTGGGGCGAGGTTGGTCACAAGGTTATGGGGCAGACCGTAGTGGTCCTTCTGACCACATAGATGATCCATCAAATTAGACAGAGATTGCATATTGCTCAGAGCCGGAGAAGAGCCGACCAACGCTGATCTGAGTTGGAGTTTCAGGTAGGCGACATGGTGTTACTGACTATCTCACCTTGGAAAGGTGTGATTCGCTTCAAGAAGAGGGGAAAATTGGGTCCCCGATATATTGGGTCATTTCGAGTGATCGCCAGGGTTGGCAAGGTTTCCTACAAGTTGGATCTTTCTGAGGAGCTCAGTTAGATTCACAACACTTTCCATGTTTCGCAGCTGCAGTAGTGTGTATTAGATGATGAGGCGGTGGTTTCATTGGATGATATTCAGGTTGATGAGAGTCTGAACTACGTAGAGAGGCCGTTGGCTATTCTAGAAAGAAAGGTAAAGGTTTTGCTTAACAAGGAGTTACCTTTGGTAAAGGTATAGTGGCAGCACCAGAGGGGCTCCGAGTGGACCTGGGAGTCAGAGGCTGAGATGCGGTAGGATTATCCCGAGTTGTTCACCACAACAGACTTCGAGGACGAAATTTAATTCAAGTGGGGGGACAGTTTAACACCCCGTTATTCAGGTACTTTTAAATTCATCCTTATAGTTTTAATTCCTGTCATTTTAGTCCTTGTAATAAAAGGAAGTAGCCATGAGAAGCCCTAGTGGCAAGATTGTAATTTTAGGTCAGAAGGTGTACGCTAAGCGTACATGTGGGTACGCTGAGCGTACTAGGGTGCGCCCTAGTAAGTTGGGAATACACATATGTATGCTAGGAAGGGTGGAAACAGATTCTGGAAGAGTGTTGGTCTTGGTTTTAAGACTCCTAGAGAAGCTATTGAAGGAACTTACATTGACAAGAACTGCCTTTTCACTGGTGATGTCTCCATTAGAGGTCGTATTCTTTCCGGAACATGCCACAGTGCGAAAATGGTGAAGACCATTATCGTACGTAGGGACTACTTCCATTATGTGAAGAAATACCAAAGATATGAGAAGAGGCACTCAAACACTCCAGCTCACATTTCTCCATGTTTTTGTGTGAAAGAAGGTGACCGAGTCACAATTAGACAGTTCAGACCATTGTCAAAGACTGTGAGGTTCAATGTGTTGAAGGTAAATCCAGCTGGATCTTATGGAAGTACTGGGAAGAAGGCATTTGCAGGCTTCTAAGGAAAAGCTTTATCTTGAATTTGCTTTGCTGGTTTTGTAGTGATACTTGTTTTTTTTTTAACAGTTTGGTTTAAATGTTTCGGTAGATGTATTTTTTTTACTTTGATGTTCGCAATTATGGTATGATTGTAAACATTAAAAATCAGATTTTGATTTGGAATTAAAAAAAACAAACAAACAAAAATCAGAAAATTCAAAATAAAAAATAGTGTAATATTCTGTTTTATTTCTTGTTCAAGAAAATCAAAAATCCAAAAATATTTTTGTTTCTGTTTTATTTATTTTTCAGAAAATATGAAAAACCCAAAAATATTGTGTGCTAAATTTTCTTTTAGTTTTGTTTTGTCTTGAAAAGTGATTTCAGGTGAAGATGAGACTCAAGGAGACTGTATCGAAGATTTCTAAGCCAAGGCTTCACCCGTGATCATCGAAGAATTTTCATTCGAAGGAGCAAGAAATGAAGATTATTCTTTCGACATTCAATCTTTCAACCCTAGAATCAAGGTGAAGCTGAAATTGAAAATTATGTGACAGATTGCATTAAAGCCTCCTCATTCAGTCTACTGCTATCTTGAACCTACCGAAGTAATCCAGAAGATTTTTTCTCTCTGATGTTCTCTCTGAAGATTCTCAAGCTGAAAACGTTATCTTTCAAGAATCATTACATGAAGCCCCCTCACCCAATGTGTGTTTAAAGTTAAATTTTGAAGAAAAGGCCAACTGCTCAAGATGAAGTCATTCGTTGAAGATTCATCAAGTTCATCTTGAAGTTGTGATGAATTTAAAGATTAATGCTGAAGCCAAGCTCTCGATGAAGATTGACAAGAAAAGTCAGCTTCTTTTTAGGGGGAGCTTGTTGGGTCAATTAAGAAAAGAAAGCTATAAACAAAGGGGGAGATTGTTGGGTCAAAAATATGGTTTATACTTTACTTTTCTAGGAAAATGTATTTTTGTGTCTTGGACCGTAATCAACTTGGTGTTTATGGCCGTAAACCTGTTTACGGCCGTAAACACAACCGTAAACATGTATACGACCGTAAACACCAAGTTGATTACGGTCCAAGACACAAAAATACATTTTCCTAGAAAAGTAAAGTGTAAACCATATTTTTGACACAACAATCTCCTCCTTGGTTTATAGCTTTCTTTTCTTAATTGACCCAACAAGCCCCCCCTAAAAAGAAGCTGAATTTTCTTGTCAATCTTCATCGAGAGCTTGGCTTCAGCATTAATCTTCAAATTCTTCACAACTTCAAGATGAACTTGATAAATCTTCAACGAATGACTTCATCTTGAGAAGTTGGCATTTTCTTCAAAATTTGACTCTAAACGCACATTCGGTGAGGAGGCTTGATATACTGGTTCTTGAAAGATTGCTCTTTCCACTTGAGAATCTTCAGAGAGAACATCAGAGAGAACATCAGAGAGAACATCAGAGACAACAAATCTTCTGGATCACTTCAGCGGGTTTAAGATAGCAGCAGACTGATTGAGTAGGCTTCAATGCAATCCGTCACATAATCTTCAATTTTTGCTTCACCTTGCTTCTAGGGTTGAAGGATTGAATGTTGAAAGAATAATCTTCATTTCTTGCTCCTTCGAGTGAGAATTCTTCGATGCTCACGGATGAAGCTTTGGCTCGGAAATTTTCGACACAGTCTCCACGAGTTTCATCTACACCTGAAATCACTTTTCAAGACAAAACAGAACTAAAAGAAAACTTAGCACAAAATATTTTTGGATTTTTCATATTTTCTGGAAAAACAAAAACAAAAAGATTTTTGGATTTTTTTTATTTTTCTGATTTGATTATATATATATATATATATATATATATATATATTATTTTTAATTCTCCCCCTAAATTTGTGCATAGAGGAAAACTATGAACAAATTTAACTAAAACAAAAGTATTTGGGATCAAATTTGTGAGACAGCCTGAACTTGTTTATCAGTACCTTCACTTTCATGAATAGATCTGGTCAATTGTCGGTATTGTGGTCCACTTAAGCACAAAGGATATTGACAAACTTTAAGCATGGGTATTGTTGTCCACTTAAATTAAGCAGCGAGATCTACAGACAACCTCTAAATGGTTCAATTTTAGTTTCACTAGAACGTGTTCCCCACTTCCCGATATAACCTGGTTATCAAGAACTTCCAAAGAACTCCTTACTTTAGGTGAGTAAATAATTATTAAGGAGGAAGTCATATTTAGAGATAGAGGCATATGTTGTGTCGCAGGTCGGATATATTTTAATCACGCAGAGGGGACAACATATGACTAACAAAGATAGAGGGTTATAGAGATAGTAGGGTGTTGCATATGTTGTGTCCCAGGTCAGATCTTCCGATCACGCAGAGGGGACAACATATGGATCACATATATAAAGATTGAAGAGATAAATAAAATTCATAGAAATAGAGTTGCATATGTTGCAATCCAGGTCGGATCTCTTCCAATCCCGCAGAGGAAGCAACATATGATTAACATATAGAAAGAAAGAAAATAATTTCCTACAGACCTACTTTATTTGAACCCCCCAATCGCCCTATCAGAACCAGAATTAAGGACATAAGTCCGTACATCAAGGAAAACTTAAGCCACAATTCTAGATATGGGTTAATTTAGTGTATCATGTAGGTTCCCGTGTTTATCTCACTGCTCAATCTACCCGAGCGTCGTATGGTCATTCCAAACAATCATATATAAATCCACACTATCAAATCCTTCGTGCCTACCAGCACATTGAACACAGAGTCTAGACAATTCAGATTCAGTCCTTTACACATGTTTTAGAGTGCCCCTTATCACATTCTTGATATTACTTCCCAAACAATACTTACAAACAAAACTATAAAAGATTGTCTTTAAAATGAATCAGATTAAGATAAACTCAGGAGTATAGAGAAGAAAACTCAAACCGTAAGTCACTGATTGAATTTGCATCCAGAAGGTCTAAGAACAACACACATAATCTCAAAACATATCCGGAAATTCTTCATGTCATTAAGCACTAACCCCATGAGTGATCACTTTCTTTCTTCCCTTCCCGCAAGGACACATACTCTCAAACAATGTTCTGAGTGTTGTACAGTTAAGAGATGCCTCCATATCATGTGCCTGGAACAGCCACTACCAACAAACCGAAGTCTGATGATATGCCTCCATAGCTGCTCCGACACAGAGCGGGATCAGTTGGTCTTTGGAACCCAATCCATTTTGAAACTAGGTTGACCTTTTTCATCCTTGCACGGTACTCTCTCCCATGACATATCCTGCTTATCACAAACAGAAGATGCAAAAATGTTAGAGTCATTAGGTGATTTGGAAGTGTAAGCCTTTGGAACCCATTTGAAGTTGGGTTTAACCCATTTCTTTTTCGATCTGATAGGTGGCTCAGTACTTGCTTTTGATCTTCATGTCGGCCGTTGAGATGACTTTGATTTTGGCTTCACGGGAGCATTTCTTGGATTTGGCTTCTTGGTCGGCATTCCCTTCTTGCCTTTGGGATTCGGATTCTTGGCCTTGTGGGTTTGATTCTTGGCTTTCTGCGCATTCCAGTCACCATTGTCTGAACGTGACCTTGAGGGGTTTCTTTTGGAAAATCTCCCTCTTTGCGTGTTGTGCTAGCCTTGTGCAAAGAAGGGTACGTATGCACGATTAGGACAATTTCTAGCAATGTGTCCAGGTGTTCCACAGTGAAAACAAGTTTTTTTCTTCACTGTGAAGTTATTTCTTCCTGCCCCCGGTGGCGTATCCTTGCCTTGTCTCTTATTGTTCCCACAAGCACAATTACAACAGACACTCTGTTTTACTGGAGTTGGTGGCCTGTATTTCTCAACAGCAGGTTGATCAGAAGCAGCTGAGTTCGAAGCAACAGATTCAAAGCTCAATAAGATGTTGGTTTGTTCAATGGTATTCTCCTTGTTCTCATCTTCTTCTACTTTACCTGCACATAAAGTAGAAACATTAGAATCTTCAACCTGAATACCTCCTGACACAAATCCAGATGGTTTTCCATAATGAAGATGTGCCTCCTTGTCAATTTCTTCCTGTGTCATAGGGATGGATGTGTAGTTATGATTGAAAGGAGGAGGAACACTATCATACCCTAGACCTTTTTTCTGGTTATTTTTAAATTGCAAACAATGATCTATCATGTTCGCAACTACTTTGCTATCAAATTTTCTAAAATTAAAATCTGCAGTTTCAAATTTGCCTTTTAATGTGTCAAGCTCAACAGTTAATTCAGCAAGTTGTTTCTTAACCTAGTCATAATTTTCACATTTATTACTATAATCTTCTTGAAGCCTCCTAAAGTCTTTGGTTTTTGCTTCTAATTCAGCATTTAGGGGTTTCTGTCCTTTCATAAGTTGATATCCTTCCTATCTTAGGTCCTCGGCTTCCCTTTTTAGCGAATCATTATGTTCACGAAGAAGTTTAATCGTAGCTTCACATGATTGAGAGCATGAAACTTCGTTGACCGGGATGTTTGCAGAACTCATTCTTTTTCCACACTTCAAAGCGTCAAGTTCTTCAATTACAACAACAAGACTAAGATGATTGAGATCTTTTGTCTTCTTGATGACAGCCACGTTCATATCCCACGATTTCGGAAGTGAATTCAACAGCTTTTTGTTTATCTCAGATTTAGTCAAGAAGACCCCAACTATATTCATCTCAGTAGTAAGTGTAGTAAATCGTTGCAACTGAGCTTCCAGGGTTTCTCCAGGGATATAATTGAACATATTGAAATTTTGTCTTAACATATCTTGATGATTCTCTTTCATGTCTTCATTTCCCTTGTTGACCTCAAAAGCCATTAAAAACACAACTAGAAGCTAAAATCAAACTTAAATTTTAAAAATGTCATTTGACTATAAACCTCAAAAGTCAGATTTAAAAAGTCAAACTTGAAAAGTCAAACTTAAAAGTCAGACTGAAAAGCTAAATTTGAAAATTTAAAAGTTAAACGAGAAAGTCAAAGTTTAAAGTCAAAGGTCAAACTTTAAAAGTCAAAGTTAAAATTCTAAGTAAAAAGTCAAAAATAAAAGTCAAAATTAAAAACTATTTATTATTATTATTATTATTATTATTATTATTATTATTATTATTATTATTATTATTATTATTATTATTATTATTATTTTATATGTTTTGAATGAAAAAGGAATTTAAAACTAAAAGAAATTGAGTTTTTGGGTTAAAAGTGTCAAATTTCGATAGCTGGAACCAAGAAGGACTTGTTTTGAGTTAAGTTTCGAAGGAGTGAAACAAGGAATCAGGTAGTTGGGTTGGCTAACACGTTGGGTTTATGAACTGGAGGTCCTGGGTTCGATCCCCGGCACCCCCAAATCCGCCCCTTTTTAATGAAGCGCGCAAGTAATCAATTGATGCTGCCGAGCCGAGCTGAGTCGTCCTCCAAGCCGTAAACTCCGGTGACCGTAAACTGTTTCCGGCTGTAAACTCAGACCGTAAACTATTTCCGGCCGTAAACTCCAAAGCCCTAGCCGCTGCCGCCGAGAAACCCTAGCCGCAAACTGTTTACGTTTGAGAACCCCTTCAATGGTCGTAAACCCTTCAAAAGACAACGTTTTTCACCATTTTTCCTCCAAAACGCGATCCAAAACTCGTTTTTATGAAAAACGCGAAGAACAAACCCCCCCCCCCCTAATTTTCAGAGATCTATCCAGAAACGCAAAAATATTTCGAAAATAAGATCAAATAAGCTCCAGATCTGACAAAAATGACTGATACAATCCAAGCTCTGATACCAATTGTAAGTCCCCAAATATGCTTGTGTATCAATCAGATCTGTTTGATGGTGCGGAATCTCAATCAAACGAATGATGTCAGATTAAATAGAAGAGAAGGAGAAGAATAAGATGATGAATCTTGTATGTATTGATATGAATGAAGATCCGGATACAAGATTCACACACACTAACACACTCTCTCTTTTCTCTCTAGAACACCTTTAAATACATACACATAAGCTCCTCTATTCTCGTCTGTTCATCACTTTAGTCCTCACCCCTTACATATATATATATATATATATATATATATATATATATATATATATATATATATATATATATATATATATATATAGGGAACATGGGCTTGGTGAACATGGGCCGTGAATGGGTTTACAGTCGTAAACCTGTTTATGGCCGTAAACACGTATACGACCATAAACACCAACCTGATTACGGTCCAAGACACAAAAATACATTTTCCTAGAAAAGTAAAGTATAAACCATATTTTTGACCCAACACTCATTTACCCCACCTTTTCAGCCTCCAAAGCCTTAGAGTCGTCCCTTGCAAAACCTTAGTCCATCAAGAGTGTGTTTATGCTAAATAGTGTGTTTTCGTGTGCTTAAGGAAGAAGGAGTTGCATCAAGGAACATAGAAGTGGAAGCAAGCTTGTAAAAAGTCTTCACCTTGATGCATTGATTGTTTGGATCTTATTTTGGGAACCTTATGTTGTTCTTCTTGTCTCAAAAGTCCCATTTTTATGCATGTTTGGCTATTGACGTTTTGATTTGTCCTTCCAAACCCTAGGAAGGGTCCTAAGCCATAAAAATGAGGTCCCTTTAGCTAGTTTGGCTCCATGCATCTTGTAGAAGCTCTTAATGAATTAATACCTTGTGTTAAGGATTTTATTGTTGGGTTTTGAGCACTATAGCACTCCTGTGGTGCACATGCAACCCTAAATGCTTTGGATCTATGTTTTCTCTAATTATACATGCATATTTTTAATTATCCAAAGAATTGTCCGAATTAGCATACATTTGAACAATTGAATGATAGAACTAGTTAGACGACTTACCTTCTAGAAGGACTTGTATTTCTTGGCCTTTAAAAGCTTGAGTGCCCCAAGTGTGATGCCTATAATGGTTCACAAACACCAATATGCAAGAGGAGGCTCAAGAAAATAGGTTACTTGCACAAAATGAACTTCACACTCTTAGAAAGTATGGTGTCACCGATTTTGGATCTAGGGGATCCATTTTATAGTGTAGCAAATGCTAGCGTTAAACCTTGTAAAACCTAATGACCCATGACTTTCCACATTCTTATGCTCCATGGGTTTAACCTCCATGGACTATCCATGGATTAGTTTAGCCCATCTACATAATCATGGATCATTCGCCCATACTATAAGAATCATTGATTTACATAATCAATCCCCATATATTTAATTAGTCTCTTTTGACCACAAAATTAATTCTTTATCAATACTAATTAAATAATATGATTTCATATTAATATATTATACTTGTAATTTATTAATAGATCATAAATAACCTTATTCTCAAAAGTCCTTCCTATCAAATTACACTGGTGAAGGCAACCCAAAAGGACCATGCTACAATCGGGTCAAGTACATCCTAGTAATAGTTATGCGCTTAGACACAAAAACCAACAGTCTCCCACTTGGATAAGTCTAATAACTATTACTGCCAATGTGACTTCAGGATCCGACTTAGCAATCGTAAGCTTTCAAAAGCTACTGTCGAACTCTGACTTAGTTAGTGACACGTCCTTCAGATAAGGGATCATATATTCCTCTGTTCTCAAGATATCTATGCGGACAAACACATGGAACATATTCATACTTATTGTCCTGCAATTTTTTTCCCGATTTTTGATTCGTCTGACATAGAACATAACTGAACACATCATTTTAGTTTTGACCGGGCCCGACACATAGTCAAAACAGAATCATCGAGGGGCACAAGAAATCGCTTTTAATCCTCTTAGGATAAAAGGAACAGATAAACTTCGACATTATATGCTTGTACTAATTACTCATCAAATCTTGCACAACGACACGTTTTATAACATCAAGTTACTATTGCGTTTTCATGCTATCAATGCACAACCATCTCGTAGTCAACAACTCATATATCTTGGTTTGAAGATTATATGGTATTATCATCTCACAATTACTCGTGATAAATTCCATGAAGTAATTCAGGTGAGCGCGGGTTGAATCCAATACTCAAATCTTATTTCAGGAGCACTCATGAATGGTGTAGCAAACTCTTGCTATGCCTAACACCTTAGACAATCTACAAGCCAACTCATGAAAGTCTTATTTCGTAATTACTTCCAACGTATGATCGAATGTGAATGGTTTGAATAATTTTATTATTCTGGAAGTTAAAACATGGAAAGTGAAACAATAGTAAATAATTGGCACAAGACAGTAACTTTACTTATAAATAAAACTCATTTTATTTAATCATCATATGTCAATTAAAATTTAGCTATTACAAGTTTCTATTTATGTAACCGCTAAAACTAATATTGTCCGTTAGCCCAATGCCCCTTGCATGCTGCAAGTGCTTAACCCTAGGCAGTCCCTTTGTAAGTGGATCTGCTGGGTTGTACTCTTACGATATCCCCTTTAGCACGATGTGCCCTTCTTCTACTTGATGTCATATGAAGTGGTACTTTTGTCGATATGCCCATATCTACCATGATCTCTCAGTTTCTTGGTTATGGTAACCACCCCTTCATCATTTCAAAAAAATATCCATAGGCTCCTTTATGGATGGTATGACTCCAAGGTCTCCGATGAAGTTTTTCAACCATATCGCCTCCTTTGATGCTTTGCTTGCTGCAATGTACTCTGATTCACACGTTGAATCAGCTATAGTCTCCTGCTTGGAACTTTTCCATGTTACTGCTCCTCCAATGAGGGTAAACACCCAGCCTAACTGAGAGCGGAAATTATCTTTGTCGGTTTGAAAACTAGCGTCGGTATACCCTGTCACTCTCAACTCATCACTCCCACCAAGGGTAAGGACCCCGTCCTTAGTCCTCCACAGGTACTTAAGAATGTTCTTAACTGCAGTCTAATGAGCTTTACTAGGATTCCCTTGATATCTGCTGACCATGCTCAAAGCAAAGGCCACATCAGCGCGAGTATAAGTCATAGCATACATGATCGAGCCAATTGTAGAAGCATATGGTATTCGACTCATTTCTTCTATCTCAACCTCTATACTCAGACTCTGAGTCTTACTCAGTTTGGTATTGATTTGGATAGGTAAGTCACCTTTCTTGGACTCCTCCATGCTGAAATGCTTCAACACTTTGTCCATGTAGGTAGTTTGACTAAGTCCTATTAGTCTTTTACTCCTGTCTCTCAATATCCTTATCCCTAGGATGTAAGCAGCTTCTCCGAGGTCCTTCATAGTGAAATACTTCCCAAGCCAGGACTTAACCTCCTGCAAGGCTGGGATGTCATCTCCTATGAGTAGTATGTCATCTACATACAATACCAGAAACCTCACTATGCTCTCACTAGCTTTGACATATACACAAGACTCATCCTTGCTTCTTGAAAATCCAAAATCTTTGACTTTCTCATCAAAACAAAGATTTCATCTGCGAGATGCTTGTTTTAATCCATAAATGGATTTCTCAAGCTCACACACTCTATTAGGGTACTTTGCATTAACGAAACCCTCTGGCTGACTCATGTAAACATCTTCAGCCAACTTTTCATTAAGGAAAACAGTTTTGACATCCATTTGCCATATTTCATAATCATGAAATGCAGCTATGGCCAACATAACCCTTATAGATTTAATCTTCGCTACCGATGAGAAGGTCTCATCATAGTCAACTCCCGGAGTTTGAGTAAAGTCTTCTTCTTCTTTATATGTGTGTACTTTCCCATCCATGTTGGTCTTCTTCTTGAAGATCCATTTGCACCTGACTGTCTTACGGCCTGGTACATTGTCAACCAAGTTCCAAGCTTCATTTTCATACATGGACTGAATCTCGCTGTCCATAGCCTCGTTCCGTTTTGTAGACTCATGGCCTGCCATGGCTTCCTTGTAGTTGTTAGGTTCATCCAAATTTACCAGTGTTCTATCAATGATAAATGTATCACCTTCAGCTGTTATATAAAAACCATATAACATAGGTGGAACACTAACTCTACTGGAACACCTCAGAGGTACGAATTCGTCAATTGGCTCAACCGGAGTTTCCTCCTCAGGTTGATTGCTAGTGTTTGAGGTTCCTTCACCGCTTGACTACTAAAGCTCTTCAAGGTTAATTTGCCTCCCACTGTCCCCTTGGCATATGAGTTCTCTCTCATGAAAGACTCCTCTCCTCGCGATGAAAGCAACATTATCACTTTGTCTGTAGAAGAGATATCCAAAGGACTTCTGTGGGCCGCTGGTGAAAATACATCGCTCACTCCGAGGTTTGAGCTTTTCATGAGTCTTGCGTCTCACGAAAGCCTCACAAGCCCAAACTTTGATGTGGTCTAACAAGGGAACTTTCCCTATCCACATATCGTGATGTATTTTGGAAACCTTTTTAGTATGGACTAGATTGAGGATATAGGCGGTAGTCTCTAAGGCATACCCCCAGAATGAGATAAGTAACGAAGCTCGACTCATCATGGAACGAACCATGTCTAACAAGGTTCTATTGCGCCTCTCAGCCACACCATTACATTGTGGTGTCCTAGGTGGTGTTAATTGTGAAACAATTCCACATTCCTTAAGATAGTCAAGGAACTCGAAACTAAGATACTCTCCTCCTTGATTAGATCGCAACATCTTTATCTTCCTGCCCAATTCATTCTCCACTTCTTACTTAAACTCCTTGAACTTCTCAAAGGTTTATGACTTATGATTGATTAAGTAGACATAGGCATACCTACTGTAATAATCAGTAAATGTCACATAGAAGCGGTTAGGATCCCTTGTGGCGGTTCTGAATGGTCCACACACATCAGTGTGTATGAGATCCAATAGACCTTCACCTTTTTCAGAAGTACCAGTGAAGGGTGACTTGGTCATCTTTGCAAGTAAACAAGATTCGCAAGTGTCATCCGACTTCAAGTCGAATGAATCCAAGACTCCATACTTTTGGAGTTGGGCTATGCACTTCTTATTGACATGTCCAAGACGACAATACCATAAACATGCCTTATCCAAATCATTGGAAGAATCAATGTGTAACACATTATTTCGTAATTTATCTACAACCATCACAGTTTCATATATATCATTGCAAGGTAATTCTTCAAAATAAAATACACCATTGTAATAAGCATTAATACCACCAATTTCATTATTAAAAGAAAAGGTAAAACCTTGTTTATACAAACTGTGAAAGGAGATAATATTTCTCGCCATGTAGGCCGAGTAACAACAATTATTCAAAACTAAATCTAAACCATTACTAAGTAATAAAGAATAAACTCCAATCTTGGTTACAGGCGACACTTTCCTATTTCCCATGATTAAGTTTATCTTTCCGTGCTCCACATCCCTACATATTTTTAGTCCCTACAAATCAGAACAAATGTGAAATCCACAACCTATATCAAGGACCCAAGAATTTGAATGTGATGAGTTATTAGATTGAATAGTGTAAATACCTGCAAAGGAGGGCTTGATCTTGCCATCCTTTATGTCCTGCAAGTGCTTGGGGAAGCTTCGTTTCTAGTGCTCTTTTTTCATGGAAATGGAAGCACTCTGCATCCTTCGGATTGGAAGAGGGATTAGCAGAACAAGCTTTGGTCCCACTTAAAGAGGATCCATCAAGAGACTTTCCCTTGCGACTCTTGTAGGGAGCCTTCCTCTTCTTTCCCTTCCCATGTCCGATTTTGAGAATAGGTGTAGAAGTAGTAGTAGGAGTAGAAACAAACGTCTTGCCTTTCATGTTGCTTTCTGCAGTCCTTAGAAGGCCTTGAAGCTTGCTAAGAGTGACCTCCTCCTTATTTTTATGATAGGTCATACGAAACTGATCATAACAAGAAGGTAAAGAGTGTAGAATTATATCTATGGACAACTCTTCATCAAAATTGACATTCAATTTAAGCAAGTGGTCCACAAATCTCTACATCTTTTGCAAGTGGGCCGTGATGGGTTCACCATCCTTCATTTGGGTTGTGATCATGGAGGAAATGATCTCATACTTCTCCTGTCGAGCACTTTGATGGTATCTTTCTATCAAGTCTTGATACATTTCAAAAGGATAGTAGTCCTCATAGGACTTCTGCAGATCAACAGTCATGGTAGCAATCATTAGACACAACACCTTTGTCGCATCCCTCTCATGAGTAGTGTGTTCAACGATTTGTTCGGGAGTAGCAGTGGTGACTTCAATCTCCTTGAGCTCTTTATCTAGGACATATTCTTTGTCCTCATGGTGAATAGCCATTCAGATGTTTAGAATCCAATCATTGAAGTTCGATCCATCGGAAATGACCCTCTCACATAGGTTCATGAGGGAGAAAGAGCCAGAGGGATTGGGTTGGAAGCATTGTTTGGAATAGACATCTGAAAAAGAAGAAGAACAAAGTTTAGGTTAGATGATAATCCTTAATATTACACCCAAATGAAATATTAAGTCTAGGAACCAACACAATATTTTAAAATTGCGAAAAGGGATGCCGTAATCCAATTGTAAAATATTTGAAGGTAGGTAAATGACGTTTTACAAATTTTCACCATGAAAAACGAAATAGATAATTGATTTTTATTTGGATTGAAATTCCTAGAACCTTTGAGATTCATTGAACATTTCAATGGCATGTTTAAATCCCGATTGTGCCCTTCAAGTATGTGACTGGGATGCGGAGGATCACAAACAAGGTGTGAATAACCATGCAAATTAGCTTAGTACACCCAAAGTTACAAATCACGTAATCAATGTGTTGGTTAACCACACATGCTCCACTGATCTATGATTAACATCAAGCTACCCTTTTCCATACATTGTCAGTCCCAGATTAGTGTTCTGGTTAACCAAACACACTCCACTAACGACTTAACAAGGGGCAAAATGTAATTTCATGGATTTGCACCATTTTCACATTTTCCTAAAGTAACTAAGATTGGGAATTTAATAAAAGTTTAGTTACTTTATATTTATCATTATACTTTTAATGAGGGAGAATTAATGTCCAATCCTACCCGTTCGGCTAACGACCCTCCACCAGTCAAGGAAGCGGTGGATGAGAGTGGACACCCATTACACCACCATTTTATAGGCAGTAACCTTATACCCCCTTATGAACTGGCTTCGTGAATGAGGCCTACTGACGGTAAGACTTACTTGTCTTATATATATATATATATATATATATATATATATATATATATATATATATATATATATATATATATATTAAATTAAACTTATAATATTGTAAAGTATAAGGGTCGAATTTTAACTTTTAAAACTCTAGGGTTTGAAATTAAAGTTTCATTAGTTTGAATTTACAAATTCCAAAACTTGAGGGCAAGTTTTGAAACTTGTCAAAACTGTTCAGATTCATAACTTATGAGTTTAATGCAATTTTAATGAAAAGACTTTTCATTTTCCATAACTTGAGGACAAGTTATGGAGTCCATTAAAGGCATTTAGATCATTATTTTAGTTAACACAATAATCAAATAATTCATCCATAATCTAGTTAAACTCATAAGAACAAGATAATTCATATCAACAATCTTCAAGAAATTAGCCTAATCATATAAACTAATACAAATATTGAAATTATGACAATTATCTTTTAATTCGATAAGCATGATCATTACCATATAAAAAACAGATTTCATGGTTCAAAAAACAGTTTAGGGTAACGATCTTAATCCAATACTGGCCAAAAACTCGAAATTCTACACACAGGAGCAACAACTCGGCGAGTACATGAACTGGACTAGTCGAGTTGGTCTATTACTGACTGGACTTGTCGAGTCAGCCAATAGACTCAGCGAGTTCACCAGTCAGAAAGCAGAAAATCGATTTTTTCAACTTTGAAAACCAATAGGCATCAAGTATAACAGAAAACAATCCTAGGCTCTGATACCACTGTCGGGTTTTGAGCACTATAACACTCCTATGGTGCACACGAAACCCTAAATGCTTTGGATCTATGTTTTCTCTAATTATACATGCATATTTTTAATTTTCCAAAGCATTGTCCTAACTAGCATATGTTTGAACAATTGAATGATACAACTAGTTAGATGACTTACCTTCTAGAAGGACTTGTAGTTCTTGGCCTTTGAAAGCTGAAGCACCCCAAGTGTAATGCCTCTAATGGTTCACAAACACCAATATGCAAGATGAGGCTTGAGAGAATAGGTTACTTGCAAAAAATCAACTTCACACTCTTAGAAAGTATGGTGGCATCGATTTTGGCTCTAGGGGATCCATTTTATAGTGTAGAAAATGCTATGGTTACACCTTGTAAACCCTAATGACCCATAACTTTCCACATTCTTATGCTCCATGGGTTTAACCTCTATGGATTATCCATGGATTAGTTTAGCGCATCTACATAATCGTGGATCATTGGCCCATACTATAAGAATCATTAATTTACATAATCAATCCCCGTATATTTAATTAGTCTCTTTTGACCACAAAATTAATTCCAAATTAATTCTTGATCAATACTAATTAAATAATATGATTTCATGTTAATATATTATACTTGCAACCCAAAAGTACCATGCTACAATCAGGTCAAGTACATCCCAGTAATAGTTATGGGTTTAGACACAAAATCCAACATTATTGACGTGTAAAATCATAAACTTGGAAACTTTATGACCCTAGTATTCCTATGGACCTTGGATCTGAAGTATGAACTTAAGTGCTAAAGCCATTAAGCACTTAATGAAGAAATATGGGTTGTGAGGTTATGCCCCGCGTAGCTTGGTGTATGTCCCGCATACCCGGTCAGCCACCCCGATGGTTGTCTTCTAAGCAACTTCGTGTATGCTAAGCATACCTTTGGAGTATGCCCCACGTACTCGCATGGGTCAGCCTATGTTGAGTTAACTCGGCTGGGTTGACTCAGTGGGTTTATTGGTTATGACTCAGTTGACTTGAGGGTTTGACTAATTGACTTTGACTTTGACCAAGTTTGACCTTGAGGGTATTTTGGGTATTTTGGGATTCTTATGGAAATTGGTCATTTAGTGGAATTAGGTATCGTGTGAGAGCTGAGATTTGGATTCGGGACTCATAAGTTCTATTCAGTTTTCCTCACTGTAGATACTGGTAGATGGCACCAAGGCCGACCCTTTGGATTAAACATCCTGTTATGTGATAGTATGCTATTGTTCTATAGTGATCTGTTTGATCGGTATCCTGGTATATAGGATGATGAGATGCTTATTGATTTGTAGATCTGTTTGACTGGCTGTAGACTGTTATGTGATTATCTTTTATCTGTGCACATCTTTGGTCGGTGGTTGAGGCTTCACTGCTTTGTGCATAAGCCAATAGGCTGGGGCATTCCAACCCGATGGTTGAATGGGCCTAAGGGTATCCCATCCCGAGGATGATTGGACCTATAGTGTGTTGGCATTCCAAATTGATGGTTGAGGGGCCTGGGGTATTCCAACCCGATGGTTGACTGGATCCAAAGTATGTTGGCATTCCAACCTGATGGTTGAGGGGCCTGGAGTATTCCAACCTAATGGTTGATTGGATCCATAGTATGTTGCTTTAGTTTATGTGCTATTTTTATATGTGTTGGTACTTTGGTGCAACTCACTAAGCTTTGGGCTTACAGTTTTGGATTATGTTTCAGGTATCTCAGAGGATCGTGGGAAGGCAAAGGCATGATCGTGCACATCCTCGAATTTTGTTTTATGATTTTGGGAAAAACTCTTATATTAAACATGTTTGAAAACTCTTTTGTGAACAATTATGATTTATGTCTTGTTTTAAAAAGTTTAAAATTTTCATGAATTTTATGGATGTTACATAAAAGAATGAGAATCTATGTACGCTCATGTGCAGAAAGTGCAGAGGCATGTGGAAAGATCGGAAAATCTTCATATGAAATTTGATAAGGACGTTGCCATTAACATGCTCCTCAACTCTCTGCCTAGTAGTTATGACCAATTCATATTGACCTATCATTTGAGCAATACAGAGACCATGTTGATTAAGCTTCATAATACGTTGCAAACAACTGAGGCAAGAATGAAGAAGTCTCATTCCAACAGTTCTACAAGTGCCACTATCATGGTTTTCCAACAAAGCAAAGGAAAGAAGAGAAAGCCCCCCTTTCCAATCCAAACAGAAGGAGAAGGTCCATCACAGAGAGTCCAGTGGATCAAAAGCAAAGCCCAACTTCAATACTCCTCTTATTGTTGATCCAAAAGATGTCATGTTCTATCATTGTGGCCAAAAGGGCCATTGGAGAAGAAGTTGCCCCAAGTACTTGTAAGAAGTGAAAGATTCCAAGGCCAAAGCAGTTGGGTTTTCTTCTGGTATGTATTCTATTCAAGTTAATAATACTTATATTTCACATTCTTGGGTTCTTGATACAGGATGTGGTTTCCATATATGTTTTGATATGCATGGACTAAAGGAAAGTGAAGAGGTCAAGCGTGGAATTTGGACCTAATCATGTTCAATAAACGAAGATCGGTTGTTACCAGTATTGGGACCTATGAGCTTATGTTTGATAGTATTAGGGTTGATTCAGATAATTGTTGTTATTCACTAGAAATAGCTCAAAACGTTAATTCTTTTTATGCTTTATTTAGACAAGGATATTGTTATGGTTATGATAATAATGATGGTACTACTTTAGTTTATTTTAATGGGGCATTTATTTTCAAAGCTTATCCTTGTGATGGTGTGTATGAAACTATTAATTATATGAATGAATAAGTCAACAATGTATATAGTATTGGTTCTTTTAATAGTTTGGACAAGTCATGCCTATGGCATTGGCATCTTGGGCACATAAACAAGAAATACATTGCCCAATTCCAAAAGGATGGAGTGTTGGAATCGTTTGACCTAAAATTAGACGATGAATTGCGAGTCTTGTTTGTTGGGCAATATGACTAAATCACCTTTCACTAGAACATGTTAAAGAGGAGAAGATTTTTTGGCCCTAATCCATAAGGATGTGTATGGACCATTCAGATCTTCCATAAAGGATGCAAATAACTACTACATTACATTTACTAACGATTGTATTAGATATGGTTATATTTACTTGATCAAACATAAATTGGAAACTTTTGAAAGGCTCAAAGAGTTTAAGAATGAAGTAGAGAACCAATTAGGAAAAAAGTTAAAGATTCTATGATCTGACAGAGGTGGTGAGTATATTAGTATCAATTTTAACGACTATTAATGGAAAGTGGAATTGTTTCACAATTGACACCTCCTAGGACATCACAACTAAATGGTGTAGCCGACATACATAATCAGACCTTACTTGATATGGTTCATTCCATGATGTTTCATTCTACTCTTCCAATATAAAAACGACCTCCGACATCATTAATCTTGTTCCAAGTAAGAAAGTTGCCAAGGAACCTCATGAAATGTGGACAGGGAAACCTCCCTCACTCATGCATATCAAGTTATGGACTTGTGAGGTTCTCGTTAGGCGAGAAACCTCAAACAAATCTGAAGCTAGAGCTGAGAAGTTTTTTTCATCGGTTATCCAAAAAAATCATTTGGATACTTGTTTTAGAGACCCGATGACAACATGGTGTTTGTAGCTCGAAGAGTAATCTTTCGCGAGAGAGAGCTCGTTTCCAAAGAGGGAAGTGGGAGTACGACTGCTCTTGAAGAGATTTAAGAGTCATTCGATGTAGCAGCTTTTGAAGATAACAACTCTTAACCTGAGAATGAAACTGTTGAGACCATTGACAATTCATTGCTCCTTCGTCATTCCACTAGGGTTAGCATGCCACCTTTATTCTATGGTTTCCATATAACTGGGGAAGGTGATACATTTATTACTGACGCAACACTGATAAGTTTATATGAGCCTGCTAACTACAAGGAAGTGATGGCAGGCCCTAAGGCTGCTAAATGGAAAGAGGTAATAGATAATGATATCCAATCCATGTATGATAATCATGTCTGTATAGACCTACGAAGATAGGCTGGTAGCTTAAGGCTTTACACTAACCTAAGGGATTGACTACGATAGACATTTTCACTAGTTGCGAAGATTAAATCGATTAGGGCAATGCTTTCCACAGCTGCTCATTATGACAATGAAGTATTTCAAATGGATGTCAAAACTACTTTCCTCAATGAGAAACTAGCTGAGGATGTTTACATGGCTCAACCAGATGGTGTGCAAGCTTGAAAAGTCCATCGATGGACTAAAACAAGCATCTTGTAGTCAGAATCTTTGCTTCCATGAAAAGGTCAAAGAGTTTGGATTTTCTAAAAGTGAAGATGATTTATGCATGTATGTCAAAGATAGTGGGAGCATTGTAAGTTTTCTAGTTTTGTATGTGGATCACATACACCTAGTAGGAAACAATATTCCAACCTTGCAAGAAGTCAAGTCTTGGCTGTTGGGTTTTGAGCACTAAAACATCCCTATGGTGCACATACAACCCTAATGCTTTGGATCTAAGTTTTCTCAAGTTATACATGCAATATTCTTTTTCCAAAGCATGAAGCCTAACTAGCATACAAATTTGATATTTAAATCATAAAAACAAGTTAGATGATTACCTCTTGTTGTAGCTTGTAGAAGTTGGCCTCTCAAGAGCTTAGCACCTCAAGTGTGATGCCTCAAATGTTTCACAAAACACCACTAACAATTGGATGACAATGAGAGAGAGCTTGGAGCTCCAAAAATCAGCTATATCCTTTTAGAATACTCTTGGTCTGATTTTAGGGGCTTAGAGGTTACATATATAGTGCATACTTCTAAGAGTCACTTGTAAACCCTAATTCTTACACTTAGGCTTATGATCCAACAGTTGATTTGGGCTAACATTTCATGGACTATCTCATAAGCTTATTCCGTCACAAATCAATCATGGATCATTAGCCCAAACCATATGTATCACTGATTTACATAATCAGTACCTTTTAATTTAATCAGTCTCTTTTGCTCATTGAATTAATTTTAAATTAATTCTTGATCAATACAAATTAAATAATATGATTTCTCAATTAATATATTATACTTATAATATATTAATAAATCACAAATAACCTCTTTCTCAAATATCTATCCTATCAAATTGTTCTGGTGAATGCAACCAAAAATGGACCATGCTACTATCGAGTCAAGTACATACCAATTATAATTATGGGCTTAGACACCTAATCCAACAGTATCCTACTTGGATAATTCTAATAACTATTATTGCAAGTACGACTTCAGAATCCGATTAGCAATCGTAGCTCTCAAAAGCTGTTGTTGAACTCTGATCAATAATGCATCCTTTAGATTAGGGATCAAATATTCCTCCATTCTTCAAGATATTGTATGGACTGAGACATGGATTATAATCATTCTCTCTATTCATGTGTTGTTTCCCGATTTTTGATTTATGACAACTAACAATAGACTACAATGAACACATCAATTTAGTCCAGGCTTGGCCAAGCGCTTAGGGTGTCATCACTAAATCATTGAGGGGCCCACAAATATCGCTTTTATCCCACATTGGGTAAAAGGAACGGATAAACTTCGACTCATATGCTTGCTCAATTTACTCATCAAATCACACACAACAATACGTTTTATAATACCAAGTTACTGGTGTGTTTACCTATCATCAATGTGCAACTGACTTGCAAACTACAACTCATATGTCTCTGTTTCAAGAATATAAGATATTATTGTCTCACAATCACTCGTGATAAAATCCATGAAGTGATTCAGATGAGCGTGAGTTTAATCCAATACTCAAATCTTATTACTAGAGTACTCATGAACACTATAGCAAACTTGTGATATGTCTAAACGCTTAGACAATCTACAATCGGATTCATGAAAGTCTTACATCATTACTTACGTCCAAAGTATGATTAACTGTGGATGTTTGAATAATCTTATTATTCGGGAAGTAAAACATGCAAAGTGAAACACAAGAATAATCCAATCCAATACAGACTCAACCGTATTGATTACACATTATTCATTGTATAATGTTTCGATTAATCAACTTAATACTTGAATTAAAACAACAATTATCCCATGCTCCAATCATGCATACTATGTTTGCCTTATGGTCCTCACCTTGTGAAATAGATCAACTGAACACATTTCCAACGATGCTCATTTCACATTTCCCTACTCCTTATTATAAGTGTAAGAATACAAAATCCTTGCCACTAATAGAATCCATTAGAGTCTAAAATTTTACGCAATGTTCCTTTTGTATGTCGAGGCACCAAAGTCACAAAGACTTGGACAACAAAATTACAAAGTATTCGATTTGAGAATGTTACAAGACAATTCCCTGGAATTTAAGTCTCACATGCAAAGAGTATTCCTTGAACATCCTTCTTGCATTAAAGTTTCCAACTTGTCACATAGATTCTTAATATCCAACTCCCATTATGGAAACTTTTCCATAATTGCCATATTACTATCTATTCTAAATAGAATCCTTTCTATTTCGAATTATATCAATATGGTCCATCAAGTAGTATACTTCCAACTGCCCACAAGCAACCAATCCTCAGCGAACCTTAGATCGTCCTTGATAGTTGTTTAACTACTTTAGTCTTATCCGGTTCTAGTCCTTTTCCCTCTTAATGCCCTAGGTATTTGGAAAATTAGAAAATGTGAATATTATACCATATGCAATCGATCCTATACCAGAAGCATATGGGATACGATTCATAATGTCTTACATAAAGACATGATACTTGACCAGTCCTTTGCTATAATATTTCCACATACATAATTTCCTTATGTTGAATCATTTCAACATAAAATTCATGTATGTACATGACTATATTCTATTAAAATCTCAATCTAAGCTTTTAGATTTGAAATAAAGTATTAGTTCCTCTCCTTACTATAGCGAAACAACGTTTCAACCTCTTCAACTTTGGAAATTAAAACTTTGTTTCCTATATATACAACATTACTAACTTGCAACACTCAATGTAATAATTGTGCTCCCACTAGCATAATGATTACATACTTACAAGCATAAAACTTATGCTCCCACTAGCTTTGACATTTACCTAGAAATCAACTGGACTTCTAGAAATCAATACTTATTGACTTTCTTACCAAAGTTCAGATTTATGATACAAGATGCTTCGATAAGCCTTTATCTACACTTCTCAAACACATATACCTTTCCTTAGATAGCTCATATGTGTATCTAAACTATTTCATAACTTATAGTAGTAAGTCCCAAATGTTCATACTATTTGCCATTTCTCACAATTCGAACTATGAAGAGGGATGTCGTAATCATAATCGAATTTGAGAATGCAATTAACATAACCGCTATCTCTTTAAATCTACTTAGTGAAAGTGTTTCCTCACAATCATTTTCATGAAGTGGAGAGAAACGTTATGTCACTTAGATTTTATGGTGTATGTGTTACTATCCATGTGAATTTGTCATAAAGATAATCACAAGACAAGGTTTGTGATAAATACGAATTCATATGGACTGAACTTGTTCAATCTTAATTTCTTGCCATGTGGTGGAACATGGGCCTACCATTGCTTCCAAGTTGTTGAGAAACTTAACTATACTGGTCAATGTACTTTCATTGATTAAGGTGCTTTACCTTATACAATCAATTGGGAACTCGTAGAGCTTACATGCATAGTCAACTCAACTAGAATAGCACAAAAACAAGAATATGTCAACACAATAGGGTACAAACCTTAAGTCATGTGCTAGCGATTAACAATAGGTTTACTTTTGATTAGTTCTTGAAACTTATCAAGATCTTTAAGACTCTCACTGACCTCTTAACATATAAGATTAAAAAATTTCTTGACAAACAAATATTCAAGAGTTAGTGCGGATTCTTATCAAGAATGACACTTCATATAATTGGTCTCAGTTGGTCTTTGTCTTATCCAAGACATCACAACTACCGATTACAAGTATGCATGATTAAGAAACTTTTCTACTCCACATTTCATGATGTGTTATAAGCCTACTTAGGATATGTCACTCAAGTCACAATCTCGGAGTATAACTCTAAGACTCGATTTTGGAATGAAGTATGACTCATCCTTTTGATTTTAACCATTTTAACAATTCCCGATACCTCTCCTTAGTCATATAAATGCACTAAGGTATCCTTAGAGGATCAATTGTAACATTGTTCCATAATCATAAGGATGATCATAAAACTAAAGTATTCTCCTTTCCTTTCAGACTGGAGAAACTTTCATCTTTCTACCTAATCGATTCTTCTTATTCATTCTGCTTATGCTTTGAAACTTTTTCATTGATTCAGAATTACACTTAATCTTGTATGCATAACCATATTTACTGTACTTTCAGTAAATCATGATGAATAAAGTTTATCGTCCTTTGTGGTGGATCTGATCAGTGCACATCAATGTGTACTAGATCCTTTATTCCTTCACTTGACTCACATGGATATGTGAACAAGGAATTAGTCTTAATTTTCTCAAGTACCAAGATTTTCATACATCATATAATTCAAATCACATGATTCCAAGTATCTGTCCAATTGAAAGTTAGGCGCTCAGAGTCTTTCGTTACTTAGAAAATCACGACACTACCACAATTGATACGACTAAGAATCAAACCATTTTCAACATTGCTATTAATAGAAACATACAAACAACAATTTTCACAAATGTCATTGCAAGGAAACATAAATAAGATAAAAAAAACTATCTATTTATAAGATGCGGAAAACTTGTCCTTTCAATGCAAATATAAATAAAACTATATTTCTAAATATTCTTAAGCAATCTATCATAACTCCTAAACAGCAGCTCAAAAATCTAATCATCGAACCATGCGATCGAAATCCATCTCTTCGCGACCAGACCCGACTCACTCTTCCTTTTAAGGTTCCTTTCGTTTCTTCGATCTTACAGAACATCAAAATGAAATCTTATCACATCATGTATTAAAAATCTATAAATAGGAACCTGATAGGGTTAGATAATGGACTTACCTGAAGTAGAACCATGCAATTTGATTTCACCCTCTCTTAGATCTCTCAGGTAGTCAGGGCAACTTCGATTCCAATGTCCCTTTAAATGGCAATAGAAACAAGTGGACTCTTTGGCATTTGCACATGAAACTATCTCAGAACTGGCTTTTCTCTTATGGTCAAATATTTTGAACATGGCTAATTCCTTCCCCTTAGGAGAAGGAATCATTTCTAGGATGTCTATGTCATTTCCTATGTGTTGAGTCTGTTTGTGTTGCGTCTTGGGCCATATATTTTGTATCCGGATTGGGCCTGTCCATCCGTGTCTATATAGATTAGTTTCGTTGTTATCTAGATTAGCTGTTAGGGTTATAGTATATATATGCATGCATGTATGCGTATATTGAAAACGGTGGTTAATTACGTTGATTCTTGTAACCCTAAACACCTCTACAGATTGAAGTTCTTTGTCGAGCTCTTCTGAGGTGTTATCACATTAATCATACGACATATTCAGTGCCATACTTGTGTTCTTTGTTACGTTCTTATTTAATATCCTGCTTAGAATCATACGATCCTAAAAGAACTTTGTTCTAACAATTGGTATCAGAGCAGGAGATTGTGTGATCAATACACATTACTTCTGTATTCATAATACTTTAGGGTTTCCGCTTTTATCGTATAAATAGAAGTCGTCGTCTTCATATCGACGACAACTCTGTTTTTGATAAAACCGTAATCTCAAGTTTACAGGTTTGATTCTAGCAGCTCACCATGTCTCACGATGATTCGCATACAAACCCCATAAACATCTCAAACAACATCGGATCAACAACCAGAGTAGTCATACTCTATACTCAAGCATATGAAGTATGGGCTCATCACTTTGAAGATTACGTGGTTGGATCTGAAGACAATGGCTATCTCATCTGGGAAGCTATCACTCGTGGACCGTTCGTACATTCGGGAACAAACACGACTGTTAAGTCGCAAACGGATTACAACAAGCTGGTGACGGATGTTGAGAAAATGCCACGGGATGAGAAGGACAAGCTCTTGTGTAATGTTAAAGCCATGCGAATGATAAGATTCGCCCTGCAAACTGACACCTTTCGGCAAGTAGGTTCATGCACAACTGCTAAAGAGATCTGGGATAGGTTGAAGGAACTTTACTCAACTGATGAAGACCTGGAACACTCCATTCAAACTTTGTTGCTGTCAGAATTTGGAGTTTTCGAACAGAAACCTGAAGAGAAGCTTGTACAGACCTTTGATCGGTTCAATCATCTCCTCAGTAAGATGATCAAGCATGGGATAGAGAGAAAGTTGATCGAGCAAAAAGTAACGTTCATGAACGTGCTGAGACCAGAATGGATGGTTGTGGTTTCCACTGTGAAGGCACATGAACAGTTCAAATCATACTCGCTGGCGAAACTAGTAGGTATACTAATGTCTCATGAAAGTGTTGTAACCAAGGAAGCGAAAGTGATCTCTAGTGTGGGATCGTTGGCTCTTGTTTCTAAAGGAAAAAGTACTGCAGAAGAAGAAGAAGAGTCAGACATGTCAGAATGCGACCTTACAAGTGAGGAGTATGCCTTGATGGTCACAAATCCAAAGAAATTTGCAAGGAGAAAATTTCTCGTCAGCAAGAACCGAAACTGGCAGGGAAGTTATAGTTCTGAAAAGATGAAGGATGAATCAAAAGTCTCCTCTCAAAAAGGATGAAGAGAAAAAGGAGAGCAAGCTTGCGAGAGACTCTGGATACGACTGCAACTATTGTCACGACAAGAACCATTTTGCCAAAGATTGCATGTTGAGAAAGATGGCTGAGAAAAGAGAGGGTGAAGATGATGAGGCGCATTATATGTGAAAATTATAAGAAGTCAAGAAGAAAAAGGCATCCAACAGCTCGATGAATGCCTTAATCGTACAGGAGAATGTTGGGGAAGATGAGTTCGGTGGCGTAGAAGTCTGGTCAACCGACTCTGAAGACGAAGAGGTTAGAAGACCCACTCATGGAAAGGCATATATGGCAAAGAATAAAGGTTCGGGTGGAAAGTGCTTTATCGTCACTGCTGGTCCATCAACCGAAAGTGCAGATACGGAACCGAACCTGATAGAAGACAAGTGCTTTGCGGCCAAGCCGGTGAGTGAGAAGATCAACGACTGCGATCGATTGATCAAAAAGGTACATTCTATTCTTGAGTCTCTTAAAATCTCAAAAACTGATTATCAAGAAGAATTAAATGAATTACACTTTAAATTTTCTAACCTAAGTAGTAGCCTCATGCAAACCCACTTAGCAAATTCTAACCTAACTGACCAACTCGGCAGGGTGTCTTCAAAAAGTGAGGAAAGGAGAATGTGGATTGAGCTGAAGGAAGCGGAGTTAGTTAAAACTAGGGATGAATGTATTTATTTGCAAAGAGAAAATTTAAAGTTATTGAAACAAAGAAATGTTTTCTGTTTAATTGCGAAGCGTCTTTATACTAATATTGCTCAATAACACTTAAGCTGTGAAATTGGCAAGAAAATTCATAAAATGATTTTGCCCTTTCTTGAATTTAAGGAAGATGAAGTTATAGCAGAATGTGAATCAGAGGTGTCCTCTGAAGATACATCAAGTTCGTATAGGCTAGGTTTGGATAAGATAGAAACCTTCATCGATTCTATGGAACATAAGAGTATGTTAAAAAATATCTTAGATGAAAATGATAGGCAAAAGATTAAAACTGAAACTATACAAACATTCGATCTGTCAAATGCCAAAATTGTTCAAGATAATAAAATAAACTTAGATAATTCGTCTGAATTTGATGTGGAAAGTGAAATGAGTGAAATCTCAGTAGAGGATGAATTTGATTGCTCGAAGTTTATGAAACATGAAACCGAGAATGAAAAACCTCTTATATCAGAAAACTCCGTTGAGTTTGCTCGTCTGTCAAAAGAACAGAAACCAAAACTCAAAGAAAAGGCCGTGGTCTATCAAAAGGTTCAGACCGTGCCAAATCAGGTTTATGTTGTGACTGGGGTCACTCAAAGGTAAACGGCAGAATTAAGAATCATAGTTGACGAAGATAACGTTGAAGGATGCGAAGACTATTTCTGGTCTGCTCCTATTGACAACGCAGACGAGACTGTGGGACTATCTGATAAAACCACATGGAGAGTCAAAGGTAGATACATACCAGAGCCCATCAACAAACCCTCCGGTTTCGATATTCCAAGCTCAAGTGGAACCAAAGATGTTCCTGAGGAACCAATGGTTGAACCTGATGTTCAAATCAAGAGGGAAGAACCGAAAGCTCAAACTAAGAAGATTACATAATCTAAAATGAAAGGTAAGACAACTTCAACTCAGAAGGAGAAACCAAAGGCCAGCTTCAATATTCACAAATCTCAGAAGGAGCTAGCTAAACAGAAACGCTTGAGAAATCAGAGATATGCCACGAATATGAATGAAAGGAAAAAGCATTGGAATTCTCAAAATCCCAACTATGAACCTCTCAGGAAAGGATCCATGGGCAAGGGAAAGGAAAAGTTGAAGGAAAATTTCAGTCCAAATTCCTACTATTCCAAATCCCAGAACCAAAAGTCAAGTCTCGGTTTTGAACCCACTTTTGGTACTCGACCTAGACTCGGTCCTCGACCTAGATTCGGTCCTCAACCCAGATTCAGTCCCAATCCTAGTAATGGATCCTCCAAGTCCCAAGATGAAAGAAATTTTTTAAAGGACATCAAAGGAAAAAGAAAGCTGGAATTAGACTTTGAGAAGGAAAATAAGAAATCCTCTACTAAACCTAGGAATCAAACGAAAAATCCTAAACCATCAAAAACAACCCCAACTGATACACTAAAATTTAAAGAAGATAAAACAAAAATCAAGGTGTATACCATTAAAAGAAAAGATCAAACCACTCTCATTAAACGAACCTTTTTAGTTGATGTTTCTGTAGTTATTCCTTTCTCTGTGAAAAACTCACCAGGACCCAAGAAACTTTGGATTCCTAAATCTGCTTGAATTTGCAGGTAATCAGTGACGAGCAGTTTGACGACGAATGGTATATAGCAGTGGCTGCTCACGTCACATGACAGGGAGGAAGGAGGAGCTAAGAGAGTTTCAGTCCCTGAAAGATGGTGGGTCTGTGAAGTTTGGAAACAATTCCTATGGAACAATCAAAGGATACTGCATGATAACTAATGGAGACTTCTCGATCAGAAAGGTGGCTTATGTAGAAGGATTGCAACACAATCTCATCAGCGTGTCGCAATTAGTTGTAGGCACAAGTTTGAAAGTATCATTCGATGATGAGGGGTCTGAGATAGTGGAAAAACAATCCAAGAAGGTACTGCTGAAATCTGCACGAAAGGGAGAGATGTACCCTCTGAATCTTAACCCAATTCGAGGGACACCAGCTATCTGTCTGCTGTCAAAGGCAAACACCGATGAAAGCTGGTTATGGCATCGACGTCTATCACACCTGAATTTCAAAGACATCAACAAATTAGTGATTGGTGATCACGTTCAAGGCCTTCCTCTTCTCAAGTTCGAAAAGGAGCATTTATGTGCAGCATGTGAGATGGGTAAATAGAGTAGAAGAAGCCACCCTACACGCATCAATACTAAGATAGTGGAAGCACTTGAACTGTTACACATTGATTTATGTGGACCTTCTGCTATAGAGAGTATCGGTAGAAGTAAGTACATTCTTGTTATTGTAGATGATTTTTCACGCTTCACTTGGGTTTTCTTTCTTAAGCAGAAATCAGATGCTACTCCTAAGCTAAAGGCATTCATCAAGCAAATAGAAGTACAACTAAAGAAAACGGTCAGAAACATCAGAAGTGACAATGGTCTGGAATTCAAGAACAAGGATTTTGAGGACTTTCTGGCTGATAAGGGGATAACTCTCAATTTTTCGGCCCCTTATACACCATAGCAGAATGGGATTGTTGAAAGACTAAACCGCTCGTTATGTGAAGCAGCCAGAACCATGTTAAGTTTCGCTTCCCTACCTTTATACTTCTGGGCTGATGCAATTGCCGCTGCATGCTATACTCAGAATCGGTCCTTGCTCAACAAGAGATTCTCCATAACTCCTTATGAGATCATAAACCATAGGAAGCCGAATGTCAACTTTTTCCATATCTTCGGTTCAAGGTGCTTCATTTTTAATTCCAAAGAGAACCGAAATAAGTTTGATGTTAAAGCCAACGAGGGCATATTTTTGGGTTACTCTCTGTCATCGAAAGCATACAGGGTGTTGAATAAGCGTTCCAAAACAATTAAAGAGACTTATTATGTCACCTTTGATGACAATTATATGCAGAAGGTTCAAAGGACTGAAAGTGCCTTAGGAGACATATTCCCAGAATCTAGACAGGTCTCGGTTCCAATATCCAACCTGTTTGAGGAATACATTCGGCTATTCGATGAACCAGAAAAGGCAATTCATTCAGAGGCAACGACAACAGATAACAAACTTGATAATCTCAAGAAGATCATAGACGAAGATACTAAAGAGATGGAAAGCGAACCACCAAGCACTAAGTTCTCAACAGGCTCTCCAAACAAAGATTCAACGTTCCAGGGGGAGAGCACTACCACTTCCAAGACAACCGAAGTTTCTGTTGAGAGGGCGAATCCAAGTTCATCTCCTACATCTAAAGGTTCAGATTATAGGGAAAACACTAATCCAAAAAAAAAAACAAGTGATAGTCAAATCGAGGGGGAGAAACCAACTTCCACAAGAAATACAGACTCTGATGCTGACAGAGATTTCACTTCGCCAGTCGAGGGGGAGAAGGAGAAAGAAAGTGATAGTTCTACTGATGAAGGTGAGGGTGATCTGTCAGATGTTGACATAGAAGTAGAAGCTGAATTGAATCCAGAATATGATCCAAGCTATCCTCCATTAGTAAAATGGACAAAAGACCATCCCAATGAACAAATTATTGGTGAGACCTCAGAAAGTGTTCTTACTCGATCTCAATTGAAGGCGAAACAAACTGCATTATTCTCTAAAGTGGAATTTTGTATGTTTAATTCGTTTATTTCCAAAATTGAGTCAAAACTGTAAATGCTGCACTTGATCATTCAGAGTGGGTTCAAGCAATGCAGGATGAGCTCCATGAGTTCGAACACAACAGAGTTTGGAGGTTGATTCCTACACCGAAAGATGCTTCTGTTGTCGGCCTAAAATGGGTATTTAGAAATAAGCTAAACAAAGATGGGAATGTCATTCGTAACAAGGCTCGGTTGGTTGTAAAAGGTTATTGTCAAGAAGAAGGGATAGATTATGAAGAAACCTTTTCTCCAGTAGCAAGGTTAGAATCTATCAGAATCTTTCTTGCATATGCTGCTCACAAGAACTTCGAAGTTTTACAAATGGATGTCAAATGCGCTTTCTTAAATGGAGAATTAGAAGAAACCGTTTATGTTGAGCAACCGCCTGGTTTTGTGAATGAAAAATACCCTGATCATTGCTATGTCCTGGATAAAGCTGTCTATGGGCTAAAACAAGCATCGAGAGCCTGGTATGAAATGCTAACTCGCTTCTTGAAAATGTCAAAATTTAAACAAGGTTCGGTTGACCCAACCTTCTTTCCTAAGAAGGAAGGCGAACATTTGATGATTGTTCAGATTTATGTTGATGATATCATCTTCGGCTCCACGAATCCTAGCTTAACAGCTGAATTCAGGAAGTTGATGGAGAATAAATTTGAAATGAGCACAATGGGTCCAATTAACTTTTTCCTTGGTTTGAATATTAGACAGGCACCAGAAGGTATCTTTATAAACCAGGAAGCATACACCAAGAACTTACTAACAAAATTTGGAATGAAGGGTGACTCAAAGGTGAAGGTTCCTATGGCATTTGGCACTAAGCTAACCCCATCTTTAGAGAAACTTGCTGTGGATATAACACTTTATCATCAAATGATCGGGTCCCTTATGTATCTAACAGCTAGTAGGCCAGATATTATGTTTTCTGTTTGTTACTGTGCCAGGTTTCAAGCGAATCCAAGAGAACCTCACATGCTTGCTGTGAAGAACATTTTTCGATATCTGAAGAAAACTTCATCTCTCGGTCTCTGGTATCCTGCAAGATCTGGATTCTTCATCCAAGCCTTCTCTGATGCTGATCTAGGAGGATGTGGACTGGATAGAAAGAGTACTACAGGTGGATGCCAATTTCTTGACGGGAAACTTGTTAGTTGGCAGTCCAAGACACAAACCTGTGTTTCGTTATCCACAACCGAAGCTGAATATATTGTTGCAGCATCGTGCACGTCCCAAGTGGTTTGGATTCAAAGTCAACTAAGAGATTATGGGCTAAGTATGAAGAAGATTCCTCTCTATTGCGACTCTGAATGTGCAATTAGGATTTGTCATAATCCAGTGCAACACTCAAAAACCAAGCATATTGCACTTCGGTATCATTTCATCAAGGATCATGTAGAAGATGGGAACTTGGAAGTGCACTTTGTACGATCTGCTGATCAATTGGCTGACATCTTTACTAAAGCCTTACCAGAAGCAACCTTTAACAAAATCTTACAAGGCTTGGGCATGATGGAAGGAGAGTCGGTACCGAATCCTCAAAACTCTCATTAAAATTAGACAACCGAAATGGACAGACCACTCAGTCTATTTCAACTCTAGAATTTTAGGGAACCGAAATGGATAGACCGCTCGGTCTATCTCGGCTTCGTAATTTTCTGGAACCGAAATGAACCGAACGCTCGGTCTATTTCGCTTCACTCATTTAAAATAAGGTTTCGGTTATATATTTTGTGCATATCTCTCTTTTGAGCTAAACTTAATTATTTTATCTTTCTGTTTTTATTCTTTTTCAGAAAATTTCAAAAATTCCAAAAATATTTTATCTTTCTGTTTTTATTCTTTTTCAGAAAATTTCAAAAAATTCCAAAAATATTTTATGTTTCTGTTTTTATTCTTTTTCAGAAAATTTCAAAAATTCCAAAAATATTTTATCTTTCTGTTTTTATTCTTTTTCAGAAAATTTTAAAAAATTCCAAAAATATTTTATCTTTCTGTTTTTATTCTTTTTCAAAAAATTTCAAAAAAATTCAGAAAATATTTTATCTTTTTGTTTTTATTCTTTTTCAGAAATTTTCAAAAATTCAAAAAAAATATTTTATCTTGCTGTTTTTATTCTTTTTCAGAAAATTTCAAAAATTCAAAAAAATATTTTATCTTTCAATTTTATTTTTCTTATTTTTTATTTGTCTCGTATGTTTGTCTGTTTGGCTTGTTTGGTGTGTTTCTTTACTTTTCATAGGTGATATGAATACCCAAATAATTGACTGTGGATCTAAGGACGGTAAGATTAAATTTCAAAATGAACTAGTTAAGGATCGCTAGAAGCATGCTGCTGCATGTTGTCTTAAGCGTCTACGATCTTGAGCAGGCCTTAATGATTCGATTAACACCCATCGTTTCTTCCAAATCAGGCTAATTTATATTACTCGGTCTAGAGCTACCTTACTCTTCTCATATGAGTAAAGAGTTTCTCTGCTTTGTCATGATTATCTAGCAGAAGGTACATTCGGTTCTTTAGCCACCTCCTTATATTCTGTCACACCCCAAAACCAAGAACGGCGGAAACGTTCTGGGGCGGAGGACGTCATTTACAGTATCACAACAATGAAAAGTAGTAAACAAGCAACAACATCATCCATTGCATTAATAATATAATTATTATACAAGTGTATTCTGTCAAATTTTGATAAACACTAAATCATAAATCAAAATGAAAGATGAGTCTTCAACGAGCTCCATCTTCCCTAATCCTTGCATCGGTACCTGTCTATGTTGACCTGAGGATACAAGTAATTTTGAAAGCGAGTATCAGATTTGAAGCTGGTGAGATCATAAGTATTTTAGTGTCTTAATTTGTATGTAAGTATTTGTGTGTATATGAATTGTAAGTATTGAGAATGTATATGAACTGTAAGTATAAAAATGTATATGAACTGTAAGTATAAAAATGTTTTGTATGATCCTAGGAAGCCCTATGTTTCCTACTAATCGTATCCTTCTACCAAGGCATCTAGTGTCTGCGTGTATGGCTCACGTAAGAGAGTGTATTTTCCAAAATCTTACTATCATTAATCAAAATATAGTTTCTACATTACCGTGCGTCGTGTGAAAATTCACGAAGTGAATGTAATGGGAAAAGAAATAGTACTATGGTGTAGTGTCGAACTACAACCGTACCTATTACCTTAAATCGAGGGTAATACTTCCAAGTACTGTAGTATTTGATATAAATAACTACATCGGTACTCAACTGCCTTATTTGAGGGATAAGGTATAATGTGATGTCTAGATCCCAGACTATACGCTCCCCTATCAAAGGGATTTTGGGACCTACCCACGACCACTACATGTATGCAAGCCATGAGCATCCACATTACTATGATCATGTATACTTGATATAACTATCACAATTGCGTTGTGATTCATCAGTATAGTTAGATCCTGAACTGGCTCCGTGCTATAGCACCTAGTGACGTCTGTTCTAAGTATATGTAAGCGTACTCATGTAAGTGTGATCATGTAATTGTACTTATGTAAGTGTGATCATGTATTAGTATATTAGTGTACTGTAATGTTCTACGTGTGCTAGCTGTAATGTGTGTTCTCCCTCTATCTAGCATGTATAGTAATGTACTATAATGTTCTAGCTGTAATGTGTGCTCTCTCTATCTAGCAAGTATAGTAATGATCTAGAAAGTATTGACTCATGAATGAACTGAGTCATTGTATGATATTGCGTTCTAGTAATAGTTCTAGTATCTTCCTAAACTACCCATATGGTAGTTTACTAGTAATCTAACTGGTACGTATGGACATGGATGTATACCCTTGCTACCCAAGGGCATGGGATGAACTGGAAAGACCCTTTTATGACTATATATGTACATATGTTATATAACTAATTATTAAACGACCTTCGGACGAGTACCCGATATCCCACCAGACCACATCTCAAGCGCGAAAAGGAAATAGGGTGGATAGCCTTCCTAAGTCTTTTAAACATTTCTTATATAACTATACATATAGAGGCATGCAATTTATAATATAAAATCATAAATAAGTTTTGTAAAACATTTGAACATAATTATTATCTTCAGAAAAGATCGACTTGATGTCAACCTATAAAACAGTTTGAAGGCATAGGTTTGATAAAACAGTTTAAGTATAAGGAAACATTTGTTTGAAACACAATTGTAAATAAGTTTGAAATGTGATATATAGAGTAAAATGTACAGTGTAATAAGGAGTTTAAAACATATAAAATGTTTATAAAAAAAATCATTTGAAGGAAACTGTTTGGTAAAACGGCTAATGTGTAGTAAATCATTTGAATGCTACATATTAATCACATGTGATTGATATAATAACTAGCATAATTCTACTTATTAATCACATGTGATTGATATAATAACTAGCATACTTCTACTTGTATCCCCCCATAAAATATTTAAAAATACTTTAAAACATTATTTAAGGGGTATGAACTCACCTGCAGTAAGTGACTGGAATTGAACTGACTGTTATCGTAAGGAAGGATCAGACAAGTGCTTGGTGTCAAGTGAAGACTTTAGACACGCACAATGATCCTAATTACATATGAAGACATATTTATATAAATAATTAGTGATTAAAACACTAATTATACAAGTATAAACATTTTAACGCGAGGAAAACACTTTTGGTCAAGTGCTAGGAGGCTAATGGGTTGCAACAAGGGAGTGCAATACCTCTAATGGGAGTTTATGGTCAAATGACCATATGTTTTGGAGTTTACGGCCCAGGGGAGTAAACTCCTGTCCGTAAACTCTCAACAAGGTCTCTAATTGAAGCATATCATTTATACAACTAGTTTGGTGAATTGTTTCAAGGCTAAATCAAGTGTTTGGGCTTCCTATTAACTCCTTTGAGGAGCTTACGGCCCTGGGACCATATTCCCTTGGAGTTTACGGCCGTAAACTCCCTTGGGAGGGTGTTTATGGTGTTTTCAAGTCTCTAACATTTCAAGGTTATGATCTATGTTGGGTTCTAGGCATAAGGAAGGAGTTAGGGTGTCATTTGACCCCTTTATAGGGGTTTACGGCCCAAGAACTTGTCTTGGCCGTAAACTCCTCAATACTTGTGATTCCTTATGTTTTCTAGGCTTTAAACACTTTAGGGTACATGTCTAAAATCAAGTCTAAGCCTTAGGTGCCTTAAAAGCACCATTTGAGCATTCTTTTTGGAGTTTACGGCCTAAGAGATTCTTGGGCCGTGAACTCCCAAACTTGGGTGATTCTTGGTTGATTTCATGTCCCTAACACACTCCTATACAAGTCCAAGGTAGTTACAAATCATGGGGGACAATCTAGGCTTGGTTTCGGGAGTTTACCGCCCAAGAACACCTTGGGGAGTAAACTCCTAAATCGGATGATTTAGCTATGTAATCTATGTTATGAACACATTTAAAGCTTTCTAACACTACTAGAAAGAGTTACTCACAATTTGGGATAAAAACCCGAAGATCCGTGAGAGAGAATTTTGGCTTTTCTCTAATTGGAATTCAACTAATGAACTATTTGGTTCAGTTTTCTATATATAGTCCTGGGATTTTTGGCAGAAAATATTTCTATTCTCCGAATGAACTCTAATATCCTAGAGTATTGGAATAACATTGTTGCACAAAACCCTAGTGCATCCAGTCTCATAATATCTCCTTAAGTGTAAATCCTGAAAAACTGCCAAACTTATACTCGAAGTCGTGAATTTTCACTGTAACTGTTCTACTTCTATTGGCTTCAAATGGTTTGTTCAAAATGGAAATTTCGGGTTGTCACATATTCTCCATCTACTTTCGGTTCACCAACATAACCCTTGAGATTATCGGTCTTTACCACTGAGGTTTATGGTTACGCAACATCTGTGTTTGTGATCTTAGATACGTTTACCACGTGCTGAGTGAAACCCAATATCCAACACCAAAAATGAATTGACGGTGAATTATATATTCAAGAACTTACTGGTTACCTGAAGAAATCTCTCCTTTTATTTTTGTGTGATCTTTTATGAAATTGTCTACTACCAAGTCATTTCTTCCCAAAGAGATCCAGTTTAATTTTTTTTTTGAGATTTCTGATTTCTCTATAGTCACTAAAATAATAAAACCCACCTACCTGTTCTACAAACCACATCGGTCTCACAGGTACTTCTTCCAACGTTCGGTTTTATGTTGAAACTCGAAGTTCGGTTGAAAATAAGCTACCCTAAGCCTATGATTAAAAGAAGCCTTTCAATGTTTATTAACAAACAGTTGATCATATTTTTCGGGAAACCACACAAGCACTTCAAGTCTCTCTTGACTTTGAAGGAAGTGATTCTTGCCCGGAATCCTCTGCTTTCTGTCTAATTATAAGACATCACTCACATCCGATACACATTTGATTTGCTTCTTTATCTTTGTCACACTTATGCACAAAAAATTTTATTTTCCAACATTCTGGTTACTGTTTGGTTTGAGTTTTGGGTTATTAATTGTAACCAAACGAGGGCTATTGTGGAATTTTAAACGCCGATTGAAGATAAGATTTCGGCGCGTGAATTTGAACAATTTCTAAAGCCACGCGTGCTGACGTATATCTGGGAGTAACCACCTTGTCACATCGCGTTTTTTCAGGCGACATTTAGTGATCTCATCATAACCATCACAGTTTTCTCTCTCCAGGTAATGGTATATAAAGGGTTGAACATCTTATTTGTCTTTTACCAACATTCAATTCTCTCAAACTTACCAGCATTCAAGTCTCTCAAACGACAAGTAAACAATGTTCATCATCTTCTTCATTCATCAATGGCGACTTCCTCTTCAGTACATGAACACACGGCATCATCATCCTTGCTTACCATTAAACCTAACCAAAATATGATCATTGAACTTAATCCGTTCTTATATGACTCATATATGCTGCAGGTTGTGGAATGTTTAAAATATTCCCCCTGGTTTTAGCCCTAACCCAGGTTGAAGCAGTCCCAATGTCACTGTTATCACAGGTTTATTCCACGGTGACTTATGACAAAAACAAAGATCGTATCTATTTTACCATCAACGACAAGAAGGCTTCCGTGTCAAGGGTGAAGTTCTATTCGATTTTGAATCTTGCAGTAGATTCTTCTGTCATCTCGCCGGACTTCATCACCACATCTCATCTATTTTCAATGATGTACGAGATGGGGTATACCGATGTGCTAACAACCATTACCAAAGTGAAGAAATCTTGTTTACCCTCTCAGTGGAATGGCTTGCTCACTCTACTGATTAAGGGTTTTGCAGAACGATGTGGTGGTTCCGATACTACAAGCAAGGGTTTTCTCGCCATTCTTTACGGCCTCTACAACGGGATCAATCTTGATTATGGCTCTATAATCTAGTCTCAGGTGGTGCAGATTCTCAATACATCGACACGACATTCTGAAGCTTCATGTGGGCATTTTTGGACCCTGATTACAAGGAAGGCAATTAATTCTTTAGAGATTCCAATCATGCAGGATGCTCTACTTGCTTCTATTGCCACATTCCATACAAAGAAGTTAATTCTCTCTGATCCGCTCAAGTTTCCTCATTATGGAATGATTCCTGAAACCATGTATCTGTTGGATAAGGTGTCTAAGTCCATAAATTATTTAGTATATACTTGACCCGACCCGGCATGGTCCATTTGGGTTGCACTTCACCCGAACTATTTATGGATAATTTTATGAGAGTTATACACATATGTTTATTAATATATTATAAGTTATAATATATTAATATGAAGTCATGTTATTTAATTAGTCTTAGTCTTAAATTAATTATGAATTAATTTAGAGATTAAAAGGAAGACTAATTAGATTATGGGCTATTGGTTTTATATGGTGTGGGCTAACACTCATTTGTTAATGGGCTAGGCTTATATGGAAGTTCATGGATGATCCATGGAGCTTTTAACCCATGGATCCTTGGAAAAGGAAAGGTCATGGGTTATTAGGGTTTCACCCTAACGATGTACACTATATAAGCATGCTTATGTTGCATGAAATAGCCACTAGTGTGTGTGCTTGTGTGTGGCCGAAAATTACAAGTGTGTGTACACTCTCTAAAGGTATGTAATCTCATCTAACTCTTTTATGTTTAAAAGTTCCCCATGCCATGTTAGATAAGTTATAAACCTTGGAAAAATTATTATTTTGCATGTATTAGACAAACATAGATCCAAGGTTTATTAGGGTTGCATGCACACTTAGGAAGTGTTAGATTGCTCAAAACCCAACAGTGGTATCAGAGCCTAGGCTTGCTTGTTTGATACTTGATGCAAAATAGTGAAAAAAGTTGAAATTGTTGCTGTCTGGCTGATGGACTCGCTGAGTCCATGGGGGGACTCGCCGAGTTCAAGGCAAAATTCATCCTACTCGCCAAGTAGGTTCGTGTACTCGGCGAGTAGAATGATCAGAATGCAGAATTTCGACTTTTGCTGCTGGAAATGGACTAGAAACATTACCCTAACCTATTTTGGTGTTTTAAAACTTGTTTTAGTTGGTGTAATGGTTGTTCTAATCCATTTACAATGGAATATATCAAAATTCCATGATTTTTATATGTTCATATAATTCTTGAAATTTTGATGATCATGTTCACGTTCTTATGAATTTAGAAGATGATAGGACTTAGAATTAATTCTTGATCATTTATGTGTTTTAATGGAGTCCATAATTTGTCCTTAAGTTATGGATATCCAAAGGTCACTTTTCTTTAACACACATTTAAACACATAAGTTACATGAAAATGAAGAGTCTTCATTTTTATGAACCTTTAATTCATAAGTTATGAAATGAAAAGTTTTGGATAGTTACAAAACTTGCCCTCAAGTTTTGGAATTTGTAAAGTTTCACACACTTTAATAAACTTTAATTCCAACTCTTAGAGTTTTAATAGTTAAAATTCAACCCTTATACTATTTATAACATTAATGGTTAATTATTATTATTATTATTATTATTATTATTATTATTATTATTATTATTATATATATATATATATATATATATATATATATATATATATATATATATATATATATATATATAAGAACAAGTCGTTCTACCGTTAGTAGGCCTCATTCACGAAGCCGGTCTATAAGGGGGGTATAAGGTTGTTGCCTACAAAATGGCAGCTTAATGGGTGTCCACTCTCACCCACCGCTTCCTTGATCGGTGGAGGGTCGTTAGCCGAACGGGTAGGACAATGACTTTAAATCCTCATTAAAAGTATAATGATTATTATAAAGTAATTAAACATTTTTTTTAATTCCCAATCTTAGTTACTTTAGGAAAATGTGAACATGGTGCTAGTCCATGGAATTCACACTTTGTACCTTACCAAGTCGTTGGTGGAGCGTGTGTGGTTAACTGGCACACTAACTTGGACTAGTAAGGATCACGAAGGGTGACTTAATGTTTGTCATAGATCAATGGAGCGTGTGTGGTTAACCGGCATATTGATTAGGTGATAATATTAAGGGCACTAAGTGAATTAGCATGGTTATTCACACCTTGTTTTGTGATCCTCGACATCCCAGTCACAAAACTTGAAGGGCACAATCGAGATTGAAACATGCCATTGAAAAGTTCAATGAATCTCAAAAGAATCTAGGAATTTCAAATCCAATTAAAACCTAATAATTCATTTTGTTTTCATGGTGGAAATTGGTGAATCGTCATTCACCTACCTTTCAAATATATTATTACTTAGATTACGGAATCCCTCTTCTAAGTATAATATATTGTGATCGGATCCTAGCCTTAATATTACATTTGGGTGTCTTATTAAGGATTCTATATATCTAATCTAAACTTTCTTTCTTCTTTCAGATGTCTTCCAACACTAATGCTTCGGGCTCTAACCCAGCTGGTTCTTTCTCTCTCATGAATCTTTGTGGGAGAGTCATCTTTGATGGTTCCAACTTCATGGATTGGATTAGGAACATCAGGATGGTTACTCGTTATGAGGAAAAGGAATATGTCCTCGATAAGGAGTTAAAAGAGCTTGATGAGTCTACTGCTACTCCTGAGGAGATCGCTGAATTCAGGACACATGAGAGACATGCTACTAAGGTGGCATGCATCATGATGGCCACGATGACAGCCGAGCTCCAAAAGTCCTATGAGGACTTCTACCCTTTCGAGATGCACCAAGACCTGATGGAAAGGTACCATCAAAGTGCTCGTCAGGAGCGGTATGAAATAATCTCCTCCATAATAACTACCCGCATGAAGGACGGTGAATCCGTCACGGCCCACATCCAAAATATGCAAAGGTATGTGGACCGTTTGTTGAAGCTGAATGTGAACTTCCATGAGGAGTTGGCAATTGACATCATTTTGCACTCCTTACCTTCTTGTTATGACCATTTTCGTATGACATATCATATGAACAAGGAGGAAGTTACCCTCAGCAAGCTTCAAGGACTCTTGAAGACCGCTGAAACCGGTCTTAAGGGCAAGGCGGTTGTTACATCTACTACTCCTACTCCAACATCTACCCCTGTTTTGGCTATCGGGCAAGGCAAAGGGAAAAAGAGGAAGCACCCTTCGAAGGGTACCAAGGGAAAGTCTCTTGAAGGCTCCTCATCGAAGACCAAGAGCGGTTCTGTCACTCCTTCTGCCATTCCCAAGGATGCTGATTGCTACTATTGCCTGGACAAGGGGCATTGGAAGCGAAACTGCCCTAAGTACTTGCAAGATCTAAAGGATGGGAAAGTGAAACCCACCCATGCAGGTATTTACACAATATTGTCTAATTACTCATCATATTCTAACTCTTGGGTGCTTGATACAGGATGTGGTATTCACATATGTTCTGATTTGCAGGGCCTAAGAAGAAGTGAGGATGTGGAGCACGGGAAGATAAACTTGATCATGGGGAATAGGAAGGCTTCACCTGTTTCCAAGATTGGATTTTGTACTTTGCTGCTTAATAATGGGTTAAAATTAGATTTGAATAAATGTGTGTACTCATCTGAAATGGCGAGGAATATTATTTCTTTTCATGCTTTGTACAAACAAGGTTTTACCTTTTCGTTTGATAATGAATGTGGTGGTATTAATGCTTTCTTTAAAAATGTGTTTTATTTTAAAGCATTACCTTGTGATGGTGTGTATGAAACTGTGTCGATTGTAGACAACTTAGGAAATAATGTGTTGTATATTGATTCTTCTACTAGCCTAGATAAAGCATCATTGTGGCATTGTCGTCTTGGACATGTAAACAAGAAACGCATAGGCCAACTCCAAAAGAATGGAGTCTTGGAGTCATTCGACCTTAAATCGGATGATAGTTGTGAATCTTTTCTACTTGGAAAGATGAAAAAATCACCCTTCACTGGAACTTGTGAAAGGGGTGAGGGTTTGTTGGACCTAATACATACTGATGTATGTGGGCCATTCACAACCACCACAAGGGATGCTAATCGGTATTATGTGACTTTTATTGATGATTTTAGTAGATATGGGTATGTCTACTTAATCAAACATAAGTCAGAAACCTTTGAAAGGTTTAAGGAATTCAAACAGGAAGTAGAAAATCAATTGGGCAGGAACATTAAGATGCTTCGATCTGATCGAGGTGGTGAGTATCTTAGTACCGAGTTCCTTGACTATCTTAAGGAGTGTGGGATTGTCTCACAATTGACTCCTCCCAGGACACCACAACTAAATGGTGTAGCTGAGAGGCGTAATCGAACCTTGTTAGACATGGTTCGCTCTATGATGAGTCGAGCTTCGCTACCAATCTCTTTTTGGGGGTATGCCTTAGAAACTGCCGCCCATATCCTTAATCTAGTCCCTACAAAGAAAGTTACCAAAACACCTCATGAGATGTGGACGGGGAAGGTTCCCAATTTAGACCACATCAAGATTTGGGGTTGCGAGGCTTTCGTGAAGCGTGAGACTCATGATAAGCTCTAACCTCGAAGTGAAAGGTGTATCTTCATCGGCTACCCACAGAAATCTTTTGGTTACCTCTTCTACAGACCCAGTGAGAATGTGGTCTTTGTAGCAAGAAGAGGGGTCTTCCGTGAGAGGGAGTTCATAAGCCAAGGAGACAGTGGGAGGCAAATTGATCTTGAAGAAATTCAAGAAGCAACTGGTGAAGGAACCTCAAACACTAGCAATCAACCTGAGGAGGAAACTCCTGTTGAGCAAGCTGACGAGTCTGTACCTCCGAGGCGTTCCACACGGGTTAGGAACACACCTTCGTTTTATTATGGCTTTCATATTACTACGGAAGGTGATACGTTTATCAGTGATAGTAGACTGGTAAATTTGGATGAACCTAACAGTGTTAAGGAAGCCATGGCAGGCCCGGAGTCTGCTAAATGGAAGGAGGCTATGGACAGCGAGATACAGTCCATGTATGACAATCAAGTTTGGAACTTGGTTGACAATGTACCAGGCCGTAAAACAATCGGGTGCAAATGGATCTTCAAGAAGAAGACCGACATGGAAGGAAAAGTGCATACTTATAAGGCTCGACTGGTTGCGAAGGGTTTTACTCAGACTCAAGGTATTGATTATGATGAAACTTTCTCGCCGGTAGCAAAGATTAAGTCTATTAGGGTTATGCTAGCCATTGCTTCATTTCATGATTATGAAATATGGCAAATGGATGTCAAAACCGCTTTTCTTAATGGAAAGTTGGCTGAGGATGTGTACATGAATCAGCCAGAGGGTTTTGTCAGTGCAGAGTACCCTAATAGAGTATGCAAGCTTGAGAAATCCATTTATGGATTAAAACAAGCATCTCGTAGCTGGAATCTTTGTTTTGATGAGAAGGTCAAAGAGTTTGGTTTCTCGAGAAGTGAAGATGAGTCTTGCGTGTATGTCAGAGCTAGTGGGAGTATAGTTAGCTTCTTGGTACTGTATGTGGATGACATACTACTTATAGGAAATGACATCCCAACCTTGCAGGAGGTTAAGTCCTGGCTTGGGAAGTGCTTTGCTATGAAGGACCTAGGGGAGGCTGCCTATATCCTAGGGATAAGGATATTAAGAGAAAGGAGTAAAAGACTAATTGGACTTAGTCAGAGTACCTACTTGGATAAGGTGTTGAAAAGGTTCAACATGCAGAATTCCAAGAAAGGAGATTTACCGATCCAAAGCAATGCCAAACTGAGTAAGACTCAGAGTCCGAGTACAGAGGCAAAGATAGCTGAGATGAGCCAATTATCGTATGCTTCCGCTGTTGGCTCGATCATGTATGCTATGACTTGTACCCGCCCTGATGTGGCCTTTGCTTTGAGCATGGTCAGCAGGTATCAAGGGAACCCTGGCAAGGCTCATTGGACCGCGGTAAAGAACATTCTCAAGTACCTGCGGAGGACTAAGGATTGGATCCTTACCCTTGGTGGGAGTGATGACTTGAGAGTATTAGGGTATAGTGATGCTAGTTTTCAGACTTATAGGGATAATTTCCGCTCTCAGTCGGGCTGGGTCTTTACCTTAAATGGAGGGGCAATTTCTTGGAAGAGTTCCAAGCAGGAGACGGTGGCTGATTCGACTTGTGAATCAGAGTATATAGCAGCGAGTGAAGCAGCGAAGGAGGCGATATGGCTGAAGAACTTCATCGGAGAACTTGGAGTTGTACCAGCTATTAAAGAACCTATGGAGATTTTTTGTGACAGCAATAGTGCGGTTGCCTTAGCCAAGGAACCAAGAGATCATGGTAGATCCCGACACATTGACAGAAAATATCACTTCATAAGACACAAGATTGAAGAAGGACTCCTCGTGGCAAAGAGGGTATCGTCAGATGAGAATCCTGCAGATCCCCTTACGAAGGGACTGACGAGGGTTAAGCATTTTCAGCATGCGAGGCGCATCGGGCTGAGGGACGGTATTAGTTTTACAGATTAGATAGTTTTCCTGAAACTTGTAAAATGTAATCGACATTTGATGATGAATAAAATTTGTGATTTATTTATGAGTAAGGTGTTACTGTCATTGTCAATTATTTATTATTGTTTCAGTTTTGCATGTTTTGACTTCCAGAATAATTAATTTATTCAAACCTCCACAATTGGTCATACGTCGGAAGTAGGTATGAATCAAGATTGTCATGAATTGGGATTGTAGATGGCTAAAGGTGTTTAGACATGGCAATGGTTGCTGCAACGTTCATGAGTGCTCATAAGTTATGAGTATTGGTAAAAACCCATGCTCACTTGTATCACTTCATGGAATTTATCTCGAGTGATCGTGAGACAATAATATCATATAAATCTTCAAACCTAGAAATATGAGTTGTTACCTATGAGTTGGTTGTGCATTGATTACACGTAAACGCATCAGTAACTTGATGTTATAAAACGTGCCTTTGTGTACAATTCAACAAGTAGTAGAACAAGCATGTGAGTCGAAGTTTATCTGTTCCTTCTAGAAATAGAAGCGATATCTGGGCCCCTCGATGATTTTGTGTTGACCCATGCACCGGGCCCGGTCAGAACTAAACTGATGTGTTCAGTAAAGTTCTTTGTCAAACAAATCGGAGATCGAGAAACAACTGCCAGACAATAAGCAAGACATAGTTCCATGTGTTTGTCCGGCTGATATCATGAGAACAGAGGATTATATGATCACTTGTCTTAAAATGGCGCTTCATAGTTCAACAGAGTTTTCGAGAGCTACGATTGCTGGTTGGTTCCTGAAGTTATATAGGCAAATACAGTTATTAGACTTATCCAAGTGGGAGTCTGTTGGATAAGGTGTCTAAGTCCATAACTTATTTGGTATATACTTGACCCGACCCGGTATGGTCCATTTGGGTTGCACTTCACCCGAACTATTTATGGATAATTTTATGAGAGTTATACACATATGTTTATTAATATATTATAAGTTATAATATATTAATATGAAGTCATGTTATTTAATTAGTCTTAGTCTTAAATTAATTATGAATTAATTTAGAGATTAAAAAGAAGACTAATTAGATTATGGGCTATTGGTTTTATATGGTGTGGGCTAACACTTATTTGTTAATGGGCTAGGCTTATATGGAAGTTCATGGATGATCCATGGAGCTTTTAACCCATGGATCCTTGGAAAAGGAAAGGTCATGGGTTATTAGGGTTTCACCCTAACGATGTACACTATATAAGCATGCTTATGTTGCATGAAATAGCCACTAGTGTGTGTGCTTGTGTGTGGCCGAAAATTACAAGTGTGTGTACACTCTCTAAAGGTTTCCAAGTGTTTGTGGTGATTTGTGATTTCCATTTGAGGCATTCACACTATTGGTGCTTGGCTCTCAAACTCCAAGGAATCAATCTCATCAAAAGGTATGTAATCTCATCTAACTCTTTTATGTTTAAAAGTTCCCCATGCCATGTTAGATAAGTTATGAACCTTGGAAAAATTATTATTTTGCATGTATTAGACAAACATAGATCCAAGGTTTATTAGGGTTGCATGCACACTTAGGAAGTGTTAGATTTCTCAAAACCCAACAGTATCGTGGTGTTGCAGAAAAGAGTAATGTCTTGGCTGACTATTGGAAGCTTCCTCCTATCAGACCAAGAGTTTTGTCTCCAGAGCAGCAAGCAGCTTTGGATGCACTAGAAAAGCCTACCAACAGAGGAAAGAGGGTTTCAAAGAAAGAGGATCCTGAGGAACGTAAGTCCAAGTCCTCTAAACGCAAGTCTGGTGAAGGCGATACTTCTCAACCGAAACCGAAGAATATAAAGAAGATGGCTCGCAGACCTAGAGGGAACACTCCTCCAAGCACAGATCATGCAGATGAGCAAAGTGAGGAAGAAGAGGTTAGTCATGTCTCACCCCGAGAGCCCATTCCTCCATGATCTCCTACTCCACCAGAATCTCCAAATCACAATAGAGTTCCAACTCCAACCTCATCACCGAAACAGACTGTTCCACTTAATGTTCCCACTGTTACTACACCCCTTACCATTCAAGCAACAACTTTGACAACCCCACCACCAATTACTTCAGTTCCTATTTCTACTATACCCTTATCTTCTCTACTTATAACCGAATCAACAACCACTACCATTCCCAAATCCACCGTGCAAGTCAATGTATCTGATACAGGGGCTACTACTGTGACTGAAACTCCAATCGCTATCAAACTACCTTCACCAACCCCATCCTCTGATTCTGGTGCTACTCTTGGGGGAGAATATGAGGAATTTGACTCGATCTACTACAGTCCTTATCGACTTCCAATCGATGATGAGACTGATTCTCCTGTCACAAGTCAACAAATACAGGGCATTCATGAGAAGTTGGATCGTTTGCTTGCCGAAAGCAAAGCCTATGGTGGTGTTGTTCTTAAAGCATTTCTGGAGACAGCTATTGAGCAGTATACTTTGGCAATTGATAATTCTACAAAGTCAGTTAATGAGTCTACCTCCACCTGTAAGCAGGCCACCAAAGACGTTTTTGAGATTGTTCGTACAACTCAGATTTTTCTTGAGTCGTTAAAGTCTCATGCTGACACCCATACAACACACTATCAATCCTCTGTGGACTCCTTTTCTAAGTCCCTTCACGATGAAACTACTAAGTTTGAGGTTGTACGCTCTGAGCTTAAAACAAAAACCAATTTTTTCTTAAACGCAGTGGATTCTCGTTTTGATGCTCTGGCTGCTAATCTTGCAACAAAGAGTGCCTTGAATGAGGATTTGGCTAAAAAGCAAGCAACAATTGATGTTCAGAAAGTGCAGCTGGCCCAGGCGGAGAAAGAAATTTCCTTGTTGAAAACTCAGAGGGCTGTTTATAAAAGTTGTGCAGGAGATGTAAAAGATTTGCTGACTAATTTGCTTGAAGCGCATGATCCGATCTTAACTCTGACTATTCGGAATCATCTTCAGTCCAAACTCCATCCTGCTATTGCCATTTTAAGTGAAATGAAAGGTGTTTCGAAGGGGGTTGTAACTCCAAAACAAGGGGGAGAGAGTAGCGCTCGTTATTTTGTTAAACCGAGACCGATTATGAAGACAGAAGATGAACAACCGAAAGTCACAACCGAAGGTTAATTTAGCTTCGGGTTCTGGTTCTCAATCAAAGCAGAAAGGGATTAATGATGACAGTGAGAGTGATGTTGAAGAAACTATAGCCGATGCTCTAATTCGAAAGAAAAGAAACAGAGAGCTTGATGAAACTATGAAAGTGGTTAGTGAAGCAGAGGAGCAAGAAAAGAGAAACAAGGAAGAAGAGGATGTCTTGCAGTGCAAGAAGGCTTTGTTTTCTGAGTGGAACAGAGACACACTTATCAATCAAGCGATCGAATTTCCTTCTGTTTATTGGTTGGAACTAGTTGCTTCGTTTGATTGTGATAACTCTAAAGACTCGCAGTTTGATATGCCTATTACCAGAAAAGCTTTTACGTTTCACTGCTTTGAGGCGACTGTTGAGTTTCCACATCCACACCCGAAGGTTGACAGGGAATTGATCGATTTTTACTTGAAGTATGGTCAACCGCAGTACTTAACTTGGAGTGCACAAAAGATTATAAAAGTTAAGGTACTGAAACCTTCACCTGCTGGGAGATTCGTAAATGTCAATTTCAAAATCACCCGTGGTTCAGCAAACACGGTGTCTATAATCTCTCTAGCAGATCTTCCAAACCAAAATCCTCATGACTAGATTCAGCTATACAACATTCTGCTCTCTGATCGTAGGGAGTATGAGCTGATTTTAGATCATCTTAAGAGAACGTTGGCTTCCTATATCCATGAGCTTGCAACTATGGATTAGGAAATAGCAAAGGTAATGAATAAAAAGCCGACTGTGAAGCCGACACCTAAACCTGGTGATGTAAACATGATGAAATTGGGACAGATAGATTCAGCAAATCTAACTGTCATGTTCACGAAAGGAGAAGGACTCAAGTTTCTGTTTGCTCTGACTGATAAGCATCTGTTTTCAATAGACTGTTTGGAGCATATCATCAATATCATACACCGATGCAAGCAGAACTCAGCGGCTGATAAGAAGAACTTTATTGACATGCTTCGTTGGTATATTAGTTTTCGCCATCATATGATAGCCATTATACCAAAGGTGTTCAAAACTGTGAAGAAGCCTCCAGCTGTTAAAAATGAATGAGGTTTCGGCTCCAAGGAAGCAAAGGGGGAGATTGTTGAGTCTATTTGTGTTGCGTCTTGGGCCATATATTTTGTATCCGGATTGGGCCTTTCTATCCGTGTCTATCTAGATTAGTTTCGTTGTTATCTAGATTAGCTGTTAGGGTTATAGTATATATATATATGCATGCATGTATGCGTATATTGAAAACGGTGGTTAATTACGTTGATTCTTGTAACCCTAAACACCTCTACAGATTGAAGTTCTTTGTCGAGCTCTTTTGAGGTGTTATCACATTAATCATACGACATATTCAGTGCCATACTTGTGTTCTTTGTTACGTTCTTATTTAATATCTTGCTTAGAATCATACGATCCTAAAAGAACTTTGTTCTAACACTATGTTCATGACAATTTGGAATGTAGATCTTCCAATCAAATTCACTTGACCAGTGTGCCAAATCATTGCTGATTCAGCAACAATTAGCAAATATGTAAGATCAATAAGGGCCACTTCGTGATCTGTTATATAGTAGTCTTCAACAAACTGACTATATGACTCGGGAAGTGACTGAAGAACCACGTCAACAACCAACTTCCTTAGGAAAGCGACACCCAACATTCCCAGCATGTCAATATGCAACTTCATCTCCAAGACGTGAGCATATACAGACTTTCCATCTTCATGTTTTCTGGCCAATAGAGCTTGAGTGACCTTGAACTTTTCAAGTAAGTTGATTTAATCCCTTATATAACACCCAAATGAAATATAAGGCTAGGATCCGACACAATAATTTACAATTCGGAAGAGGGATGTCGTAATCCAATTGCAAACTATTTGTCGGTTGATAAATGACAATTTGCCAATTCCACCACGAAAACAAAATTTCTTAAACGAATTAGGTTTTAAATGAAACTCCTAGATCTTTTAAGATTCATTAAACTTTTCAATGACATGTTTAATCTCGATTATTCTCTTTATGTTTGTGACTGGGTCTTAGACACATTAGATGTGGAAACAAGAGACCCATTTTTATGATGAGATTCTTCCCTAGAAACAATTGAGAAAGCAACCTTAAAAGTGGGAAGAGGATCCAATAGAATAATGTGACTCTTCACTTGATTAAAGGACTCATCAAGACCACTTAAAACTTGTATTAATTTCATAAGTTTTGCATGTTCATATATTTAGCAGCTGCCTCATAAGTACACTCGATATTATTTGTAAGACCATAACATTCTTTCCATAAAGCATCAAGTTTGTTAAAGTATTCAAAAAGAGAAGTTCCATTTTGATTAAAAGAATTTATACGTTGATGAATGTTAAGATAACTGATCCATCAACTTTATATAAATTTTAAAAAGTACATTCTAGATTTCCTCAAAAGATTCTGAATAAACATGTCCAAAATATATAGATTCAAATAAGGATAAAATTATCCAAGAACATACAGCAACATTTGCAAAATATAACAATATACGAAACATATAAAGATGTTAAGTTTGATTAATATTACCACATAATTTCAACAAGCTATATAGCCAAAAATAATGTTTCATTTTGACCGATGCTTATTTAATTATAACATCTTAAACGACAAAACATAATGAAATATCATTTTATGTAGTCTAAATTGTTATAATGTTCTTTAATAAAATAGATAGGTTGATTGCTTATAAAAATATTATTTTTTAGAATATAATTAATTTTTAATTTACCCAAAAAACATGTTACCTAAGATACCTTAAGAATCTTGCAGAATAATTTTTTTAAATAAATTGCTATTTGAGCATAGAATACTAATATAACATTTAGGGCAATCCGTAAAAAATATGTTACTATGTTTTGTATAAAATTTATCATTTAACAAAAATAATCGATATGAAAATAAATTTCTATTATATGTATTTACTAATCTTACAGTAAAAAAGATAATAAAAACAAAATACGGTAGGCCAGACTTCAAAAAATGATTTGTTGGTATTATAAGATGATTTGGTTTGTTGGTTGTAGAGTACACTTATTGGCTGTACAATTTAATACTAAAAAAATAATGTCTGCTCCCTTTCATTTCACTTGAATATATGTCCTTTCATTTATATCTATTTCTCCAAAATGCAAAATTATAGTATTTTAACTTCAAATATGTTTACATAAAATATTTTTTTTTATAAGAAGTCAAGATAATTTATAATAGAAGCGATTAACAAAATTTGGGTTAACGTCTATAATATTATAAAAATAGATGAATTAATGTAATTATCTTTAAACAAATTTTGAAAATTTAACTCGAAAGAATTAAATGTGTAGGTTGTCCATCAACCTAACAAATATGCCGCGCCATGTACTATTATTGTATTTAAAGGTGCTACTTGAGGACTACCATTCAGGTTCTGTCGAAAAAAATAATTAGTGTGGTCTATTTAATATATTGTTATTTGACTAGTTTTTATTATAACAACACTTTATATATTAAAAAATTATAACAACACTTAATATATTAAAATTAATAAGAATCCGAGCAAATAGTAATTTTATATTTTATTATCTACGTTTTACAGGAGAAGTAAGCCGTAAATTTTTTAATAGGTAGAGATCATTTTTGTAATTTTTTTAAATATATGGACCATTTTTATAAAAAAAAATCTGCACATAGACTTTGTGTATAAATTACATGGCAGATTTTGAAAATTATTTTCAATACAGAAACCAAACCTACCGATATACGAAAAGTCTTAAACCTATGGATCATTTTTATAAAAAAAAAAAATTTACACATAGACATTTTTATAAATTTTATGAACATTCTTTGTAATTTCCTATCTACATAGGGATCAAACCTGTCGATATATAAAAGTAATGTGGCTAAAGTGAACAACCACATAAAGAAGAACAAAAGTTGCCAATATTTTAAACACATGTGGCAGAAATCAGAAAGACATAAACTATATTGTTCATTTTCCGATTCATATATATATATATATATATATATATATATATATATATATATATATATATATATATATATATATATATATATATATATATATATATATATATATATATAGCTAGGTTACAATGTGGATGAACAATTATTATGTGAACGTGTGGATAATGCTATTTTATGAAAATTACTAAGAGAATATGTTGTTTACTAATATGAATACGTTCAATCTCACAGAATTATTATTATTTTAATGGATTCTCACCAATTTTAATTCATTTTTGTTCTCATTCATTGTTTTTTTTATTTATTTTAATTATTACATAATACGACTCAATAAACATCCTGATAACATTTCTGACAGAATGAGAATAATTAAAAAAAAAGTGTATAATAACTTTATAGACGATTTAATTTGTGAAAATGCTTAATAATTAAAATAATTATATAAGATTGAACGCATTTATATTATCAAACAACATATTTTCTTTGTAATTCTCACAGAATAACATTATCCACACATCCACACAATAGATGTCAATGCACATTTGAACCTAGCTATATATATATATATATATATATATATATATATATATATATATATATATATATATGTATATATATAATTTGTGTCGGTCGATGGGGGGACCTAGCTTCCCGACATACGACAGTTTAAGGAACTAAACATGTCTTAAACTTGCCGACATAGTGACCAAACTTGTAAACAAACGAATATACGAAAGTTGAAAGGGTGGAAATTGTCATTGTTCAAATTTGAGGGGGTAAAAATAATATTTTTCAAAGTAAAAAGGATGAAAAGTTTAATTCTACAAAGTAAAGGGATGGAAATTCGTATCGTATGAAAGTCTAGGGACCAAAAATTTACCATTAGAGATTTAATTTAATTTTATTTAATTTTATTATTTTTGTTAAAGTCTTAAATAAGAATTGTTTGTTATTAAAGTATGAAATCATAAAAATATACTAATGTTAAATTACTATAATATACAATAAAATTAACCCCAACAAAAACTAATTGATTAAGTTATTAAATTACATAAAAGAGGTTTAAGGTTCAAACTTTATGTTAGAATTCCACAAAACAAGTTAATAAATTTAGACAAACGATTAAGAAACTTTGGTAAGACTAACGGAATAAAAAAAATTGAAAACTGAAAAAAAAGAGAGAGAAATTAAATATCCTCCTATTTTTGATCTTATAAATCCTCATACCCAATTAGATGATGACATGTATTCTATTAGTATATACTACAATATCATTAAACTTCATTTTTTTTTTTTGGAAACGACAAGTATATTAAAAAGCCACATGATTAGCAAGTGACTAAATCATGTGCAAGGTACTAGGAGATTACAAAGAACATGCTTAAATTGAAAAGGTGAATTACACCAATCAATCCAACTACCACACAAATTAACGCTTTGGTATTTAAACCATGAAAATGATTGGGAAATAATATCATCCGCGATCTTTGTCGGAGTCGTAATCACCTTGTTGAATGCCTCGTTGTTCCTTGCCATCCAAATGTACCAAATCATGTAATAAAAGATTGAAATGAGGATCAACTTCTTCTTAGGGAAATTACCCCAAGACGCAGCAAAGTCAAGATAGTTTTCCATGTTGAAAAATCTCCCACCAGTTATGTCACACCATTTTAAAATGCAATCACGCGTATCTTCTGCAACTTTACAAGTTACGAACAGATGGTCCACCGTCTCTGATTCAACTCCACAGAGTGTACCATAATTGGACTGGACATTAAACTTCATTAAATGAGCATTAAATGTTACACATGCCACTATTTAATTGGATAGAGGATTTGAATGAACAAAAAGTAGGGGTATATTTAATTTCTCATCAAAAAACTAAACATGGTATTTAATGTGGTTCAGTGAAAGTGACTTACATCTACAAATAGTCAGAGAAAGATAATTTTATTAACTTTTAAGAACAATTACAATCACACACAAGGGTTTCACCTAACTTGAGCTTTCAAAAAAATATATATCCCCCTTGCTTACAAACTTCTCCAAAAGATGTAATCTCAACCTCACAATGATTTTTCTTTTGAAATATGTGCACCCATACACATATGTGTATCAACTTAGGAACAATGGAGGGGGGGGGGGGTATGTGTCTATTTATAGTAAAGCATGTAAAATCCTAATTTTGTTGGGCCATACCCATCCATAAGTAGTGTATTTAATTTTAATTTAGATAAAGTTGACTTTTAGTCAGGTATTGACCAAAAAGGAAAATGATCAATTATTGAGAAAAAGATGAGAATATGGAGTTGTGACTTCTTGAAATTGGCCAATAAGTGTTTATGTAACTAAGATAAGATTAGATGAGTAAGTTCAAAAGAAAGAATACACGAGAAGATGTATTTCTGGTCAAAAGGGTTAAAATAGGTATTTTATGCTTTTTGGGCAAACTTTGTGACTTAATAGATTAAGACTCTTATCAAGTCAGTGAGAAGTGACTAAATAGAATTATAGAGTATGTTCTCATGTTCGTGTGGATATCAAGACCACAGAAAACAGGTAAGAAACGAAGAAGTTATGTTTATTAGAAGATCAGATAAAAATGTCACAAAGCTGGAATGGAATCAGCCAAGGGGTTGGTGTCAAGCAGCTACCACAAATCGGTGCATAGATCACGACGTGCAGTAAGACTCCGTAATAAGAAATAATCGAAATTTACTTTACCCTGCGACGTGGTATATGGGTGCCACAAAGCGGTGGTCAAAGTAAGATGCTAGTGGAGAAAGAGCACCTCGATGTGGCAAGAAAATGGTTGCAATTGATTGAGGTCAATTGGTCACTACGGCCTAGTAAAAAGAGGGTTGCAACGTGTTTTGCATCACAGTTAAAGGTTGGTAAGTCTTCGTTCTCACCACAATCACCCCTAAAATTCTTTAGAGCTCAACTCTAGTGATTCTGAGGAAGGGAGACAATCATAATGCGATTAAGGGTTTTTGAGGCTTGGATTGGAAGTCAAGAGCTCAAAAGGTAATCATCTCCTCCATATTTAAGCTAATTAGGTCTTAATGATGATTTTGATGATTTGAGCCAATTGTGTAAGATTATATTCAGATAGCTTGTTAGTAGTGTTAATGAAGTTGTTTAAATACCTAGAACAAGCTTTGTATGTGAACCCCAAGAGTGGGACTAATTTAATAAGAGTTATGTTTTGAAATACTAAATAGTGATTATGTTTAAGTGATGCATTGGATATTATATTGTGATGAAGAGGAGAGAGGATGGAGGCTGCCCTAAAACGTGTGAAACCCTAGAAGGAGTCTTAGCCACGTTTTTGGGTCATAAGGGATCTATATATAGGAGGCTATTAGGGTTATCTTAACAAGGAAACCCTAATTTGGAAGCTTAAGCCCTAAGCAACCCATAGATCCCTTTCCTTAAGGCCTTGGACGATTTCTTATGGGCTTCCCCATAGAATTCTTCCACTCCTTAATATAAGGCAATCCATGGCCCAAATTACAATTATCTTATAATTACAATTCCAGTCCCTTATGTTTAATTAATCTCTTTTAGTCACAAAACTAATTACCAATTAATTATTGACTAATATTAATTAAACAACATGATTTCTCCTTTAATATATTATTCCCATAATATATTAATAAATCATATTTAATCCTTTCTCTCCATAATTCATCCTATCAAGTTGCTTTGGTGAAGGCAACCCAAAAGGACCATGCACCATCGGGTCAAGTACATACCAAAATAGTTATGGACTTAGACACTAATCCAACAGTCTCCCACTTGGATAAGTCTAATAACTATTATGCGTATGACTTCAGATCCTGATCTGCAATCGTAGATTTCCAAAGCCGATGTCAACTCTGATCCTATCAGATACGCGTGTCCTTAGATAAGGGATCATATATTCCTCCATTCTAGATATCGTATAAGACATGATTTCAAATCATTCTCTTTGTACTTTTTCTCGACTTCCGATTTATGACGAATGACTAATTGAACAAATCAAATTAGCCCTAGCCCGGCCAAGCATTTACGTTTGTCATCAATAAATCATCGAGGGGCCTAAAGATATCGCTTTTATCCTACTTTGGATAAAAGGAACGGATAAACTTTGATTCAATGCTCGCTTGCACTTACTCACCGAATCACACACAACAATATGTTTTATGACACCAAGTTACTAGTGCGTTTACATATTATCAATTTGCAACCGATTCGCAAGATACAACTCACACATCTTGGTTTCAAGAATATAAGATGTTATCATCTCACCAATCACTCGTGATACAATCCATGGAGTGATCCAAGTGAGCGTGGGTTTAATCCAATGCTCAAATCATATTCATAAGCACTCACGAACATTGCAGCAAACCTTTGCTATGTCTAATACGCTCTAGACAATCTACAAACCAATTCATGACAGCCTTCATTCATACTTACTTCCAACGTATGACTAACTGTGGTCCGTTTGAATAATTCGATTATTCTTAATAAACTCAATTATTCTGGAAGTCAGAACATGCAAAGTGAAACACAAGAATAATACTAATCCCATATGGCCTCAACCCTTTGAGCATAAATAAAATACCTTTTATTTATCACCATATCGATTACTCATTATTTGTCGTTTCGGGTAATCAACTTCTTACTTGAATTACAACACTTGTCCCATGCTCCTAGCATGCACACAATGTTTACCTATGGTTCTTACTTTGTGAAATAGATCAAATTGAACACATTTCCAATCTTTCTCATTTCACAACTCCAAATCCTTTTTCATAAGTGTAAGAATATCAAATTCTTGCCACTTATAGAATATGTTAGATTCTAATATTTTATACAATGATCCTTTTGTAATGTCACTGCATTAAAGTCACAAAGACTATTGCCAATGATATTACAAAAGTCCTCTACTGGAGATTGTTACAATACAATTCCTTAGATATGATGTCTCTCACTCAAAGTACATTCCTTTGAACATCCTTTTGCATAAAAGTTTCTAATCTAGTCATAGATTTTCAATATTCAATTCCCAATATGGACACGTTTCCATATTTTCCATATGACAACTCATTCTTAATAGAATCTTATCTATTCATAATAATGTCGATATGGTCCATCCAATATGACATTTCCATATCTTCCAATACTATACTTCTAACTACTCACAAGCGACCAATTCTCGGCGAACTTTGGATTGTCCTTTGATAGTTGTTTAATTATTTTAGTCAAAACCAATTCTAGTCCCTTTTCCCTCTAAATGCGCTAGACATTTGGAAAATTTTAGAATGGTCAAATATTAAAGCATTTGCAATCGATCCTATACCCGAAGCGTATGGGACACGATGCATAATGTCTTACATAAAGATTTGATACTTTATCAATCTTCTGCCATAATACTTTATTTGCTATGTTCTCAAAATTCGAATCGCGAAGAGGAATGCCGTAATCATAATCAAAGTTTTAAGAACACACTATGTACCTTTGACTAAATTTATTAACATTCCACAACCTAAGCCTTTAGATTTGAAATGAAGCATAATATTCTCTCCCTTAATTATAGCAAAACAACTTTACAACCCTTACGACTTTGCAAGGTATAACTCTTGTTTTCTATAATTAATATTGCCAACAAGCAATACGTGCCTTAATAATCATACAATCATAACATTTGTGCTCCCACTATCATGATGATTATTATAAACATAACACTTATGCTCCCACTAGCTTTGACATGTATTCATAAACATTTTAACTTTCAGAAAAACAATGCTAATTGAATTTCTTAAGTTCATGTTTCTAATACTTAGTGCTTTGATAATCTTTTATCAAGGCTTCTTGAACTTATACACCTTTGCCTTAGATAGTTCATATGTGTGTCTAAACAATTCCCAATCCTCACAATTCAAATTATGGAAAGGGATACCGTAACCATAATCGAATTCGAGAATGCAATTTTACAATCACTATCTTAAAATCTTTCTTAGTGAAAGTATTTCCTCACAGTCATTTTCATGAAGGAGGGAATCTTATGACACTTAGATTTTAATGGTGTATGTGTTCCTATCCATGTGAATTTGTCAAAACCAAAGTTTACGACAAATTCAAACTCATATGGACCGAACTTTCTTAATCTTGATTTCTTGCCTTATGGTAACACAGCTGCCCACCATGTCTTCCAAGTAGTTAAGCAGCTCACCTTTTCCTATCAATGTACTTTTCATTGATCAAGGTCCTTGCCTTTTATGCATTCAAATGAGAACTCATAGAACTCACATGCATAATTAACTTAATTGGAACGACACATAAACAAAATAATGTCAACACGATAGGTTGGAAACCTCAACTCGCGTGTTAGTGATGATCGATAAGGTCTATTTTGATTTGTTCTTGAAACCTTTCAAGACCATTAAGACTCCCACTGACTCCTTGACATATAAGATTCTCTTGTCAATAACCATTTCTTGACAAACAAATATTCAAGAGTTAGTGTATCTTTTATCAAAACACTTCATAAATTGGTCCTAGTTGGTCTTTGTCTTATCCAAGACATCACAACTTTCCACATTTGATGAATGTTATAAACCTTCTTAATACTTTTCACTCAATGTCACAATCTTAACTCTAAGACTTGTTTTGGAACGAAGTATGATTGACTTCTTGATTTAACCATTTCTTCAATTCCTGATTCCTCTTCTTAGATATACAATTGCATTAAGACTCACTTAGAGGATCAATTGAGATATGGTTCTTAATCATTAAGACATATCATAAAGCATAATAGGTACTCTCCCTTCTTCTTAGAATGGAGAAACTTTTATCTTTCTGCTTACTTGATTCTTCTTATTCGTTCTGCTATTGATTTAAACTTTTGCAATCAATTCAAAATTACACTTAATCTTATAAGTATAATCATATTTACTAAACCTTTAGTAAATCATGAAGAATATCTTGTTACTCTTATGGTGGACTTGATCAACACACAACTTTGTGTACTCGATCTCCTAGTCCTTCACTTGACACTTTGCCAATGAATTAGTCTAATTTTCAAATATGGAATTTCTCATTTATCGTGCAATCAAGTTGCATGATTCCAAGTTTCTGTCCAATTGAAACTTGGGCGATGAGAAACTCTCCCTATTTGGTAAATTCTCAACATTTCCACAAATAACATAACTAAGAATCAGATCCATTATTGCTAATATTAGAAACCTTCAAACATCAATTTTCATGCATGCCATTGCAAGGATAAATAAATAATATAAAATCAAATTTTATTTTATTGCGGAAAAAATTTGTCCTTACAATGCAATTCATTGAAAAACTATGCTAATACATCTTTCTTAGCAATCTTATTCTAACTCTCTAATCTTCGAGAAATGCGATCGAAATCCATTCCTTCACGGTTAGATTCTACACACTTCTTCCCTTAAGCTTCCTTTCTTTTCTTCGATCCTACAAAACATCAATTGTAATCTTATCACATTATGTATTAAGAATCTTGAATAGAAGCTTAAAAGAGTTAGTTAATGGATTTTACCTATATTGGAGCCATACGTTTCGACTCTCCCATCTCTTAGATCTCTTAGGTAAATGGGGCAGCTTCGTCTCCAATGCCTTTTTCTCTTGGCAATAAAAGCAAATTGACTCTTTTGGAACATGACATGGAACTACTTCAGACATTGCCTTTCTCTTATGATCAAACTTTTCGATCATAGCATGTCTTTCGTTGCCATTGTCTATATCCATAGAGGTCTTGAAGGCAGATTCACCAATCAACTTTGCTTTTCTATTGCGCCAAACCATTGTTGATTCAGCAGCAATAAGCATATAGGTGAGATCTATAAGGGTCACGTCGCGGTTCATCATATAGTACTCTCTTACGAACTCACTATATGAGTTAGGAAGTGACCGAAGAACCCAATCAACAGCCATTTCCTCACAGACAACGGATCCCAACATTCTTAACCTATCAATGTGTGACTTCATCCCTAGGACGTGTGCACACACCGACTTTCCTTCTTTATGTTTACTTGCCAAAAGGGCTTGAGTGAGTTTGAACTTTTCAAGCCTTCGAACTTGTGGGTTAGGGAGAACAATTGGAGGAGGTGGAGGAAGTGAAGCATGATTTCTTGTTCCTCGATCGAATCGTGGAATACCATCTTCATGTGGAATGCTTGTTCCACGGGATTTGGGAAGACCATAGTTGTCGAACTTTGACATCTACAAAACGGGAGAAAACGAATTCAAGTTAGTTGATTGATTGAGTCCTTAGTAAATCACCCAAATGAGATACTAAAGCTAGGACCCAACATAATATTCTACAACTCGGGAGAGGGATGCCGTAACCCAAATTGCAGAAAATTTGAAGGTAAGTGAATGATGATTCACTAATTTCCACCATGAAAAACGAAAACGAAATTTAAGTTTTAAATCTATGAAAACTCCTAGATCCTTTGAGATTCATTGAACATTTCAATGGCATGTTTAAATCTCGATATGCCCCTCTAGTTTGTGACTGGGATGCCGAGTATCACAAAGCGGGTGTGAATAACCATGCAAACTTACATGGTGCCCTCACATGTTACAGTCACCTATTCGATGTGCCGGTAAACCACACACGCTCCACCGAACTATGACAAACATTGAGTCACCCTTTGCTACCTTTGCTTAGAACCATTTAGTGTGCCGGTAAACCACACACGCTCCACTAACGTCTTCACAAGGGTATAAAGTGTAATTTCATGGAATTGCATCAATTCACTTTGTCTAAGTAACTAAGATTGGGAATTTGAAAAACATTTAGTTACTTTAGTAATTCATTATACTTATAATGGAAGGTTTCGTCCTATCCTACCCATTCGGCTAACGACCCTCCACTAGTCAAGAGTGCGGTGGGTAAGAGTGGATACCCATTCAATCGCCATTTTATAGGCAATTTCCTTAAACATCCCTTATAGACTAGCTTCGTGAATGAGGCCTACTAACGCTAAGACTAACTTTTACTCATACATATATATATATATAATGTTAGACTTTTAATGTTATATATAGTATAGGGTGTATTTTACACTTTTAAAATATTAGGTGGTCAAATTTAACAATTATACTTTTAATTCAATTAAATTGTAAACCAAAACTTTATGGATTTATTAAGCCTTTTTAATTATACACCTTAATTTATTAATAAAACCATAAGGGTGTGATTTGAATCTTTTTCAAAACAATACTAGGGTTTTAGAATTTAACATTCCTAAATTAAACCTTTAATCAACTTTTAAATTCCAAAACTTGAGGGCAAATTTTGAAACCTTTTTCAAAACATTAGGGTTTTAACTATTTAAATTTCAAAACAACAAAACTTTTGGGTTCAAATTTAAAATATAAAACCTAAAGGGATTAATTTGAAACTATTCCAAACTTTGTCAAGAATATTCTAGATCACATAATTCAAATAAGGCAATTAACTATAATTGGTGGTTATCTAATTAGATCTAGTTCAAATTCTTGCAAGATAATGATCAAATAATTTCCATAACTTAACATATATCAAATAAGGTAACAATTATCTAATTAGATGACCAAAATCTTTTATTTTGACAAGGATAATCATAAGGGATTAACAAAATTCGAATTTTATTAAGTTTAAACAATTATGGCAATTATCCTAAGTCATAATAGGTAAAAATCCCGAAAATCCGCCTATCTGACGAGTTGACTCGTCAAGTCTGCATGGACTCGGCGAGTTCAGCCATGGACTCGGCGAGTCCAGCCTCCAGAATCCAAAAAATCGAATTTTCCAGTTATATCAAGCATCAATACAATAGAAACCAATCTAGGCTCTTATACCACTGATGGGTTTTGGTCATAAGAACATCCTATGTGCTCATACAAACCCTAATGCTTGGATCTAGGTTTCTCTATTGTACATGCAAGTTATCCAAGACTATAAACCCTAATTCTAGCATACAAGTAATCATATTAACATAATAATGGGTTTAAGATATTACCTTGATTGTTATCTAGTAATAACAATCACAATTCTCCTTGTATTGACTTTAGAAAGCTTAGAGTCACAAATGTCACTCCTCTAATGGTTCACAAACACCAAAAGCAAGAGGATGAAGAGGAGAGAGGATGGAGGCTGCCCTAAAACGTGTGAAACCCTAGAAGGAGTCTTAGCCACGTTTTTGGGTCATAAGGGATCTATATATAGGAGGCTATTAGGGTTATCTTAACAAGGAAACCCTAATTTGGATGCTTAAGCCCTAAGCAACCCATAGATCCCTTTCCTTAAGGCCTTGGACGATTTCTTATGGGCTTCCCCATAGAATTCTTCCACTCCTTAATATAAGGCAATCCATGGCCCAAATTACAATTATCTTATAATTACAATTCCAGTCCCTTATGTTTAATTAATCTCTTTTAGTCACAAAACTAATTACCAATTAATTATTGACTAATATTAATTAAACAATATGATTTCTCCTTTAATATATATATATATTAATAAATCATATTTAATCCTTTCTCTCCATAATTCATCCTATCAAATTGCTTTGGTGAAGGCAACCCAAAAGGACCATGCACCATCGGGTCAAGTACATACCAAAATAGTTATAGACTTAGACACTAATCCAACACACTCATGTCTTAAGGATGAAGTCACAAATCGACAGGTTGAGAATGTTGGGTGTCGATGTCCTAAGGAAGTTGGCTGTTGACTGGGTTCTTCAGTCTCTTCCTGAGTCATATAATGTGTTTATTAATGACTACTATGTGACAGATCATGACATGACCCTTATGAATCTTTCTTATTTGCTTATTGCTGCTGAATCAGAAATGATGTGGCGCAATAGTCAAGCAAATATGGAAGGAAGATCTACTTCTCAAATTTCCATGGACATGGACAATGATAACATTGGGTGTCCAGAAAACCTTTCTCTTCCCAATCGAAAGGGATCGGCCATGGTCAACCCGGTTGACCGGAAGGTAAGGAGAAGGTTTAAGTCTGGGATAACTTGTTGTACCATTCCCAAAGAGCCTATATGTTTTCATTGAAAAGAAAAGGGGCATTGGATGCAAAACTGCTCTAGCTACCTGAAGGATCTGAAGGAGACAGGAATCAAAAAGTTTGACTCTGCTTTAGGTAAGTCCACTATCTAACTCTCTTAAGTTCCTATTTGAAGATTCTTAATACATTTTGATGTTTGGCAAGATCAAGCAAATGGAAGGGAACTTAAAGTACATGCTGAGTCTGATTGCGAAGATGGATTTCTACCGCATGGTTGAAGATCAGATTCTTGAGCTCCTATTTAGAGTTATGATAGATTGCTAGAAAATATGTAATAGCATAGTTTCATTAAAGTTTCATTGTAAGGGTAAAGTTTATTCCGCATTTATAAATAAAATTTTGTTTTATTTTATATTTCCTTGCAGTGATATTTATGAAATTGATGTTTGTATGTTTCTAGCAATAATGGAAGTGTAAATTTGGTTCTTTCATTTGTGGTAGTGTCTAAATTTACCAAATAAGGAAAGATTCTCATCACCCAAATTTCGATTGGACCGAAACTTAGAATCATGCAAGTTGTGTTGTGTGATGAATGAGATTTTCATCTTTGGGAAAATTAAGACTAAGTCCTTGTTCACATGTATGTGTGAAGGACGAAAGAATTGGGTACACTAGGTTGTGCGCTGGTCAGGTTCACCACAAAGGTTGATAAGATTATTCGTCATGATTTACTAAAGTTTAGTAAATATGGTTATGCTTACAAGTTTAAGTATAATTCTGAAACATTGGAAAGGTTTCAATGTATGGCAGAGCGATTAATAAGAATCAAATCAGGAAGAAAGATAAAAGGTTCTCTATTATGAAAAGATGGGAGAGTACTTGAGTATTTTATTTTATAATTATCTTAGTAATTATGAAACCATATCACAATTGATTCTCAAAGGACACCTTAGTGCATTTGTGTGACTAAGGAGTGGAATCATGAATTGTTGAAATGGTTAAATCAAAAAAGATACATCGTACTTCGTTCCAAAATCAAGTCTTAGAGTCATACTCCAAGATTGAGCCTTGAGGGACATAATATTAAGAAAGGTTTAAAACACTTATCAAATGTAAAGTAAAATGTTTTTTTTTTACTCTTGAACATTTGAAATTGGTTAGATGTGATGTCTTGGATGAGACAGAGACCATCTAAGACCAATTATGTGAAGTGTTTTTCCTAATAGGAATCCGCACTAACTCTTGAAATTTTTTCTCAAGTAATGTTTCTTGACAAGAGAGTCTTATATGTCAAGAGGACAGTGGGAGTCTTAAAGGATCTTGAAATGGTTTCAAGAACTAATCAAGAGTTTTGTTAATCACTAGCCCACGACTTGAGGTTTCTAACCTATCGTGTTGACATATATTCTTGTTTCTGTGCCCATTCCAGTTGAAATTTACTATGCATGTGAGTTCTGTAAGTTGTCAATTGTTTGCATAACAACATGGAAGCATTGGTAGGCCCTTGAGCTGCCAGGAGGCAAGGAATTTAGATTGAACAAGTTCATACCATATGAGTATGGATTTGTCAGTAACCTTGTCTTGTGATTAAGGTTATGACAAATTCACATGGATAGGAACACTTACATCATTAAAAATCTGAGTGTCATAAGGTTTCTCTCCGATTCATGAAAATGATGGTGAGGAAATACTTTCACTAAGTAGATTTTAAGTAAATAGAAATTGTGAGAATGACAAAAGGTCTAATCATTATGATTACGACATCCCTCTTCATAATTGTTTAGATACACATTTGAGCTATCTACAAAAGGTGTATGATTTTGATAAAGTCTTGTCAAAGCCATCTCGTATCAGAATCCTGAAACTTGGTAAGAAATAAAGTATTGATTTCTAGAAGTCTAGTTGATTTATGCATACATGTCAAAGCTAGTGGGAGCATAAGTGTTATGCTAATAATCTTCATGTTAGTGGGAGCATGATAATTACGATAAGTATTGCAAGTTAGCAGTATTAATTATAGAAAACAAAAGCTTCATTCGTTATGATAGGTTGTTTTGCTATAATTAAGGGAGAGGATTTTATACTTCATTCTAATTCAACAAGCTTAGATTAAGATTTTAATCAACTTTAGTCAAGAATATATATGAATGTTATGTTGGAATGGTTCAACATAAGGAAATTCTATATATGTTGCATTCTCAAAATTCGATTATGATTACGACATCCCTCTTCATAGTTCGAATTATGAGAGCATGGCAAATAAAATTTTTATAGTAAAATACTGGTACAATATCATGTCTTTATGTAAGACATCCGTGTCCCATATGCTTCGGGTATAGGATCGATTACATGTGCTATAATATTTGTTCATTCTAAGTTCTTCCAAATGCATAGGGCATTAAGAGTGAAAAAGGAACTAGAACTGGATATAACTAAAATGATTAAGGAATTGTCGAGGACAATTTGAGGTTTACGAAAGATTGGTTGCTCATGCACAATTGGAAGTATAGAATAAGGACCATTTTGACATATTTTGAAAAAAGGCAACTCTTGTTCAGAAGTGTAGTCAAAATGAGAATATGGAAATGATTCTATAGGTGGAAGTTATTCCTTAATCTGTATAATATTACAATACTCAATGCAAGAAGAATGTTCAAAGGAAGGTGCTTTGAATTTGAGACTTCATTTCCATGGAATTGTCCTCCATTGGAACACTCTATAATGTTTATTGCCTAGTTTTGTGACTTTGTGCATAGTCATTACAAGAGGATCGTTGCATCGAAGTTTAAAATCTAACAGATTTCGGTAAGTGATAAGAATTTGGTATTCTTACATTTACTAGTAAAGATTTGGGATTGTGAAATAAGAATCATTGGAATTATGTTCAATCGATCTATTTCACAAAGTGAAGATCATAGACAAAGATAGTGTGCATACTTAGTGTATGGGATAACTATTGTTTGGATAAGCATAGTGTGCATGCTTGGAGCATGGCATAACTGTTGTTTTAATTCAAGTATTAAGTTGATTATCTGAAACATAAATAATGAGTAATCAATATGGTGCTTAGATAAAAGCTGTTTTTTATTTACTCTCAAAAGTGTTGGGGCCATATAAGATTAGTATTATTCTTGTGTTTCACTTTGCATGTTTTGACTACCAGAATAAATAGGTCATTCTTCTCGAATGACTAAGTTATTCAAACTCTCCACAGTCGGTCATATGTTGGAAGTAAATATGAATAAAGACTGTTATGAATTTGGCTTGTACGATCTGTCTAAGGTGCACTAGACATTGCAATTGTTGCTACAACATTCATGAGTGCTCATATGATCTGAGTATTGGATTAAACCCACGCTCGCTTGTATCACTTCATGGAATTTATCTCGAGTGATCGTGAGACGGTAATATCATATGTATCTTCAAACCTAGTGATATGAGTAGTTGACTATGAGTTGGTTATCAATTGATTCTACGAAAACGCATCAGTAACTTGATTTCATAAAACGTGGTTTTGTGCATAATTCAACAAGTAGTTAGTACAAGCATATAAGTCGAAGTTGATCTATTCCTTCTAGAAATAGAAGCGATATCTGGGCCCCTCGATGATTTGCTTTAACTTATGTGTCAGGCCTGGTCAGAACTAAATTGATGTGTTCAATTAATTTCTATGTCAAAGAAATCATAAATCGGGAAACAAATGCTGGACAATAAGTAAGACCATGTTCCATGTATTTGTCCGACTGATATCTTGAGAATAGAGGATTATATGATCACTTATCTAAAATGGCGCTTCATAGTTTAATAGAGTTTTAAAGAGCTACAATTGTTGGTTGGTTCCTGAAGTTATACTAGCAAATATAGTTATAGTTACCAGACTTATCCAAGTGGGAGACTACTGGATAAGGTGTCTAATTCCATACCAATATTTGGTATCAACTTGACCCGACCCGGCATGGTCCATTTGGCTTGCACTTCACCTAACAATTTGTAAGGATATACTTTTGAGAATAAGGTGTTTATGATATATTAATATATTATTTGTTATGATATATTAATATGAAATCATATTATTATTTAATTAGTGTTCATCAAGAATTAATTTAGTGATCAATATGATGCTAACTGAATATGGACTCTTATATATATATATATATATATATATATATATATATATATATATATATATATATATATATATATATATATGGATTTGGCTAACATTTATTTAGGATGGGTCAAGAGTATATGAAGTCCATGGATAGTCCATGGAGCTTTTAACCCATGGATCCTATGTAAATGAAGAGTCATGGGTATTAGGGGTGTCGAACGGGTAAAATTTTCGGGTTTCAGGTAGAATAGGTTGGGTAGAACGAGTATTTCCTTAAGAAAATAATACTCGATACCCGACCTATATTGTAATTCGGGTTTTCAGGTTTCGGGTATTTGGGTTTGAGGTCGGGTCGGGTAATTATCGGGTATACCCGAAAATTTCATAAATGACACTTATTCATTATTTTTATTTTTTATTTTTTTCATTTTGGTTGGTTTAATGAAGAATCGGGTAGGAAAATACTCCATATAATTAACAAGTACATATATAATAACAATACAAATCATTATAATATGTTATGTACTTTTTTAATTCCATTCTGTGCGATAGTGAGAAATTGAGAATTGTGATGACGGCTCAAGACTTCAGTTTCAGCGTCGTAATCCCTTTGCAAGTTTTTGTTGACTGTCGAGACGTCGTTCATAAGAAGAAAACGAATGGTTTTGTTTTATTTGAAGTGTGCGCACGTGACTGCATTTCATATTTGGTATTATTTAAAAATCAAATTCGGGTATTTGGGTATACCCAAAAATAAATATTCATACCTAAAACCCGACCTATATTATTATCGGGTTAACCTATTACCCGAATGTTCATACTCGTTACCCGTTCTACCCGACCCATTCTACCCGAATTCGGAGCGGGTCGGGTGGGTAGAACGGTTTTCGGGTTTTTTTGACAGGCCTAATGGGTATTAGGGTTTACCCTAATCCTCCATACTATATAAAGGAGTCTTTGGTTCAAGAATTGGCACTAGTGTGTGTGGGCATATAGGTGGGATGATTTCTAAAGTAAGATTATTCTCTCAAGTATTTCCATGTTGTTTTGGTGATTTGTGACACCACTTAAGGCATCCACATTATTGGTGCTAGGCTCATAAACTCCAAGATATTCACTACAAGAAAAGGTATGTAATACTATCCAGAATTTGTTTTCATGTACCTAGGATTGCATGCTAGAAATGATAAAGCTTTGGAAAAACAAGTTGCATGTACAATAGAGAAAACATAGTTCCAAAGCTTCTAGGGTTGTATGTGCACCTTAAGGTTGTTTAGGATGCTCAAAACCCGTTGAAGACCCCACCTTTTTATTCTTGGTGACTAAATTACTTTATGTAAAAAGGTTTATAAATTCGTCATGTGTCTTTGTGGATCGACCCTGCTTATCCTGTGCTACTTTTTGGTGCAATATAGCAGTGTTCTTTGGGATTATATAGTACCCCTATCATTTTTTTTGATTTGACAACCTAACAGTATCTTCACTAAATATGACTACCTAAAAAGTCTCCATCCTCACGAGGCCATAAAATCATGCTACCGACACCATTGCAAGACAAAAACAACAAGCAAAGGAACAAGTATCAACATACACTATTTGAGTGAATCATAATTACGGTGTTATAAAACATACATATCCCAAATAGGTTAAACGAACATCATATAAACATGCATTCAAATACTCACATATCAAGTCATCAAATACATCATATAAATAATACAATAATGCTCAAATATTATTCTTCCTTGGAGCCTTTACATTTAGTTACATTTCATTATGCATCTTTGTAACTAGTTATTATTCATTCATCATTTTAATATTATAAGATAATAATATTAACATCCCTTTTCATCATTAATAATTGTTTATCATTTTACTTCTTTAACACGGGTCTACATATTACTCTCTATTCCTAAGGTAATTATCTCATTTGCTACTAACATGACCGCCACGACCCAATGCAATAAGTGAGGCATTAATTATATCAAGAAACACTAAAAGGTAATAAAGGCCTTAATCATAGCTTTAAATTTAAAAGCCCTTACCAGTGAGTTAACTATGACAGTTGTCAAACAACCCTGTTGTTCTTCATGAGTTTGTTCCCATTGCTTCAAACTCACAATCCACGTGTCTAAATCAATATGTGATGGGAGAATTTCATCAACCTAAAATCGATATTCTTTTTCCTTTTTGCCCCCACAACATGCAATCATGAAGAGATTTCTCAACATCAGATGGAAAAACAAATACACCAGAAGCAGCCTGCACAAAAAAATTAGATTAAATATGTAACTATATGTAAAAAGAAAGAATTATGGGCTTCTGACTCAAGGGTTTAACAAAAACAATGATGTCATGCATTAAGACACTAACCCTTTGCCTATCTGTATTTTAAAATTGATGAATATTCTATAATTTGTTTTATTTATTAATATAAGGGTAAATTTGTCATTTAGTAACATACAGAAACATATTTGAGGTTGCTCAAACATACATTAGTATTTTCAACTTCTTTTTGTCGCCACCTCTCTAAAAATAAGTGAAATTTGAGTACTTCATATGTAGGGTCAAAACTTTTAGGGTTATTTTTGGTATTTTTAGCATGCCATATAACAATTCCTCATGTGTATTATTCACCAAGATACCATGCACATCTTGAATGGTGAAAAGCTCCACATCATTCCATGAATCTCCACACGCAAAGGTATTTTGTGGTAATTTACCCTCGAACTTTAATTTTTTATGTATATAAGCTAAAGTGTATCCTATTCCAGCACCTTGTGCTAAAATATCCAAATCCAGCCCCCACCGAAAATTATTTTGACATCTAACTGACAACCAAGAAAAAGACGTTAAAGAATAGTTATATTTGGCACTGAAATTTTTAAAATGAAATTCACTTCTCATCCCTCGTTTAACCAGTCTTTTAGAAAGTGTCTTTGTTACTCACAAGGACATGGATAATGAGAGGCAAATTCGAAAGGTGTCACAAAAGTGTAGTTTAGGGCTTATTGATGATCTCATGACATTTTAAAGCATTACACTTTCAAATTTGTACTAATAAGGACATTATAATTTGAAAATTACATCTAATTATTGCTGCAAATCGCTTTAAGTTTATGGCATCACTATATAGTTGGATAAATTTCTTAAAGTACAAAATGCATTAGTTGGCATAAAATGGAATGTGATTTAATAAAAAAAATATTGAATAAGCTTGAAATTTAAATTATAAAAAGTTTTTGGGGTTTTTTTATTTTAATATATGTAATAATGGTCTTTGGTTCTTTTAATGAGTAAATCTATTTGGCAAGGCAAACCATCCATTGATTGCCTTAATCGTTACAATAACAACCCAAGAAAACCAACCTGGCACAAATCTGAAGCAATTGAACTTTATCAAAATTTGAAAATCAAAACTCAAATTGAAGACCAATCACCAGTTCCCTTTCGGTATACATTGTCATTAACAATAGCTGGTATTTTTTTTTAAAGTTAATGTTTTATTAAGATTAATTAAAAATTGAATTCACATGCATCAAGTTACCTCGTTTATGTAGCATCCCGATGTTAAGGTACTTCTAATCTCGGGCTTTATGATTTTAGTGCCTTGCATTTTAACCCAGAAGTTGAGAAATGTCAAAAAGGGACCCAAAGTGGCTTTTTGTGAAGCTGGGCCAGATGAGGTATGACATGTGTACACGGGTGCACGCTAAGCATAATAAGGTGTGCCTTAGTACGCTGGGCATACGAGGGTGGCAAGAAAACCCTAATTTGGAGGACTTGGCTCATATTTAAACACCTTTTATGGACACAAACCCTATCCTTGTCTAGCCTCTCTTAGTGTCTTTGACCCCCAAGCAACCCTAGAGCATAAAGAAGCCATTTTTGAGTTTTCAAGAGAGTTTGGAGTGGTTTTGGAAGAAGACGAAGGTAGTGTGAAGACCTTGGAGTGGAGTACACTGTAGATATGGTATTTCTAGCTTGTGACAACCTCAAAAAGGTATAATGCTTGCAACTTTATCTTTCAATCATGTGGATCTAGATATGGGTGTTTTAGTGATGCTTTTTGGTCCCAGAATGTCAAATCTTGAGCATGGTATGTTCTTAATGATTCAACTGTCCTTTCAGACCCTAGGAGGATCCCTAAGTCATAAAAATGAAGTCCCAATGGTTAGTTTTGCTCCATGCATCTTTTAGAAGGTATTAATCGAATAAGACCTTGTGTTAAGAACTTATTAGACATGCTAGGTCATAAAGTTGGAGACTTTATGACTCCTAGGAGGATTTTAGCCACGAATTTAAATTATGGATGTAAGTACTTAATCCTTTAAGCTATAAATGGAGTTCGGGATTTGTGAGGGCACGCCCCGCATACTCGGAGTACGCCCGAAATACTCGAAGTACACCCCACGTACGAGGTCAACCACCCCGATAGTGGTTAAAATTTGAAGTTGCGTATGCCCAACTTACCTCTGTAGTACACCTCCTAACCGAGAACGGCGGAAACGTTCGGGGGCGGAGGACATCATGTACAATATCATAACAATGCATAATTGTAAGACAAGAAACATCCATTGCATTAATAATATAGTTAATACAAGTGTGTTCTGTGAATAGTTGTATGACACCAAAAATGTATAAATAAAAAAATAAAAAAGGAGCCTTGAACATGCTCCGTCTTCTCAAAACCTGGTCCAGTATACCTGTCTACTGGTGACCCGAGAATACAAGTTATTTTGAAAGAGAGTATCAACATTCATAAGTATTTTAGTGTCAAGTGTTTTCTTTTGTTTCATGAAAATGTTTGTATATGTATAGTAAAAATGTTTATATACTTCCCAGAAAATCCTATATTTGCTGCTTAAATCAAAAAGTAGTCTTCTACCAAGACTCAACTATTTGCATGTTCTGTTCTCTTGAAAATGGTGTAAAATGTATGTTTGTACTTGAAATAGTATAAATGTATGTTTTCCATATTTGTAAAACTATCTTTACTCGGAAAATAGTATGTATTTCTGATGTGAAAATATCAATGTATGAATGTAATGGAAAAATGAAGATTTATAGTAGTATTGTATAAAATACACTAATGATGCATTAACTACCTTAAAAACCTAACTGGTTAATTTAGGTTAAAAATGTGATAAGGTTATAACCATACTTGATAGACTAGTATAAAACACGACGTTCTTCAGGCGTCGAAAATGATATGACATTCGTCACCCGTAGACCTGTAGGTCCCACTGTAGCTAGCAGTAAGGTGTAGGATGGTCAATCCCGTATAGATCGATACACAAACTCATGCTATCCCTCCAGGAGACTTTGGTTATAAAACGTGACATAGCAAGAATATTGCTATGCCATGAAATAGTATCTAATATTTTAGTTATCTTGTTCTTGTTATTGTATGTAAGTTCCTTCTTGATCTTGTAAATGAATAGTATACTTTGTAATGAATAGTAATAGTATGTATGTATTGACTCATGTATTGTTCATATGTTCTAGAAATAGTATGTAGTGATCCTCTAAACTATACCTATTATAGTTTACTAGTATGTTTGTTTGAACTATTATTGATTTGTAGAAAAGACTCATTTGCCCATTGTGTGCAACCGAGTTAAGTATGTAATTTGAAAATGGAGTTTAATATTCATGTATATATTTAGCAAGTATAACTATGATTCAGCCAACCTTCGGACTAGTGATCCTACCATAAGCCCACAACCAAACAAGGAACAGGAGTCAAGGTGTTTAGCAATAGTCCTAAGTCTGTTAAAGCATACTTATACATAAATATATAAATGAATACAATTTTGATAATAAACATCAATCTAAAATAGTTTAACAGAGTTTTTAAAATGATTTTAACAACAATTATAAGCAAAGGAAATCCTTTATTTGTATGTTTTCACATGTAAATGTTAACATAATTTGATTGTGTTCTACTTGTATCCCCCCATAAAACAATGAAAAAGATAAATTGTAGGGGTATAAACTCACCTTAAGTGAGTGATTCAATTGAATGTTCGATATAGGATGATAAGTTTCTCGAGTTAGATCCTAAAACAAAAGAAGTCCTAAAATGCATTTCACATAGTATATAGGCATACAATTAGTGAACATAACCTCTAAGGTGTAAAGGAAACAACCTATGATGTAAGCAGTACTTACAAAAGGGAGTGTTAGAACTGAAATCAAGTGGTTGTTTGGTGTTTACGGCCAACCTTCAGTGTTCACGGCCGCAAAGGGTTTTCGGCCCTTGAAGATACAAGTGTATTCGGCTGGGCTTAGTGTGTGTTCTTGGTGTTTATTGGCGAAATGAAAGAGATGTAGGTGTTTAAAGCCCAATGATCTTGTTGAATGAAGAACTATTGAAGATCCTAAGCGATATCCTAAGAAGATTCAAAGGATTTAAAGGATGATATTTGAGAGAGAAAGGTGTTTGCGGTTGAAGATCTTGAGATCAAAAGTCTTGAGTTTTTGGCCAGAAGTGAAAAAGTGAAGAAATTCTAGTCAAACACACACACACACACATATATATATATATATATATATATATATATATATATATATATACACACACACATATATACATACATATATAGAGTTAGGTTCAAATGTTTTTACTATCTATTGTGTGCTTGTAGGATTGATTTTGGACCAATCATTTTAGTTATTTTAATAAAGTAATTAATGCATATTAAATGCTGAAGTTCTAATTGATGCTCATTATATCTTTAACATCTAATATGCATTAATATATGGCAGGATTTGCGGTCCGAAGGGGGTTCACGGCCCGAAGGAGTTCATGGCCGAGAACGAGAGACGTTTACGGCTGCGAAGGCTCGTTTGCGGTCCGAACCATTTGCAGTTGCGAAGGTCCTCGGTCCTGAATGATTCCCTCATAACCACACACCACTTAAGAATACTAGAATTAAACACCTATATGTTCATTACCCTAACTATATTAAGATAATAACGTAAATAAGTTTGACATCTGATTGATATGTTTGACTTTAGTTGACCAAGTTTGTCTTTTACAAGATAGAAATTACGGGTTGTCAGATCATCTCCCCGTTAAAGGGAATTTTGTCCCAAAATTAAGACTAAGAAATACACATGGACTAAGGGAAAAGATGAGGATATTTATGTCTCATTTGATCCTCCCGCTCCCAAGTGAATTCAGGTCCCCGTTTTGCATTACAACGGAAGGTCCTTGAGTCGGGATGGAAGGGATAGCAGGGGTATTGACTGTCTCATCTCGTTGCCCTTCGGAAGGTCCTTAAGTCGAGGTACTTCCCTCCTTGTCCTTGAACTTTCTCTTTAGTGGATTTGGTTGTGGTTCTTGGTGGCTGGGTACACAGAGGTTGGTTGCTGATGTCCATTACTTGGATCAGGAATCCCGATAGGGCTCTTGCTAACATTGGAATTGTTAGCATTTAGATGAGCCATGACAGCTGCTACAGCTGCCGAGACTGCAGCTTGGAACGTAGCTTCATCGAATAGGAGAGTCGGTTTCTTGCCAGCGGATTGTTTACGTTTCTTCGGAGGCATGGTTTTCCTACACGGAAAGGAACACAAGCTGATGAGAGACTATTGTTAACTCTGGACGTATCTATCCTTACTATATTAGGCATAAATTTTTCCCGCACCTCGGATATTAGTTGTCTGAGTGTCGACCTACATCCCTATGATGTAGTCCGGGTATTCAAGGTAGGAGTAAGAGTATCAGAAAGCCATGAGATGGAAGTCGTTCCTACTAGGTTATCTTTATGTTGGAAAGGTACGCTCTCCGGCTTTGGAAAGATTTGAGGGAAGTTCAGAACGAAATCACAGAAGAAAAGGCTCAATCGAGGTTTTGAGATCCGATCTAATTGTATTACTTGCGACGGGAAAAGGCGATTTACCTAACACATAGTGTGAGTAGTGTAATCACTAACTCACTAAATTGTATTATTTTATGGGTGTATTAGCGTGACGAATACGAGGAAAAGACACTTCTCGGGTTCCATGTACTGGCTCCCTCTGTCTACCTCTTATCCTTGACTGGGATCGACGTTGGTTTTCTTCAGATGGATAACTAGGGTTCTCTCCTCATGTAGACATACCGAATCTCTACTCCGCCTTACTTCTGATCCTGGATCTGAGTGTCATCGCTTCATGATGGATGACTGGAAATCTCGAAGGTTCAGGCGAATTTCCCACCGATGTCCCTAAAAGGTATAGGCACTTGGTGGTTTTAGTAGTCTCGTCTTGGTTCATTTATTTCCGAACTGGAAATCTTCTCAATGAACCTCTTCTGGGTCTGAATCAACTCTTCTGTCGAACATTGAAGTGGATAGGGTTTTCTATCGGGTCCGTGCGAGAATGGAAATGTCTAAAGAATCCTAAGAGATTATTAACATTTCACGGGGTGATCCATATCGACTCCTGCTACAATTACATAGGGTACACAATATATATATAGCTTAGATCCGACAGGCCTTCGAATATGTGATACTACTCTATATCCACATCCCAACGAGGAAAAGGAAGTAGATTGAAACCACACATTCTAAGTCTATGGGGTCCTTATTATATATAATCTTGGAAGTATACCCTCTGTAATCGTAGGTCTATCAATAAGGATCTTTTTAGTTCTTCACACAAGGTTATCTATAGATCCTAAAATACCCCTATGGTATTTTAATTTCTTGTTTGATTCTTAACTTCTGAATATGATTCTGAGATTAATGTGAGTCTTTTAGTATTCCAAAATACTCCCATAGTAATTTAAACTTTATGTTTGGCTCTAGCATTCCTAGTTGGTAAGTTTCAGACCTGTTGCAACACCACTATCACTCCCAAGCACACGTTCATCGCATCTCGAATAAATGTAGTTGATCAGGTTACATTTATTCCAACTTACGATTACATAACTACCCAGGTTTGACAGTAATGCTCAACATCCGAAGACTTTTATTCTTGTTCTTCTTGTGATACTTTGTTCGGGGGTTTAGATTCTGGATGTTCTTATACTTTGGTGAAATATGGTTATATTTTAAAGTATAATTCTTGGTCAGAGTGTTTTATCCCTATGTATTTATAGGCTGTATATCTTTTATGAATTGATATACTGAGCTCACTATAAACAATGCTCTGATACCAATCTGTCACACCCCAAAAACGGAACGGCGGAAACCTTCTGGGGTAGATGACGTCATGTCAAGTATCACAACATATGCAGTATAGTAATCAAAGTACAACAACCATTGAATTAATAGTAATAGTTTTACATAAGTTACATTTCATAGAGACATTAAAGTAATACAGAAACTAGCATAGATGCAGCTCGGTACTAGACTGTCTTCACAAAAGCTCCTAGGATGTACCTGTCTATCACTGACCTGAGAATACAAGTTATTTTGAAAGCGAGTATCAGCATTTTTATAATGCTGGTGAGTTCATAAGTATTTAGTGTCATTTGTGTAAGTAAGCATTTTTATTCAAAATAACTTTACGAAAAGTAGTAGTTTAGAATCTACGGTGTATTAACGTCCTTTCCAGAAAATCCTATATTTTCTAAATAAAAGCAGTCTTCTACCAAGACCTGACAGAGTTATGTTTTAAAGAGTAATTTTTCCCCGAAATACTATCATTATCATAGAAATAGTAGTCAACTTTTAAAGAAAGTAGGAGAATATAACTAGTAAAAATACTAAGGGAAAATAACATATGCCTCAGCAGAAAATACTGCTGACTAAGGCAAAAGAAATCATAGACTCCAGGAGAGTATCGAATGAATGATACGCCTGGCTCAGTCTAACAAAAGGAAACATAGACCCCAGACGGTATCAAATGTATGATACGGCTAGCAAGGTCTAAAACAAAGGAACACAGACCCTAGATAGTATCAAATGAACGATACAGCTAGCAAGGTCTAAAATAAAGAAACACAAACCCCAGACAGTATCAAATGAACGATACAACTAGCAAGGTCTAAAACAAAGAAACACAGGCCCCAGACAGTGTCAAATGAACGATACAGCTAGCAAGGTCTAAAACAAAGAAACACAGACCTCAAACAGTATCAAATGAACGATACAGCTAGCAAGGTCTAAAACAAAAAAACACAGACCACAGACAGTATCAAATGAACGATACAACTACCAAGGTCTAAAACAAAGAAACATAGACCCCAGACAGTATCAAATGAACGATAGAGCTAGCAAGGTCTAAAAAAAGGGTAATCCTAAGCGTGTTGTTTCAAGAATACAGTGTTAATTCCCGTTACCTTAAGGCCATGAATTATAAGGTAAACATGGAGATACTCGTAACCATAATGATTAACACTAGAGTAATTGACGCCCTGCAAGCTTCGGAATAAATGTGACATATAGATCTATACACACAATGCTCGCTCTCCCTCCAGGAGATTTTGGTTACCAACTTGACAACGGGGAAATCCGTGTCCTGAAGATGCATCTCGTATTCTAAATTCTATTAGAGGCGCTGGAGTAATGATATAGACTCACGAATGAACTGAATCCTTTGGAATTCTCGTACTAGAAAGAGTAAATAGAACCTCCTAACTATTCCTATAACAGTTACTAGTGTCTCTGATCTATGAATGATGAATGGAAGGATGCCCTTGCTACCCAAGGGAAATGAACTGGTCGATGTAAACCTTTATGTCTATACGTGTATACATGATATATAACTAATGTTTAAACGACCTACGGACGGATATCCGATACCCACCAGACCACATCCCAACGAGGAAAAGGAAATAAGGCGAACTAGCCTTCCTAAGTCTTTTAAACATTATTTATATAACTATACAAGTACATGCATGCATTTAACGAAGTAGAAGCATAGAAGTATAGAAGAAAACTTTGGTAAAACGTTTGGAAAATAAGAATTTACGACTTGATATCGTTATGTAAAACAAGCTTTGAAAACCGTTCATAAACACGTTTTGAATATAATTTGATAACACAATATAACTAAAGAAAACCTTTGATTAAAACACTGCTATACTTGTTTGGAAGTAAAACATACAGCACGAGATACAATTTGAAAAAAGATTTAAACAAGTAAAGAAGTTTTGGAAAAACCATCTATAGTATTATACTTGGTAAAACAGCTGAAAGTGTGATAAATCCTTGTGCATGCAGGTTATTAATCACATATGATTGATATGATAACTAGCATGTTTTAACTTGTATTTCCCCCATAAAAACATGTAAAAAAATTTAAAAGGTTAATTCAGGGGTATGAACTCACCTGTTGTAAGTGGATCGGGCGGAGGTGCCGGTTGGGTGCTCGGTGTCAAGTGAAGACTTGAACACACTTAGTGACCTATTAACATATGGTGACATATGTTTACATACAATTAGTAATTATAATACTAATTAAACACGTAAACACATCCTAATGTGCGGAAAACACTTTGGTCAAGTGTTAGGAGTGCCCCGGGTAGCATCTAAGGGTGTGTATGACTTGTATATGGAGTTTGCTCTTCAAGAGTAAACTACTTATGGAGTTTTCAGCCCAAATGACCAACTCCCCATGAGTTTACGACCGTAAACTCATGGTGGGGGGTTTCTAGGATGCTTAATGGTCTTAAACTCTTGAGGGGTGATGCTAGACTTAGTTTTAAGGCATTGGAATGGAATTTGAACAACATAAGGACCATTTGAGGAGTTTACGGCAGTAAACTAGGAGTTTATGGCCGTAAACTCTTACATTCCCTTTCCTAATGTGTATTAAGGTCTTAAATGGAAGGGTATAAAGTTCTATGCATTTTTCCAAGCCATATAGGAAAGTTAGGGCATCATTTGGCCTCCTTTTGGGAGTTTACGGCCCATGGACCAATCCTAGGGGGGTTTACGGCCGTAAACTCCCAAGTCCTTGTTTAATTGATGTTTAAAGCCCCTACTTCATTTGTGGTTGATTCTAGACATTTACCCAAATCATAGGAGGTGTTTGAGGGCAATTCTAACACCTTAAAAGGTGTTCACGGCCCTTGAAGAGGGGTTTACAGTCCAAGAGTGTTCTTGGGCCGTAAACTCATGTTTACTCTCCATATAATAAGGTTTTGGTGTTCTAAGCTCGTACATGCAAGTCTACAAGTCATATCTAAGCCCTAGGAGTGATTTGGAAGGGTTTTGGGGATTCAAAACCCCACTTATGGGTGTTTACGGTCCAAGAGTGTTCTTGGGCCGTAAACACATGATTTGGCCCCTATTGGATGTCTTAAACATGGATTTGCATGTTAAATGAGCTAAACAACAAGTTAGGGTAGATCACTTACTAGTTTGGGGCTCGAAATGGGCGGTTTTTTGGATCGAAAGCAACTTGTAGAGAGAGAGAGTGAAAAGTCTCAAATGGAGTCCACTCACCCTTATATAAGGGTTTGAGTTTGTGGCTCGGTGGAAATCTACCCGATACTGACGTTAAACGAGGCTTTTGGTCGCACCCGATTAAATGGTCGTATTTTGATTTGGTTGTAACTAAAACTTTTCAAGGTATTATTGAGGGTGTTTCTAACTTGTTTCAACCCTTACGAAGTCATAATAAGTCCCAATTTAATTAACCTAGTCCAAAAGGTAAACGGACAATTAATAAAGCGGTTTTATTAATGGAAGATGTGGTTAAAAATGACGAGATAAATTTCGGGTTGTCACAACTATACTGGATGCTTATCTCCTGCAATTGTTAAACATTGAGAGGGTAAGCAGTGACGCTTAGTGAGTTCAATAATCGATACAATATAACGTTAGGCTATATATATATATATATATATATATATATATATATATATATATATATATATACTATAATATGGCAGAAGCAAAGTGGAACAATGAACAAAAAAGACATATGTGAATCATGTGACAAACTTTCCATATCAATCAATGATTTGATTCAAAGATATACAATCAATGAGACATAACAATTTCCATACTTGATATACATCAATAAAGCTTTGGCCCAAATGGCACAGAAGACATATAACTTCTGATTAACAGTTTGGTAGATTTCAGGCTTGTAGCCCTGTATAACCTTCTGCCAATGCCATAGAATAGAAGTCATTCTCTTACGGAGACATGCTCTACATGGCCAGAGGCTACATACCAGTACCAATGTAAATCTAAGTCCTTTCAATGATCACATGGTCAAAGGTATTTCTTTGATACTAAAATAGCGAATAAAATAACACGGAAAAATAACCCAGAATAATAACACTCAAAAGCACATAGCACGTATAACACATAACATACAATTATTCCTATATATTGAAACTCACCATGAAATAACCGGGGGTTTAAATAGTAATTTGTGTAGCACTTCGTTATAATAATAAAGTTTCGTCGTTGAAAACCGGGAGATTTATTGAAAACCGGGCTTTGCGAAGGTTGAGCTTCAAACTAAAAAGATAAATTTCTCGGGGTCTTCGGGCACTTCGGGGTGTGTTTCGGGTGTTGAAAATAATACCGAGGCTTCAGGGGAAGTAGAAATATCTAAAATATGGAACTAGGGGTGAACAAGGGGCAATTTCTCAAAAATACCCAGGAGGTCTCGCAGCTACTATTTATAGTAGCGAGGTCCGGAGCTTCGACCGAAGGGAAGGAGGACACGCGGCACAGATGCGAGGCTCGGATCCGGATGCGAGGAGTCATCGCGACACGCGTCGGACGGAGGCAGCTTCCGACAGAGGTGCACACGCATCGCTCCTCGGACGTGCCACGACGTAGATACACGGCCGCTGACTCACCGAGATCGGACACGGGGCGAGTTCCGGCGAGGGTGACGTGGTCGGTCGTATCCATTCGAAAATTCTCGGAAAATGTGCCCCAAACTTCTAAAATCCATAATTTTCGCATATGGGCTCCGTTTTTATGTTCTTTATATACACACGTAGGCAGGGATATATTCTACATCGTTCGTTTAGACTCCGTCAGCTAATTTTGACTTTATTTTTAATATTATTATTTTTAACAGACTAGGACTTGTAAATCCGTTAAAAATTCATAACTTCTTCATCCGACATCCGTTTTCGTCTGTCTTTTTATCGTTGTACTACTATTGACAAGATCTTCAATTCTCATTTAGGTTGTTTCGGCTAAATATCGCTCGATCTTTATTTCGAGTTTTTAGCTGTTTACCGCTATTCTGAAACTTAGAAAAATCATAATTTCCTCATATGAAGTCAGATTTGGACGTTATTTTTATAGAACTTCTCGGTTTAACGAATACAAAGACTTTCATTTAGATCACCAAGGCTAAAAAGTAGTTTATCAAAAACTCACTTTTTATGTCATTCGGTGTCGTGCCGGTTTTGTCGCGGGTCTTCGATTGGTCATAACTTCTTTGTTATAACTCGGATTTCGATGAGGTTTTTGCCTAAATGTTTCTAACTAGATTCTTTACAACTTTCAATAATAAAATTGTACTTATTTCAGATTTTATATTTTCGTTAAATTTCAATACTTGCTTTTTGATTGGAATCTCATAAGACTTCCAATATTTTTCGAGCGATTCTAAACATAGTTTTACTTCAATCTTAGTAAAAACTATCTTGTTAGAACTAAACTTTCAAAATTATATAATATTTCATAATATTATTCACTTTAATTTACAAAACACGATTTCAAAACAAACGTATATATTACACATAGCCAAAAGACTAGTAATGTATTTTGATTCGACCACATTTAATGGCCCCCATTGAACACTTCAATATATATTAGTTTATTTCATTCTTTAATTTTGTGTTATTCTTCGTTACAACAATTTCAAAAATTATATTATTACATAACATAGCCAAACAAATAATTTTTACATAATTAGATCTAATTTAAATTCATCAATATATTATAGAAACAAACATATTGTTAGATAAAAAGTTATATTTATAACATATTTTAAATAAATGATATTATCAAATACGTTAGTAAAACTTATTACATTAAACATGTAACTATATAATTAAAATAACATAAACTATGTAATCTCAAACTTAAACAAGTAAAACATGATGCACCACAAATAAAACTGAAACTTTTACATGAAAATTGTTATTGTTATTAATATTATTTCATGAAATTTGATATATTATTATAAGTAACACCAAACTTGATATAAATAATACAATAATAGTATTGCATCAAATTGGGTATAATATTATACGTAACCTCATTTTCACCTTTTCATAATAATAGCCAATGGAACCACAATAGAGAATCAGAATGGTTGTGATAATCTTTTATTTCAAAAATAGGATGGATTTAATAAAACAGATGAAATATAAATACTTAAATTATAAAACCATCAAAATATAATGATTTTTTATATACTTTACCCTAGAGAAAGGTTAGTTCATTGAGTGGGTTTATCAAAAATTTGTACTATGTAAATGGGTTGGAAACATCTATCAATCGGAATTGTAGAAACAAATTGACTGTATACTTTTTTGGACATGTTTTATTACTATTTCGAGGACCCTTTTTTTGTATTTTATGCAGGCTATATGGAACAACAGTAATATGCTGTTATTTATATGCGTATTATATAGGATTTTATTTGCAATTGACTCGGTTTATTAGAATTTTGTACTATGTAGATAGGTTGTTGGAAACGTCTAGTATCAATTGAACATCTCAAAACAAATATGTTGTGTACGTTTTTGGACATTTTTAATCTTTTACAAATATGTAGTAAGATGCTGTTATTTTTATGCGTATTATAGGATTTTATTTTTATTATAAAATTAATCTTTTAATCTTTTATTAATTATGTTTCTTTAAAATTCAATTCAATTATATTATTGTATTTTTTTTGGAATGGTGACCATATATATATTAAAAACGAAAGCTCACTAGACATTAGAAAATAAATAAATAAATAAATAAAATTAAGGCATTATTGGATGATACATCCATAAACTCTATTTCTTAAAAGCCTTAGTGTTTCTAAAAACAAACTAATTATAGGAATGAGTAACAATGTTATCAAATAAAAGTTGCTTCTAACACTTTGTTGACCAAACAAAAGTGTATTTTGATATGCATAAAGGACCCAAATGATTGTGAAGAATATTACATCAATAATCATTTGTTAGTGAACTATAGGACGGACATCAATCCACTAAGTCATGCCAACGGTAGACTTGAAATCTAGGACATAACTATCCACCCACACATTCACCCGATTCCACACCTTCTTAGCTAAATAGCATATAAAAATATATGTATCATCCTCGTCTTCTCTGCAAACTGCAAAAGGACTCCGGATCAATCCCAATTTCGTCCAAGTTAACCATAGTAGGACTACAATCTACCGGCACATAAAGACATTGATCTTTATTGGTATTGACATGTTTCCATTTAGTAGCAATAACACATTTAGGAAGACAACAATCATCAATATGGATTCTCATTGAGCTAACTAAAAAACCTACAACAAGATCAAGCTCTCCCCTATCTATTAGAAAAAGGTTGCAACTTAATTGAGTTCAAACATAGAAGAAACTCTGAGAGTTGGAAATCCTTGGGTCTCAATCTAATAGGTTTTCTCCATGCAAAACTACAAGCATGAGCATTCAAGAAATATCTAACTTGCCATGTTGGTTGTTAGAAAGAGAAAAAAAGTATCGAAAACCAGTACTTGAAAGCAATACTCCAACATAAAGTATCAATCAAGAACCTTGTTTTTTCCCAATCACCCACCGTTCTTCTCATGCACAAGAAAGGCAGAATATCTTTATCATGTAACCGAAAATGGAGCCAACAATACTAGAGCACACTCCACTGCTTAGATGAAATCTCTTATCCATTACAAATGCACCCTCCTCGCCAAATAATGATTTAATAAGTCTAATCCATAAAGAGTTATTCTCATTAAAAAAATCTCCATCTCCATTTATATAATACCACATAATTAAAATCATCCATGTTATATGTATACCTAGTCCACCCTTTTGTTTCGAGTTGAGCATAATATCCCATTTAACCCACCTTAACTGATGATATTAGTTGTCAACGAATGGTTTTTTATGCATCTATACACTAAATTTAGGCGAGGAAAACGATTAAAATAACACTAAGTGTACGTGCATGCGACACCAATTTTATAATAGGTATTTATATGTGAGAATGAACAAGAATTAATGGAAGAAAGTGACAATTCACTCTAAGACAATTATGTAGATATAAAGTTCATCAAAAATAGAGTTCATTAAAGAAAGTGATGGTTGTTCGAAGTTGAGATAAAAGTACGTTGCTATTTAGAGAAACTCAACAAAACTCAAATATAAATGGTCAATGGCAGCTCTTCGCGGCGCAACTTAGTCCTTACCACGACGCGTAAAGGAGGCGAGTCACGAGGATACGTATCAGTTAGAGAGCGACATGTAGCGAAGCAGTGAAACACGTGGCGAGGTCGGAGAACTCCATATCACCGCGATGTTTCCAAGTATATAAATATGAGATATTTGTGTTGTTTTATGGGTTTTGGAACATGTAGTCGGGGGAGAGGCTCGAGAGGTGTTTTCGAATACTTGTAAATGTAGAATTATACTGCTATATAAGGATACGAAGGTTAAACTATGAGGTGAGTCGAGATGTTTTTTCTATCATTATTACGTGATTATATTTAAGTGATATTTATAGTGAGTTGTTAAACCCCTCGTGTCACATAATTTCATACTCTGGTGCAATTACGAACCCGGTGATTAGTTAATTACTGATATAGTCATTATGGGTTAAATACCCTAATTTACCGAGATTTGTCGATTGGGTTAACAACTTGTACGGTTAAGTTGTTATGTGATTATATTTGAAAACTTGACTAGTTTGGTGTCAAATGATTATCAAGTCTGGTTAGAGATCAAGTAATTGATCATTGTAGTTGATATAATTACGATATTAGACAAGTTCTAATGAACTTGATATATTGTCCAAATAGGGTTAGACAAGTAATGAATTGTAAAGCAACATAGAGATAGAGACAAGAATAATAGTTAGTCTTCACTAACTAACCAAGTGAGTAGCCTTATCTTTCTCTGGATAATTATTATCTAGATATGTGATAATTATTGTGCATGTTCAGAGTAGAATAATATTTGAATTATTATTTATTATATTGTATGAGTTAAGTATTTGTTATAATTGAGAATTATAGTTGTTTATTGTTATACGAGTTAACAAATAGAGTAATCGAGAATTATAGTACTTATTACAATTTGACTAAGCGTACAACAATGTGTTTTTATCAATAACAAGTGGAAATTTTTAGTATACCTTGTGTTAAAAGGTAGGGTGTTACAATGCACCCATGATCTAGGTTTTACTATTATGGCAACATACTTTCAAAACTATGAATATTAACTAACAAGAGGGATTTAATTACTAACCTTTCAAGTATAATTGTATACACTTGTGATTCCTTTGAAGATCTTGAAATCTTATTTGCTCCTAGAAGATCTAGCACCCAAAGTAGGAATGTCTCTAATCGTTCACACCCAATAGTCTAAAACCCAAGAAAATTAAGGAAATATGAAAAAGCACTTAAGAAATCAAATCTCTAAGTGTAGGGAAGATTAGGAACGGAATTAATGAAGGCCAAAGGGTCTATTTATAGATGAGGTAACTTGCAGATAAAGTTGATTTAAATATATTAAATAATCAGATTTAATCCAGATTCAAATAATTTCTTTATCTAATACCTGGAACAATTCTAGAAGCCTCCTAGGCCTCCCAAAACCATCCAACCTCTTGGGGTATTCCAGAATCTTCCAGTTTCTCAACTTTTGAACAATTAACGTTTAGTCCATATACATTTAATCAATTCCTGATTAATCATAATTAACTCTAATTAATTCTAAATTAATTTTAACTGGTTTCTAATTAATCTATCAAGCTATGATAAATTAATTAACTATTTATCTTACTCTCTTAAATCCATTTCTAGCTATTTTAGTTCTTGAGGAAAACCTCAAAAGGACTTTTTTTTTATTATTTCTAAAGTTATACCAATTAGTTATGACATTAGACACATATTTCCAACAGCCTCCCACTTAGACAATTCATTAACTACTATTGGTCAAATAATATTCGAATAACCAACAAAGTGTACCTTCCACAACAATTGTCAAACTTTGATCTTATCAAGTATTAGTCGTTAGATAAGTGATAAACTAATCCTCTATTTCTACAAGATATCATTATAAAATAATTCATGCATTATGAATCAACCTATCAATTCAACATTATGTTACTCAATTTCTGATTTCTGATGATCAAATCAGACTTCTAATGGAACACATCAATTTAGTCCATACACGACCATGTACATTAGATATCAGCACAAAATCGTCGAGTGTCCCATGTATATCGCTTCTCTTATTAAGGTAGAAAGAACAAATAAACTTTGAGTACATAGTTTTTGTCTACTTGTCAAATCACGCATGGATTTACTTTTTATAATCACTAGTTACAGATAGCATTAGAGCAAGACCAATGCATAACCAACTTATATGCAATGAACTCACTGTCTCTTCGTTTTAAGAATAAATGATATTATCAACTAATAAATACCCATGATAGAATCCATGAAATAATCCCTCAGAGTGCGGGTGTTACAACATTTAAAATCTCCATTTCTAGTACCCATGGGTGTTGGCCCAGTCTCCATTGTATGTCCAATATCTATGGACAATCCACCAACCTCATGACAATTTTAATTTACTATGCTCACTCCCAAGAGTATGAGTGATTATGGGGTTTTGAATAAATTAATATTCAGGAAGTGGGTTCTAAACATGAAAAAGGAGAATGTGGTGATATCACTTCTTAATAATTGCCAAATAAGACTAAGAGTTTATATTGTTTAATTTCTCAAGTTTAAAACAAACTATTTCAAGTAGGCTCTAGTCAAATCATTTGCAAAACACTTGCCTCGTGATCAACTTTCTCTATCATACTTGTTGACTTAGCTAATGGACCGACTGTTGGATAAGGTGTCTAAGTCCATAACTTATTTGGTATATACTTGACCCGACCCGACATGGTCCATTTAGAACTAGAAGCGATATCAGGGCCCCTCGATGATTTTGTTTTGACCTATGTACCGGGCCTGGTCACAACTAACTTGATGTGTTCAATTAAGTTCTTTCTCAAACAAATCGGAAATCGGGAAACAAACTGCTGGACAATAAGTATGACGTTGTTCCATGTATTTGTCCGGCTGATATCATGAGAACAGAGGATTATATGATCACTTATCTAAGATGGCGCTTCATAGTTCAACAGAGTCTTCGAGAGCTACGATTGTTGGTTGGTTCCTGAAGTAATATATGCAAATACAGTTATTAGACTTATCCAAGTGGGAGACTGTTGGATAAGGTGTCTAAGTCCATAACTCATTTGGTATATACTTGACCCGACCTGGCATGGTCCATTTGGGTTGCACTTCACCCGAACAATTTATGGATAATATTTTGAGAATTATATACTTATGGTTTATTAATATATTATAAGTTATAATATATTAATATGAAGTCATGTTATTTAGTTAGTTTTTAGTCTTAAATTAATTATGAATTAAGTTAGTGATTAAAAGGAAGACTAATTAAATCATGGGCTATTATAATTATATAGTGTGGGATAACACTTATTTGGAAATGGGCTAAGCTTATATGGAAGTCCATGGATGATCCATGGAGCTTTTAACCCATGGATCCTTGGAAAGGAAAAGACATGGGTTATTAGGGTTTTACCCTAATCATGCACACTATATAAACAAGCTTATGTTGCATGAAATTGCACCCTAGTGTGTGTAAAAGGGTGTGGCCGATTTCTTGAAGAAAAGTATACACTTTCATAAGTTTTCCAAGTTTGTGGTGATTTGTGATTCCACTTGAGGCATTCAGACTATTGGTGCTAGGCTCTCAAACTCCAAGCAATCATTCACTATCGAAAGGTATGTCATTCTTCTAGTGTTTTATGATTCTAGTTCTTCATGCTATGTTAGTTAAGATGTAAGCCTTGGAAATTATTATTTGCATGTATTTTAGAGAAAACATAGATCCAAGGTTTATTAGGGTTGCATGTACACTTGGGAGTGTTAGAATGCTCAAAACCCAACACCGACAAGCTTTTCTTTTGATTTGACTCTGTTGACTATGATGTCTTGGCATTCGAATGACTCTAAAATATGATGATACTTACTAAGTATATTCCAGGTGGTCTTGTGTGACTTTATGATATATACACGAGGTAAGTTTACCCTGTAATCATAATAACTTTCAAAAGTATCATCAATATATGAACAATGATGTCAACAATTATTTTCTTTTAGTCACATAGCTTCTTTTTCAACATAACTAATTGCAATATAATCTAATTTCATTGTTAAATCCACTATGGTTTAATACTTAGTACTCTTCCAAGCAAATACTTCACCATTCAATAAAAAGTATGAATTCCAACTACAAACAAAACCACCTTTATTAGTGTAGAACTTAGCATCAGTGTAACTTTTACAATGATATCTTCCATACTAAGATCGTCTCCTTTGTCATTCGATGACACTAAGGAACATTTCTAATTCGATTCATCAATTCTCGACAAGTTGATCTATAATGACTTGCCATGCTCGAGGCATGTGGGTCATCAAATTTGGTATATGTCATGGCATACACGATCAATCCCATAATGCCTTAAGTTCTTACGTCCAACTTCCATATCCAAGGTCAAATCATTCTCAAGAGTCATAAAGTTTCCAACTTTAGTACTTTTCATGTCCATTAAGTGCTTAAATCAAAATCTTAATACATTAATACCTTCTAAAGAATGTGGAGCAAAACCAACCATTAAGACCCCATTTTTATGACTCAAGACCGTTCCTAAGGTCTGAAAAGATGGTTTAATGGATCAAGAAGATGCCATGCTCAAGAAACACCACATTTGGGACAAAAAGAACCTAAATCAAGCCCAAAGCAATATCCAAATGAAACTTCACCAAGTTCATAACTTTATACCTCCAAGTGATGCCAAATGATGGTGTATTTCTGGAACTACAGTGCTTCACTCCTTCAAGATGGTCTCTACTTCCTTCCTTCTTCTTCAAAGGCACAAAACACACACTTACAAGCTTAGAAATGCTTCACAAGATGGATTAGGGTTGTAAGGACGTTTGAAAGGATGGAGGCTGATGGAAGGAGACAAGGTTGGGAGTTAATGATGAATAAATAGTGTCCAAACCTTAAAGATTAGGGTTTGGAACTTCACCGTGTACGCCTAGCATACATGGCTCCGCCCCAAAAATCCAAAAGTGGCACTAACGACCCCTCCCATCCACAAGTCTTACATTATAAGTACCAAAATGCAGTAAATCTCAATATAGGGGTCAAAGATGAAAGCACCTCAAAACAAGATGTTACATTACTCCATTTGAGAGAGTGCTTCATAACCTTTTGAATTGGTGCAAAACCAAGAACTCTTGTAACACTATTCATGGTACGATCCATGAACTATTATGTTAAGCATAATACGAATCATCAAGCAACAAATCAAACATTTAAATGTTTATCTTTTCCAACAACAAACATTGTGACACTATTTTAGGCAGAGACAACTCATGAAAACTTTTCATAATTCCTTAAATGATCGATATGGTTTTGACTAAAATGCTCACCAATATTAATAGACCTAAGTATCTTATCATTTTTCCTGGTTGATTCTCAACTTTTCTTTCATGAAAACTTTGAATACCTAGAAGGTTCCAGTCTTAATGTTTATCCAGATAAACATGTTCACACGAAGTCAATTTTACTATGATTGTGGTTTATTTGAGTAGTCCATTAGTGCAAACTAAATGAATCTGATATTATCATATCACCAAGTAATGTAGTAATCATCTATCTTGATAAACATGATTTGAATTCATCATAAGAATTGAAATTAAATGATATCCAAGATCCGATCCAACTGGATACCTTGTAATGCATTTCATTATGACAACAATTCCACAAATATTTTTTATCCAAACTTTTGGATGTATTCGAATTAGTACATATCATGGATAGTTTGAATGTCCTGTTAGTTAAAACTAATTCCAATAGATATTTACACTATCACATAGTGTTTCTATCATATGTTTTAATAAATATGAGTCGCATTTATCATAAGAAATGTAGTCAAATGAGTTACAAAATCATATCCAATTAGATCTTTGCAATGTAATTCTCAGTTTCAAGAATATGAATTCATAATATTACATATCATTTAAATATTTGAATCAACCTTTTCAACTGTTGTCAACAGAGCAGTTTCATAGATTTCATGACTTTCTTTTAAATACAAAACATATGAAATGCTCTACATTTAAATGAGTCAGGATAATCTCATGAAATTTATATAATTCTTTTAATCATAAGACCATAGACTAACCATTTAGGAGAGTGAGATATATTTTGATCCTATGAATAATAACAAGGGCCCGATACTCATGACCACATCTGTTTCTCCTTGTTTCAATCCATTTAGTCCTTTATAGTTACTACACATTCTTGCAAATGTTAGTATTTTATCCTCAGTAAAATATTTAAGGATTGGAAGTAATGTTACAATGGTGTTACGAATTTATATATAACTGATTGTAGATGAAACATTCATGAGAACGAGTTGTTGTTTGATCCTATGGAAAGTAGCATCGGCTTGTAATCCATGATTAAATTAGTTTCAATCTTAACCATTAGACTTATTAGGCATTACTGATTTCTTAGTCCTTTTTCTTGTTTTGGAAACGATAGTTTATCAGAACAAGTCTTGGAATAAGAATAAGATTTCCTATTGTCCTTGGCATTTTTCTTATCTATTGACTAATGATAGGTCTTGGAAACGACAGTTTATCAAAATAAGTCTTAGAAAAAGAATTAGCCTTCCTATTGTCCTTCCTTCTTTTTGACACTTCTATTCATTATAGTCAATATGGGAGCATTTGAAAAAAGATTTTTTATGATTGGCCCATTTCAGTCCCAAAAGGTCTCTACATGTCATTCAACTCCTTAATGGACATTTTCAAATTGTTCATATCAAAACTACAATGAACTGGTTATATGTACATATCATCTAGTTGACTACGATAACAACAATCAACACTTAGCTTAAGTAAATTCCATTTTACTTCAATATGTTTATATGATAACCGTTCTTAACAGTTTTGGCATGTAGTGGTCTCATAAATAAGATGGTGAGCCAACCATGCAATAGTGTGTAATCCTTGATTATGTCATTGCTCTCAAATTGATGTGTCGATTAACCACAGACACTCCGCCAACAAACCACAACCATAAGTGTCATATCATATTCTTATTACATGTCAAATTTATGTGTCAGTTAACCACACACGCTCCATAAATAGACAATAAGGAATAATGTGTGTTAACCATAGGTTAGCAACTATTTACATTTTCCTAATATAAATAGAAATTGGATTTTGTTCTAGTACTTTATATATTATATTCTTAATGAGACATCGTCCTGTCAAACCCTTTTGGCTAACGATAATCCACCACACAAAGAAGCGGTGAATGAAAAAGACACTCATTTAATGGTTATTTTATAGGTTGTTTCCTTATACCTCTCTTATTGTATGACTTCATTAATGAGACCCAATCTTGATTTTACTACCGACTATTAATTAAACATGTGAGGACACATATTTTATTATTTTTTACATATAGTAATTGTATTACAAGTATAAATGTTTTTGGTATTTAGATATTCATTTTATAAACTTTTATAATAATATGAAGGGTAAATTTTAAAAAATTTAAAATTATATAATTTAAACAATTTATCTTTAACTAACTTTTAATTAATTAATTTTAAATCATTATCTAAAATTTCAAATTACTTCGGCATACTTATCCTCTTAGTTTAATTATCTAATTTTAACAGATTAAAATAATATTTAAAACTAAAGATAAACCCTAAAATTCTAAATTATAGCAAAAATCTCGAAATCTTCTAATCAGCAGAAAGTGCGCCGCGTCCAAGTCTAGGCGCAGCGCCCCATGCAACTAGGTGAAGAGAGGGGTGGCAGAAGCAATTGGTTCCGTTGGTCGATTTAGAAAGGGAACGGTGGTCGGTGGGGGGAGGGTTGTGATAATAGAGGATTTGGTTGTGTAGTGGTCGACGGTGAGTGTAACATCGGCAGATTCAGGCTAGCCAATTTAGAAATAATAAGTGTTAATCGGTCAAATGAAAGATGATATAGATGATGAGAGATGAAAGATGATATAGATGATGAGAGATGAAATATGAAATAGATGATGAGAGGCCTTGACTTTAAAGATGACATAATCTAGCAGAGTATAGATGACAACCACGAACTATTATAGACAGTACAGTGGAACAGTAGCAGGCTTGTAACCTGTAGGTGTTTGTGAATCATGTGTTCATCAGATGTACTCTAAAAACCATTGACATGTATTGTGGGTGGACTCCCTAAAATAATATTATCAATAAAGAAGATGATCCCATTAACTTAGTGCCTAATAGATAAACACTGCCAGCTATGGACTTAGTGCCTACTAGATAAACATTGGGAGCTATGGACTTAGTACCTATTAGATAAACGATGGAAGCGATAGACTTCATGCCCATTCCTTAGGAATAAATATAGAAGAAAACCTAATGTCAAGTATCATGGAGGAATCGCTAAACTAATACCTCAGCATAGATGATCCTTATGGTAGATCCTAAATAATAAACAAGATAATGAGGATGGGAAATTGGGTTAATTGTTTGATGATTAAACATATTAATTATATTATTGTAGGTTGAAAATGTTGGATTAGTGTCTAAGTCCATAACTATTTTGGTATGTACTTGACCCGATGGTGCATGGTCCTTTTGGGTTGCCTTCACCAAAGCAACTTGATTGGAGAAATAAATAAAGAGAGAGGTTATTATGATTTATTCATATGTTATAAGAAAAATATATTAAAGGAGAAATCATATTTGTTTAATTAATATTGGTCAATAATTAATTAATAATTAATTTTGTGATCAAATGTAATTTATTAAACTAGAGGGGTTGAATTGTAATTATGTTATAGTTACAAAATATGGTAATGGTTATAATAAATATGGGTTGAACGAATTCAAGGAGATAAGGATCCTTGAAATCGTCCAAAGGATAAAAGATAAGGGTTTTCAAGGCTTATCTTATGGTTGCTTGGTGGGCAAGCAACTAGATAAGGATAAGGACTGAAACCTAATCTCTACACCTATATAAATAACCCTAAGGCCATAAGAATTCGTCCATGCCTTGTCTAGGGTTCCTAGAAACGAATTTTATACCTCTTCCCTCTCTCTCTTGCTTCTCCATTTGCTCTTGGTGTTTGTGAACCATTAGAGGAGTGACACTTGTGACTCTAAGCCTTCCAAAGTCAATACAAGGAGATTTGGGATTGTTATTGCTACATAACAATCAAGGTAATATTATAAACCTATTCTTATGTTAATATGATTACTTATATGCAAGAATTAGGGTTTCTTTATGTGTTCATAATGTTGTGTATCTAATAGTGAAAACATAGATCCAATTCTAGGGTTGCATGCACACATAGGATTGTTTGTACAAATCCCATCAGTGGTATCAGAGCCTTTGGTTAACTTGTTTTCAATTAGTATTATACAATTGTATGAACTTGACATATTAGGGTTTATAGCCAATAAACCCTAGGAGGCTAGAAATTTCGAGATTAGGGTTTCTATACCCTAATTTGCGAAAATTTGAAAGGGTTTCAAATCCTTTACTTAAGCCTCAAGATTTCGAAATCTAGGGTTTGAAAAACCCCATGAAATTTGAAATTAGCCTCCTCCCCAAGATAAGATCCTAAATTTTAGGGATTTGGATTATCCCATATCTTGTAATTATCCTCTACTTGTTATATATGGTAATTGTAGATTTTGCATTATCCTAACCATAATTTCGAAATCTAGAGAGATAATTAAGGGATTAGGATATCTTAAATGTATAAATGGTAATTATCCTCATGATTTAGATAATCCCTTATGATTTAATAATTAAATTAATAGTCAAATTGAAGATAATTATTAAATCAAGAGTTTTAATATTTAAAATATTAATTTATATGGCATAAATTCGAAAATTTAAGAGAGATTAAAACTAAATTGTTTTGAAAAGTTTCAAAACTTGCCCTCAAGTTTTGGAATTTAAAAGTTGATTAAAAGTTTAATTAGGATGTTAAATTCTAAAACCCTAGTATTGTTTTGAAAAGGTTCAAATTACACCCTTATGGTTTTATTAATTAATTAAGGTGTATAATTAAAAGAAGTTTAATAAATCCATAAAAGTTTTGGTTTACAATTAAAAATATAATTGTTATATTTGACCACCTAGTATTTTAAAGTGTAAAACACACCCTATACTATATATAACATTAAAAGTCTAACATTATATATATGAATGAGTAAAAGTCAGTCTTACCGTTAGTAGGACTCATTCACGAAGTTGGTCTATAAGGGGTGTTTAAGGAAATTGCCTATAAAATGGCGATTGAATGGGTATCCACTCTTACCCACCGCACTCTTGACTAGTGGAGGGTCGTTAGCCGAACGGGTAGGATAGGACGAAACCTTCCATTATAAGTATAATGAATTATTAACGTAACTAAATGTTTTCATAAAATTCCCAATCTTAGTTACTTAGGTAAAAGTGAATTGATGCAATTCCATGAAATTACACTTTGTACCCTTGCGAAGACGTTAGTGGAGCGTGTGTGGTTTACCGGCACACTAAATGGTTCTAAGTGAAGGTAGCAAAGGGTGACTCAATGTTTGTCATAGTTCGGTGGAGCATGTGTGGTTTATCGGCACATCGAATAGATGACTGTAACATGTGAGGGCACCATGTAAGTTTGCATGGTTATTCACACCCGCTTTGTGATCCTCGGCATCCCAGTCACAAACAAGAGGGGCATATCGAGATTTAAACATGCCATTGAAAGTTCAATGAATCTCAAAGGATCTAGGAGTTTTCATAGATTTAAAACTTAAATTCTTTTTTGTTTTTCGTGGTGGAAATTAGTGAATCGTCATTCACTGACCTTCAAATGTTCTGCAATTTGGGTTACGACATCCCTCTCCCGAGTTGTAGAATATTGTGTTGGGTCCTAGCCTTAGTAACTCATTTGGGTGATTTACTAAGGACTCAATCAATCAACTAACTTGAATTCATTTTCTCTCGTTTTGTAGATGTCAAAGTTCGACAACTATGGTCTTCCCAAATCCCGTGGAACAAGCTTTCCACATGAAGATGATATTCCACGATTCGATCGAGGAACAAGAGATCATACTTCACTTCCTCCTCCTCCTCCCATTATTCTCCCTAACCCACAAGTTCGAAGGCTTGAAAAGTTCAAGATCACTCAAGCCCTTTTGGCAAGTAAACATAAAGAAGGAAAGTCGGTGTGTGCACACGTCATAAGGATGAAGTCACACATTGATAGGTTAAGAATGTTGGGATCCGTTGTCTGTGAGGAAATGGCTGTTGATTGGGTTCTTCAGTCACTTCCTAACTCGTATAGTGAGTTTGTAAGAGAGTACTATATGATGAACCACAACGTGACCCTTATAGATCTCACCTATATGCTTATTGCTGCTGAATCAGAAATGTTTTGGCGCAATGGAAAAGCAAAGTTAATTGGTGAATCTGCCTTCAAGACCTCTATGGACATAGACAATGGCAACGAAAGACATGCTATGATCGAAAAGTTTGATCATAAGAGAAAGGAAATGTCTGAAGTAGTTCCATGTCATGTTCCAAAAGAGTCCATTTGCTTTTATTGCCAAGAAAAGGGCATTGGAGACGAAGCTGCCCCATTTACCTAAGAGATCTAAGAGATGGGAGAGTCGAAACGTATGGCTCTAATATATGTAAAATCCATTAAATAACTCTTTTAAGCTTCTATTCTAGATTCTTAATACATAATGTGATAAGATTACAATTGATGTTTTGAAGGATCGAAGAAAAGAAAGAAAGCTTAAGGGAAGAAGTGAGCAAAATCTAACCGTGAAGGAATGGATTTCGATCGCATTTCTCAAAGATTAGATTCTTGAGCTACTACTTAGAGTTAGAATTAGATTGCTAAGAAAGATGTATTAGCATAGTTTTTCAATGAATTGCATTGTAAGGACAAAATTTTTTCCGCAATAAAATAAATTTTGATTTTATATTATTTATTTATCCTTGCAATGGCGTATATGAAAAATTGGTGTTTGGATGTTTCTATTATTAGCAATAATGGATTTGGTTCTTATTATGTTATTTATGGAGAGTCGAGAATTTACCAAATAGGGAGAGTTTCTCATCGCCCAAGTTTCAATTGGACAGAAACTTGGAATCATGCAACTTGGTTGCACGATGAATGAGAAATTTCATATTTGGAAATTAGACTAATTCATTGACAAAGTGTCAAGTGAAGGACTTGGAGATCGAATACACAAAGTGGCGTGTTGATCAAGTCCACCATAAGAGTAACAAAGATATTTTTCATGATTTACTAAAGGTTTAGTAAATATTATTATACTTACAAGATTAAGTGTAATTCTGAATTGATTGGAAAAGTTTAAATCAATAGCAGAACGAATAAGAAGAATCAAGTAGGCAGAAAGATAAAAGTTTCTCCATTCTAAGAAGAAAGGAGAGTACCTTTTATGCTTTATGATAGGTCTTAATGATTAAGAACCATATCTCAATTGATCCTCTAAGTGAGTCTTAGTACAATTGTATGTTTAAGAAGAGGAATCGAGGATTGAAGAAATGGTTAAATCAAGAAGTCAATCATACTTCGTTCCAAAACAAGTCTTAAAGTTAAGATTGTGACATTAAGTGAAAAGTATTAAGAAGGTTTATAACATTCATCAAATGTGGAAATTTGTGATGTCTTGGATAAGACAAAGACCAACTAGGACCAATTTATGAAGTGTTTGATAAAAGCTACACTAACTCTTGAATATTTGTTTGTCAAGAAATGGTTGTTGACAAGAGAATCTTATATGTCAAGGAGTCAGTGGGAGTCTTAATGGTCTTGAAAGGTTTCAAGAACAATTCAAATAAACCTTATCGATCATCACTAGCACACGAGTTGAGGTTTACAACCTATCGTGTTGACATTATTTTGTTTCTGTGTCAATCCAATCGAGTTAATTATGCATGTGAATCCTATGAGTTCTCATTTGAATGCATAAAAGGCAAGGACCTTGATCAATGGAAAGTAAATTGATAAGAAAAGGTGAGCTGCTTAACAACTTGGAAGACATGGTGGGCAGCTGTGCTACCATAAGGCAAGAAATCGAGATTAAGAAAGTTCGATCCATATGAGTTTGAATTTGTCGTAAACCTTGTTTTTAACAAATTCACATGGATAGGAACAAATACACCGTTTAAATCTAAGTGTCATAAGATTTCCTCCTTCATGAAAATGATTGTGAGGAAATGCTTTCACTAAGAAAGATTTAAGAAGATAGTGATTGTAAAATTGCATTCTCGAATTCGATTATGGTTACGGTATCCCTTTCCATAATTTGAATTGTGAGTTTTGGCAATTAGTCTTAAGTGTTTAGACACACATATGAACTATCGAAGGCAAAGGTGTATAAGTTCAAGAAGCCTTGATAAAAGATTATCAAAGCACTAAGTATGAGAAACATGAACTTAAGAAATTCAATAAGCATTGTTTTTCTGAAAGTTAAGCTGTTTCTGAATACATGTCGAAGCTAGTAGGAGCATAAGTGTTATGTTTATAATAATCATGATGGTAGTGGGAGCATAAAAGTTATGATTATATGATTATTAAGGCACCTATTGCAAGTTGGCAATATTAATTATAGAAAACAAGAGTTATACCTTGCAAAGTCGTAAGGGTTGTAATGTTGTTTTGCTATAATTAAGGGAGAGAATATTATGCTTCATTTCAAATCTAAAGGATTAGGTTGAGAAATGTTAATAAATTTAGTTAAAGGTAAATAGTGTGTTATTAAATTTTCGATTATGATTACGGCATTCCTCTTCACAATTCGAATTTTGAGAACATAGAAAATAAAACATTATGCGTCGTGTCCCATACGCTTCGAGTATAGGATCGATTGCAAATGCTTTAATGTTTGACCATTCTAAAATTTTCCAAATGTCTAGCGCATTTAGAGGGAAAAAGGACTAGAATCGGTTTAGACTAAAATAATTAAACAACTATCAAAGGACAATCCAAGTTCGACGAGGATTGGTTGCTTGTGAGTAGTTGGAAGTATAGTATTGGAAGATATGGAAATGTTTTCATATTGGATGGACCATATCGACATTATTAGGAATAAATAAGATTCTATTAAGAATAAGTTGTCATATGGAAAATATGGAAATGTATCCACATTGGGAATTGAATATTGATAATCTATGACTAGATTTGAAACTTTTATGCAAAAGGATGTTCAAAGGAATGTACTTTGAGTGAGAGACATCATATCTAAGGAATTGTCTTGTAACAATTTCCGATAAAAGACTTTGTAATATCATTGGCAATAGTCTTTGTGACTTTTGTGCAGTGACATTACGAAAGTATAAGTTGCATAGAATGTTAGAATCTAGCATATTCTATAAGTACCAAGAATTTGATATTCTTTCACTTATGAAAAGGATTTGGAGTTGTGAAATGAGAATGATTGGAAATGTGTTCAATGTGATCTATTTCACAAAGTAAGAACCATAGGTAAACATTGTGTGCATGCTAGGAGCATGGGACAAGTGTTGTAATTCAAGTAAGAAGTTGATTACCCGAAACGACAAAGAATGAGTAATCAATATGGTGATAAATAAAAGGTGTTTTATTTATACTCAAAGGTTTGAGGCCATATGGGATTAGTATTATTCTTGTGTTTCACATTTGCATGTTTTGACTTCCAGAATAATTGAGTTTATTAAGAATAATCGAATTATTCGAACGAGCCACAGTCATTCATATGTTGGAAGTAGATATGAATGAAGACTGTCGTGAATTGGTGTGTGGATTGTCTAAAGAGCATTAGACATAAGCAAATGTTTGCTGCAACGTTCATGAGTGCTTATGAATATGAATTTGAGCATTGGATTAAACCCACGCTCACTTGGATCACTCCATGAATTGCATCACGAGTGATTGGTGAGACGACAACATCTTATATTCTTGAAACCGAGATGTGTGAGTTGTATCTTGCGAATCGGTTGCACATTGATAATATGTAAACGCACTAGTAACTAGGTGTTATAAAACATATTGTTGTGTGTGATTTGGTGAGTGAGTGCAAGCGAGCATTGTATCAAATTTTATCCGTTCCTTTTATCCAAAGAAGGATAAAAGCGATATCTTTGGTCCCTTCGATGATTTTGTGATGACAAACGTAAATGCTCGGCCGAGCTAGGGCTAATTTGATTTGTTCAATTAGTCAGTCGTCATAAATCGGAAATCGAGATATAGTACAAAGAGAATGATTTGAAATCATATCTCATATGATATCTAGAATGGAGGAATATGATCCCTTATCTAAGGACACGCGTATCTGATAGGATCAGAGTTGACAACGGCTTTGGAAAGCTACGATTGCAGATCAGGATCTGAAGTCATACGCATAATAGTTATTAGACTTATCCAAGTGGGAGACTGTTGGATTAGTGTCTAAGTCCATAACTATTTTGGTAAGTACTTGACCCGATGGTGCATGGTCCTTTTGGGTTGCCTTCACCAAAGCAACTTGATTGGAGAAATAAATAAAGAGAGAGGTTATTATGATTTATTAATATGTTATAAGAATAATATATTAAAGGAGAAATCATATTTGTTTAATTAATATTGGTCAATAATTAATTAAGAATTAATTTTGTGATCAAATGTAATTAATTAAACTAGAGGGGCTGAATTGTAATTATGTGATAGTTACAAAATATGGTAATGGTTATAATAAATATGGGTTGAACGAATTCAAGGAGATAAGGATCCTTGAAATCGTCCAAAGGATAAAAGATAAGGGTTTTCAAGGCTTATCTTATGGTTGCTTGGTGGGCAAGCAACTAGATAAGGATAAGGACTGAAACCTAATCTCTACACCTATATAAATAACCCTAAGGCCATAAGAATTCATCCATGCCTTGTCTAGGGTTCCTAGAAACGAATTTTATACCTCTTCCCTCTCTCTCTTGCTTCTCCATTTGCTCTTGGTGTTTGTGAACCATTAGAGGAGTGACACTTGTGACTCTAAGCCTTCCAAAGTCAATACAAGGAGATTTGGGATTGTTACTGCTACATAACAATCAAGGTAATATTATAAACCTATTCTTATGTTAATATGATTACTTATATGCTAGAATTAGGGTTTCTTTATGTGTTCATAATGTTGTGTATCTAATAGTGAAAACATAGATCCAATTCTAGGGTTGCATGCACACATAGGATTGTTTGTACAAATCCCATCAGAAAACCCTATACACTCACTAGGTTTCCCCATCTCACCCACTTAGTTTATTTTATCAAAGGTAGCGATATAAAGGATACATTATGCTGAGGGATTCGAGGAGTATTATGCCACTAGCTTAATTACTGTAAGGCTTGTAATATTTCGTTATTCTTATCTTTTTGTATTGACGATGACAACCCATTTTTTTAATATAAATAAAATACATATCTTCGGAAATGCTTTGATAATATCATTATCATGTTTTTGGGTACAATTTTCGCAATATTATTCCTCAAAAAGGATACTCTGATTTTAAATAAGCATAAACAAATCGGTCTTTTTTATCCGTGAAATTGGGGATGTCATAGTTGGTATCAGAGCATTAGTTTAAGCGAACTAGGAATTTATAGTATTTCTAAACTTAAACTTAGAATGCTAAGCGATGACTGTGAGATGAGTGTCTACTATATTTAGGAAATATGTTGGAATAGACATGAACACTAGCTTATTTTAGGAAAGATGCCTAAATTGCTTTTATATGCTAAATGATTTATGTTATAGCTATAAGATGCCTTATATGATTTAGGATGCTATTGTTTGATCGGATATATGGTCTATTTCCGACCGGATATGGAAATTATATGTGTCAGGCTTCTAAACATTTAATTACGATATTAGAAATGACATGTAGCTTTTCGAAGTAATAAGGAGGACTTATATGTCTATCATAAATGAAATGAAACCTTCCCTATCTATATTATCGTCTCAATACATCAAATGCCTACTTTGGTGTATAGAACATCATGGTAAAGACTCGTAGCGGACTAGGAAATATTAAAAGAAGTTGAAAGCCTGAGCCTAAGCATGTGATAGGTCAAGCATAATTTGTTGCACCTACACCCGAATCTATCACAAAGGCAGAAGTTCATGCAATAATGTGAATGATGTTAGATTAAGAAAACAGACAAAATAAGGAGGCTTACAATACTGAATGATACATATCGAAAGAGATCGATGATAAGACTTGTGGTGTAATTCATGAAGTCGTCCCATCGTCTGGGGTTTCCACCACCAACCGAGTTGAAGCAGAATTGTTGTTGAAGGTACGCATGGAAGATGTCCTAGTAGAGTCTAAGGAAATTTGTATTTGGACACATTCGTATGTGTTAAATCGTTTTGTGATTTTTGGAAATAAGAACTTTGGGCCTGTGAGGAAATTCTTGGGACAACTATAAGTAGGTGTGAAAGGTAGTAGAGGCCTATACTAGCGTAAGCAGAGGACTCGCACTTGGATCAGGGAAAGTTACAAGGTTACCAAGGCATTAGTAATTGAGTTTGTTTCATTTATTTCTACCATTACAATCATTTCGGTAATGCCTACAATGATGACTATTATTCCAACCCTAGTGGTCATACTGAATCGAGTCCGGCTTGAGAATAAGTCTGCGAAATAAGTTAATTGGTTTAGAGAACCATTTTCAATGTTGTATCCGACTTAAAAAGGAGGTTAAAGAAATGGATAGTCAAAGCAATCAACAGAAGTCCCTCGACCGTCGTTAAGGCTAAGCAACCTGTAGCTAGAATTACTACGTGCCATAATGAGATTATATCACATTAGAAAATGAAGGAATATGTCATCCATGTTGGAGTCTGATTCAAAAGACTTGAGTCTAGTCATTGTATCATACGACGAAAGTTCATTAGATGCACAACCCATCAATCTGTTATGGTAATCGAAGTAAATACCTTATCTTAAGTTAAGTCTATTTAAGAAGGAGCATAAGTCTCCAATAAGGATCGAGTTTGTAACTCGAAGGTTACAATTGAAAGTCCAACATAGGATAAAGAGCGGGTGTAAGTTTGAGCACCAACAATAGTTAAGAAGTCCTAGGATAAGATACTTATTTGAAGGGATATAAGAGTTATGGTTATTACCTATGATGAAAAGTTAAAGTGCAGATTCATCATACAAGCGATGTTTTCTTGATGATTCCAGGATGTAATCATCCTAATGAAGAGACAATTGTAACACCAGCATATTTGGGCTAGCCAATTTAGAGATAATGAGCGTTAAAAATGACTTTTTGATAAAAAGATTATTTTGGAAAAATAACCTTAACAAAAGTTAAAGTATATGTATATCGTAAAAAGTAAATTTTTGATAAAATACATTTTAGCCTTAGTGATCTAAATGAAAGTTGAAGTAATAGTTAAACCAAGAGTGTGCATATAGAGAACTTCTAAATCCGACTTCATTAGAGGAAGTTAGAATTTTTCTAAGATTCAAAATAGAAGTATACAGCTCAAAAATTGATCTTTAGATCAGTCGATTTTTAGCAGAAACAATCTAAATAAGAATTGAAGATATCGTTAATAGTTGTTCAACGATATAAAGACAGACAGAAACGGATGTCGAATGAAAAAGTTATGAATTTTTAACGGTCTTTAACTATCTAAGTGTTAGAATATAACTTTAAATATAAGGTCAAAACTTGCCACTAGAATTTAAGCGAAAGTTGTAGATCCCATCGATAGCTACGCGTGGATATAAGAACATCAAAAATAGAGCTCGTATGCAAGAGTTATTGATTTTGTAAGATAATTAATTGTCGGATTAACAAGAGTGTGACACGTGTCGCAATCTGGCAAACCCCTTCCTCCCCAAGGCGTTTGATTTGATGGTGAAACATGGCCCTAGTATGCCCAGTGTAAGTGGAGTACGTCCAACGTAATTTGGAGTATGCCCATCGAACTGGGCTCCTGGCAGCCTATAAATAAAAGCCAAATTTCATTCATTTCTTCACACCTTTTCATTCCAATCTCTCCCATCCCCCCTCCCAGCCCAAGGTCCCTAGGCCTTGTTCTAGTACTTCCTAAGGGTTAGTAGCGAAGCTCCAGAGCGTCAGAAAGCCCTGAGAAATAGAGCTTTTAGTTTGGATGTTCTGCCCGTGCAAAGTCTGGTTTCTCGCTAAAAAACTTGTAAGTTGAGTTATGTTTACCGTGCTTCAAGTATAGCTTATGTTTAAGTTCATTATCGTTATTATGAACCTATAAACAAGATTTATCAATGATTCTAATTTGTTATATTGATTGATATACTTACGAGGATGATGGCAAGGCTAGATTTAATGAGGTGTTTAAAGTGGGCTTTCCAAACAGTATACTCTTTATACCAAACAGACCCTACCTCTGATATGATCTTATCTAGTTGTCTCTTATCAGCTATAGATCAGTAGACTTCGAATTAATGATGAATCTAGACTAATAATTAGTCGCAAGAAATATTAGACTAAGACTTAGTGATAATGACATTAGGCCACGTCAAAGGAAAAGACAATTGCTAGAAGTGAAGCGTTGTCCGAGTTTCGAGTCGTCACTTTAACAAGTGAGTGCATAGTTACTTTAATCCTACACATAGATATGAAGTATTTAAGATAATTACATGCTATATGTGCCTATTATCTATGTTCCTAATATCTATGCTAGATGAACGATTTATAAATGTTTTACTTGATTTAAATCGTATATGTGTTTTTATACCTATAAATATATTGGGTAAAGATAGGTAGATGAAAGATGATATAAATGATGAGAGATAAAAGATGATATAGATGATGAGACATGAAAGATGAAATAGATGATGAGAGGCCTTAACTATATATATGACGTCATCTAGCAAAGTATAGATGACAACCACAGACTATTCTAGACAGTCTAGTGGAACGCTAACATGCTAGCAACATGTAGGTGTTTGTGCACCAATTGTTCATCATATGTAATCTAAAAATCCATTGACATGTATTGTGGGTGGACTCCATAAAATAATATTGTCAATAAAGAAGACGATCCCATGGACTTAGTGCCTATTAGATAAACACTGGCAGCTATGGACTTAGTGCCTAATAGATAAACACTAACAGCAATGGACTTAGTGCCATATAGATAATACCTGGAAGAGATGGACTTCGTGCCTATTCCTTAGGACAAATCCTTAGGAATAAATATAGAAGAAAAACCTATTGAAAAGTATCATGGAGGAATCCATGAAGTAATATGTAATATCCGGATTTCCAGGTATCATAATTCAAGTATTTCTTTTGAGCTAAGAAGAGGTACTCGACGAGTTGGCACCTAAACTCATCAAGTATGATCGCGACTGATGACTAGGATTAATGAATGGACTCGACGAGTCGGTGAGGAGACTCGACGAGTCCGCGCTACTGGCAAAAACCCTAAATCTTTGGGCATGAGCCCTATTTAAAGGCATTTATTGCCTTCATTAGCGACTACCTTCCCAGAAGAGAGAACCCTAGCGAGCTTGAGTGTGTTGAGTGAGAGGAAGAGCTATCTTGAGCTTTTTGGTGTGATTTTTCAAGGAAGGAGGAGAGTTCCAGCAAGAGGGATCAAGGAGGGTTGTTGTTCTGATTCATTCAAGCAAGGAGTTTCATTCTGAGGTACAAAATGAACCCCCTTTCCTTCCCTATTGTGTATATTCCATTTTGGGGTTAGGGCTTGAATCACTTCACCTTTTGGGTTTTGAATGCCTCAAACCCCTCTTGCTAGTTTGTGTTATAGATCCGGACCCTTCTAGGTCCAGAGTGTCACACCCCAAAACCAAGAACGGCGGAAACGTTCTGGGGCGGAGGACGTCATGTACAGTATCACAACACAGTAAATGTAAATAAGCAAACAACATCATCCATTGCATTAAATATATAATTTTAATACAAGCAGGTTCCGTACAGTTTTAGACACCAAAAATATAATGTAAATCAAAATAATATGATGAGTCTTGAATGCGCTCCATCTTCTCAAAAGCTGGCATCGGTACCTGTCTACTGATGACCTGAGAATACAAGTTATTTTGAAAGAGTTTATCAACATTAACCTGGTGAGTTCATAAGTATCTTAGTGTCGGTGTTTGTTATCAAAACGTTTGAACGTGTCACAAGTATAAGTTTGTAAAATGTATGTAAGTGTTTGTAAAAGTTTGAATCTCTCAGAAAAACCTATATTTTCTATTAAAGTAGCCTTCTACCAAGGCTTAACTGTTTTGTATGCTCGTTTGTTGTAAAAGTGTGTAATTTCCCAAGTGTAACTATCATTTAACAAATATAGTTTGTACATTAATGTTTAAGTGAGGTTATCACTAAAAATATGTAATGGGTAAATCATTGTAGTACTGTAGTTTTGTATTATAGGAACTACTGATGTACTAACTACCTTAAACCGGATTTATATTAAGGTATAATGTGATAATTGCACCATACTATCGATTGGTAACAACGACATACGAATGGTCGTAATAACGGAATGACGTTTGGCACCCGCAGACCTGCAGGTCCGGCTGTAGCTAGCAGCAAGGTGTAGGATAGTCAATCCAGTATAGATCTATACGCAAACTCACACTCTCCCTCCAAGAGAATTCTGGCTACAACTCGGGCCATGACATTTAAGGCATGCTCCGATCCAGTGGATCATAATTGTTATCGTATTCTTGTATATGTAATGTTTCTCGTTCTAGTATAGTTGTATATGTTCTCCTCCTAGTATAGTTGTATATGTTCTCTTTCTAGTATAGTTGTATATGTTCTCATCCTAGTATAGTTGTATATGTTCTCTTTCTAGTATAGTTGTATATGTTCTCATCCTAGTATAGTTGTATATGTTCTCTTTCTAGTATAGTTGTATATGTTCTCATAGTAATGTAATGTATAGACTCATGAATGAACTGACTCATTGATCTAATAGTTGTAGTAGTATGATCCTGTGTTACCTCGATGGTAACTTACTAGTAATGTGTATAGTACGCATGAATATGGAAGTACTTTTATGTCTATATATGTATAATTGATATATAACTAATATTGAAACGACCTTCGGATGGTCACCCGAAATCCCACCAGACCACATCCAAATCGAGAAAAAGGAAATAGGGCGGATGGCCTTCCTAAGCCCTTTAAACATTGCTTATATATCTATTCATATATGGGCATGCAATTTATAAGAAGTATAACAAAGTTTAAATAAAAGTATTTGGTAAGTAAAAGAGTTCGTAAAACATTTTGAAGTAAAGCAGTTTGATAAACAGTTTGAACAGTGATAAAATCATTGGTTTTCTAGTTATTAATCACATGTGATTAATGCAATCACATGTGATTGATTTCAATAACTATAAGCATTGAACTTGTATCCCGCCACCATAAAGTATTTAAAACATTTAAAAGTATTTCAAAGGTTAATTAAAGGGGTATGAACTCACATGTGGTGATTGGTTTGGATTGTCGTGTCGGATACCGTGCTAGGTGGCAAACGGAGACTTGTTCACACGCACGAGCCTAGTTATCATATAATGAGCATATATATAACTAATTAGCCAAATAATAGCTTAATGAAATAAGTTGGGACACTCAGGAACATGTAAACACTTGGTATAAGTGTTGTACGTCCTAATGGTTGCATCTAAGTTGCTATGGGACAAGGCTAAAGGGGTTTAATGTACCAAATGACCTTGTATATGAGTTTACCACCCAAAAAACCCCACCCTTGGAGTTTACGGTCGTAAACCCTTGAGTTTACGGCCGTGAACTCTTGACTTGGTGGTTTTGGGTGTTTTAAAGTGTTAAATGATTTCTAGAATAAGCCTAGCATTGGTGGTTTAATCCTTTAGGTAGTTTAGGGCCTTAGAATGCTCCTTTGAGGAGTTTACGGCCTAAAGACCATACCCCTTAGAGTTTACGGTCGTAAACTCTCATGGGGTGGATGTTTTAATTCTTTTAAGTCTCTTGCACAAGTAGGATAATTTCTAGGCTTTTGATTTAGGCTAAGGGGGACTTTAGGCACACTTTGGTGCCTTTACTTGGAGTTTACGGCCCAAGAGCATTTCTTGGCCGTAAACTCCCTTTTAGGGATGATTTTGATGTGTTTTAGCCCCCATTTTAGCTACAAGTATTTGAGGGTAATAGTCTAAAGCCTTAGGGGGTGATTAGGGCACTTTAAGCCCTTGAAAAAGGTGTTTACGGTCCAAGAAATTCTTGGGCCGTAAACTCCTAAAACTATATGATTTTGATTGTTTTCTAGTCTCAAATGAACATACGTATCATCCTAAGGTAGTTACCTAACAAGGAAATGGGACTAGATAGCCTTAAAGCTCCATTTTGGAGTTTACTCCCCAAGAACGTTCTTGGGCGGTAAACTCCCGGATCTCATATATTAGACATGTAATCTATGTTATTAAGCATAAAACAAGTAATAAAACACAACTAGGGAAGTGGACTCACGACTTGGGATGAAAACCCGAAGATCCGTGAGAGAGAAATTGGCTTTTCTCTAGTTGGAAATGTGAATAATGAATAATTTAGTTCTGAAATCTATTTATAGTCCTGAAATATTTTGGCAGAAAATATTTTATTCTGGAATTGGACTCTAACATGATGAAGTGTTGAAATGCTCAAGTTTCACAAACCCATGAGCATCCACTCTCCTGATATCTCCTTAAATGTAAACCCTAATGTACACAACTTATTCGGAAAAGTCTAAAGTTCATTGAAACTGGACTAGCTTCTATTGAATAGTTAATGTTCAAACCAAATGGAAATTTCGAGTTGTCACATCATCCCCCCGTTAAAAGGAATTTCGTCCTGAAATTAGAATTTAAGCAAACAAGAAGTTACAAATAATTAAGCGAAAAGATGAGGGTATTTCCATTTCATCTGATCCTCGCGTTCCCAAGTGAATTCTAGTCCTCGCTTGGCATTCCAGCGGACCTTCACGATAGGGATACGGCTTTGCTTCGTCTGCTTGACCTCACGGTCCATGATCTCTACTGGTTCTTCCACGAAGTTGAGGCTCTCGTTGATCTCGATCTCGTCGAGTGGGATTACAAGAGTCTCGTCGGACAGGCACTTTTTCAAGTTAGATACGTGGAATGTAGAATGTACGTTACGAAGTGCGTCGGGTAGGTCGAGTTTGTAAGCTACGGGGCCGAATCTTGCAAGAATCTCGAAAGGCCCTATGTACCTCGGATTAAGCTTCCTACGCTTTCCGAAGCGTATCAAGCCCTTCCAGGATGAGACTTTGAGAAGGACTCGGTCTCCCACCTGAAATTCCAAAGGTTTTCTTCGTTTATCAGCGTAGCTCTTCTGTCGGTCTCTAGAGGCTTTTAATCGTTCACGGATCTGAACGATTTTCTCTATCGTTTCCCGAATGATCTCCGGACCGGTGAGAGTACTGTCGGAAGCTTGCCCCCTGGCTAATTGGGTATCACCCACCTCAGCCCAGCACAGAGGGGATCTGCACTTTCGGCCGTAGAGGGCTTCAAATGGAGCAGCCTTGATGCTCGTGTGATAACTGTTATTATAGGAAAACTCGACAAGGAGTAAATGAGTATCCCATGCCTTCCCAAAGTCAATCACGCAGGCTCGCAACATGTCTTCCAGTGTTTGGATGGTCCGCTCACTCTATCCGTCGGTCTGTGGATGGTAGGCTGTGCTCATGTCTAGCCTTGTTCCTAAGGAATGTTGTAGTGATTGCCAGAATTTTGAGGTGAACCTACTATCTCTATCAGAGATAATGGACATAGGTACACCATGAAGCCGTACGATTTCCCTAATGTATGTTCTTGTAAGTTTCTCCATCTTGTCAGTTTCTTTGATAGGCAGAAAGTGTGCAGACTTGGTCAATCTATCGACGATGACCCATATGGTATCAAGTCCACCCGTTGTCTTGGGCAACTTGGTTATGAAATCCATAGTGATCCGCTCCCACTTCCATTCTGGAATCTCTGGTTGTCGCAGTAAACCAGAGGGCTTCTGGTACTCGACCTTAACCTTTGCGCAAGTAAGGCATTTACTTACAAAGGTAGCAATCTCTGCTTTCATATTAGGTCACCAGTATAGCTTTTTAAGATCCAGATACATCTTATCTGAACCTGGGTGGACGGAATACTGAGTGTTGTGTGCCTCGGTCATGACCAAGTCTCGGAAACCACCGTGTTTCGGTGTCCAGATCCGGTTCATGAAATATAAGGCTCCGTCACCCTTGGCTTCTAAATTCTTGTCCATTCCTCTAAGGGATTCACTCGTCACATTTTCAGGTTTCATGGCTTCAAGTTGGGCCGCCTGAATTTGCTTAGACAAGTGTGAATGGATGGTTATCGACAATGACTTGACTTTGCGACCAGAATATTCTTTCCGACTTAGGGCGTCTGCTACTACGTTGGCTTTACCCGGATGATAACGAACATCGCATTCGTAGTCACTGAGTAGCTCAACCCACCGTCGTTATCTCATGTTGAGCTCTTTCTGATCGAAAATGTGTTGTAAACTCTTGTGGTCGGTAAAGATAGTGCTTTTCGTTCTGTACAAGTAATGTCTCCAGATCTTTAGAGCAAACACCACTGCTCCCAGTTCAAGATCGTGGGTCGTGTAGTTAACCTCGTGTGTCTTCAACTGTCTCGAGGCGTAGGCGATGACCTTACCTCGCTGCATCAAAACACACCCGAGCCCTTGATTCGATGCATCGCAATAGACTACGAAGTCTTCTATCCCTTCGGGGAGGGATAGTATTGACGCGGTGCACAACGCTCGCTTGAGCGTTTGGAACGCTCTCTCTTGTTTCTCTTCCCAGTCAAAGGCCACGCCTTTCTGGGTCAAGGTTGTAAGGGGTTTCGCTATTCGGGAGAAGTTCTGAATGAATCTGCGGTAGTAGCCAGCGAGACCTAGAAATTTACGAATTTATGTAGGTGTCTTGGGTGCTGACCAGTTCTCAATGGCTTTAATTTTGGATGGGTCCACGTGGATTCCCTCTTCGCTTACCACGTGTCCTAAGAATTCGACTCTTCGGATCCAAAATTCACATTTTGAGAACTTTGCATAAAGTTTCTCCTTTCGTAATGTCCCTAGAACTTGTCGCAGGTGATCGCCATGCTCTTCCCTACTGCGGGAGTAGATCAGGATGTCGTCAATGAAAAAGATGACGAACTGATCCAAGTAAAGTTGGCATACTCTATTCATCAGATCCATGAAGACTGCGGGCGCATTGGTCAATCCAAATGGCATCACCACGAACTCGTAATGTCCGTAACGAGTTCGAAAGGCTATCTTCGGCACATCCTCCTCTAGTACTCGTAACTGGTGATATCCAGATCCCAGATCAATTTTGGAAAAATAGTTCGCCCCTTGCAGTTGGTCAAAAAGATCGTCTATGAGAGGCAGAGGGTAACGATTCTTGACCGTCAGTTTGTTGAGTTCTCTGTAGTCGATACACATACGGAATGATCCGTCTTTCTTCTTAACGAACAAGACCGGTGCTCCCCAAGGTGAGAAACTTGGCCTTATAAAGCCCTTACTGAGCAGTTCGTTAAGTTGACCAGAGAGTTCCTACATCTCAACTGGTGCTAAGCGGTAGGGCGACTTGGCTACTGGGGTAGCTCCTGGGACTAAGTCGATTCTGAACTCGACCTATCGTTGCGGAGGTAATCCAGGTAGCTCTTCTGGAAAAATGTCGGGGAAGTCGCTCACTAATGGAATGTTCTTTAGTTCTTTCGTTTCGAGGCTCGTGTCGACGACGTGAGCAAGGAATGCATGGTATTCTTTATGCAGATACTTCTGTGCTTGAATACTTGATATAATGCGAAGATTCGCACCAGGTTTGTCGCCGTAGACTATAAGAGTTTCGTTAGATGGGAGGTTTAGATGGACTGCTTTCTCGAAGCACAAGATATCAGCGCGATGAAGAATTAACCAATCCATGTCGATGATAACGTCGAAGCTTTTAATTGAGACCGGCATGAGGTCGATTGGGAATGAATGGTTATCTAGAGTTAGGGTACAACCTAAGTATATGCTATTCGTACTTTCAGTTTTTCCATTAGCCATTTCTACTGTGAACAGTTCTTTGAGTGTGTGTGGTTGTTTCTTAAGCATGCGAGCAAATTTGTGGTTTACGAAGCTTCGCTCCGCTCCACTATCGAACAGAATGCATGCATAGGAGTTATCGAGGAGGAACGTACTAGTTACCACTGTCGGGTCAGCAATTGCTTCCCCGTGTCCTATAGCTAGTACCCTCCCTGCTCCACCAGCATTCTTTGCTTTGGGGAAGTCCCTCTTATAGTGGCCTGCTTCGCCACATCCATAGCAGGGAGGGCTCGCGCCAGAGCCAGGGACCTGGGTGATCGGTTGTGCCGGGAACTTACAGAAACGGACGGTGTGTCCTTTCCTGTTGTAGTTAGAGCACTGCATTTCACGGTAGGGGCCGTTGTGGTGGTAGTTGCATTTGTTGCACTTCGGCAAACTTCCAGCATACTGACCCACCGGAGCAGTAGTAGTAGCAGCAGCAGGGGTTATTGTGGCATGCATTGCCACAATTTGCTGCTTTTTGGCAGCCCGTTGCTTCTTCTTTTCATCCTAGAATTTCCGCTTAGTGTCAGCGGGTTTGGAGGGTTCCGGGATGGCTAGGGTTGTTGTTGTTGCAGGGGTTTTGACTCCATGGTCAATGAGTCGCTGTGCCAGTCGTTTGGCACTGTCGAAGGTAGCGGGGTTTGATGCTAGGACATTCCCCTGATACGGAGGCACTAGCCCCCATATGTACCTTTCGATCTTTTTCCCTTCAGTGGGAACCATATTGGGGCAGAGGGCCACCAGCTCGCTGAATCGGGCAGTATAAGCGATTACGTTGGTGCCCTTCATAGTCAGGTTCCAAAGTTCCTGTTCCAGTTTCTGGACTTCACCCCTCGGGTAGTATTCCTCAATCATGAGGTCTTTCATTGTTTCCCAGCCCATGTCGTTGGCTACGACGAGGGTTAGTGCTTTAACGTGGCCGTTCCACCACGTCAGGGCTTTTCCTTCAAAGGTGCATGCGGCATATTTGACTTTGCTCGCCGCAGGGCATGAACAGATTTCGAAGACTGATTCAGTCTTCTCGGACCATTGCGAGAGGGCAATGACTCCGCCGGTGCCATAGAAAGGCTTCGGCTTGCAATTGGTGAAATCCTTGTAGGAGCACTCTCTCGAGCGCACAGGGGTTTCAACTGGAATTGATTCAACAGGGGTTCCACCTCTGCTGGCATCAGTTGAGTGATACTGAGCCATGGCAGTTGCCATTGCTGCAGCTACGGCAGCATTCAGGGCTGCAGTATCGATGACCAGAGGCGGAGGAGGCTGTGGAGGTGCAGGGTTATTCTTGGGAGATTTGCGAGGAGGCATCTTTCAGCTATAATTTTATAAAGATAAGAAAGATGGTAAGAATCAATTTGTAAGCAACGTGAGACTGACACATGGACTAACTAACCATAGCCCAACAGTTGAATGAGTGTTTGAGATCGCAACAAAGAATATTAGTAGGAAACACAAATGTACAGATTTTTCCCACAGATTCGATAGATGTCAATAATACTAGTATTACTGATGTAATAAGTTCAGGGAAAATCGACCTATCAGTAGGTCTTACATCATACCATACAGAAAATTTTGACAGTTCTTAGATTCCTAATTAGAGTACTGAAAGTTAGGAATATTTTACAGATAAGTGCTACATAGAGCACAGATGTTAAAGGCTATTCCTTAACCAAAAGACAGAGATGTACTAGACATCATCTAATGGAGATGGGAATTCCTCGGGTGAGCCCTGAGGTCGGACACTTGACGAAACACCTCTTGAAGGTGTCGCTCCTGAGCCCTCTGACGGGCTCGAAGTTCCAAGACTTCAGCTTGTGAGGCAGCCAGCTGTTGCTGCAGGGTTTCATTGGTTCTCCGGGTCCATTCCATGTCTTCTTCAAGACGGCGGATACGGACTGTGTTGACACCAGAGTTGGCATCAATCTCCATGGCCCGGTCGATGGCTGCTTGACCTTGCTCAACATTACGAGCTATTCTGCGGATAATGACGGGCAGAGCTCGGTCAGCAGAGCCACCTTCACTGACGTTGTAAAAGCTTCGGTCCCCAAAGTATGGTAAGGGTTGACCCTGTTCATCACTCCAGCGATTCAAGTTGGTTGCCCACAAGGGAGTAGGACCAAGAAAAGCTGGTCGGGGGTTGTTGTTCGGGGCTTGACCTACTAACGGTAGGTTGTTGACTTCAGGCTCAGAGTCGGATCCATCAGAAAAGCCTTCTGCGAGGTGATCATCCAAAGGGATTAGATGCTCATCTTCGGGCTCTTCTTCGATCCACCCGGCATTGCCTTCGTTTGGAAAGTATGGGTCGCCGTGATGGAATCCATCCATTTAAATCTACGCGAGAAGAGAGGTATAAGAATATAGTATGCATGTAACTAGTAGTACAAAATACACCTATAGTATTTAAAGTTTAAGTTCTACTGATCTTCTTGTGGTATTGTTGGTAAGTTTTTAGACTTGTTAACACATCACAACCATTCTAGGGCATATGCTAATCACCCCTCGTACCAGCATAGTTGATCAGGCTATGCCATTCCCAGAACTGACCATACATCCCCGAGCTCACTTGTGATATTTAACAATCATAATACTTTTGTTCTTGTCGTTGTGACACTGATTTTAGTATGAATGCAGACTAGTATACTTAATCAAATATTTTAATATTTAAAGTATAGACTCTGGGTCAGAGTGCTTTAATCCCTAATGGGTTTATAGTTTAGTATATCTTTTATGGGTTGATATACTTCATTCACTATAAACAATGCTCTGATACCAATCTGTCACACCCCAAAACCAAGAACGGCGGAAACGTTCTGGGGCGGAGGACGTCATGTACAGTATCACAACACAGTAAATGTAAATAAGCAAACAACATCATCCATTGCATTAAATATATAATTTTAATACAAGCGGGTTCCGTACAGTTTTAGACACCAAAAATATAATGTAAATCAAAATAATATGATGAGTCTTGAATGCGCTCCATCTTCTCAAAAGCTGGCATCGGTACCTGTCTACTGATGACCTGAGAATACAAGTTATTTTGAAAGAGTTTATCAGCATTAAGCTGGTGAGTTCATAAGTATCTTAGTGTCGGTGTTTGTTATCAAAACGTTTGAACCTGTCGCAAGTATAAGTTTGTAAAATGTATGTAAGTGTGTGTAAAAGTTTAAATCTCTCAGAAAAACCTATATTTTCTATTAAAGTAGCCTTCTACCAAGGCTTAACTGTTTTGTATGCTCGTTTGTTGTAAAAGTGTGTAATTTTCCAAGTGTAACTATCATTTAACAAATATAGTTTGTACATTAATGTTTAAGTGAGGTTATCACTAAAAATATGTAATGGGTAAATCATTGTAGTACTGTAGTTTTGTATTATAGGAACTATTGTTGTACTAACTACCTGAAATCGGATTTATATTAAGGTATAATGTGATAATTGCACCATACTATCGACTGGTAACAACGACATACGAATGGTCGTAATAACGGAATGACGTTTGGCACCCGCAGACCTGCAGGTCCGGCTGTAGCTAGCAGCAAGGTGTAGGATAGTCAATCCAGTATAGATCTATACGCAAACTCACGCTCTCCCTCCAAGAGAATTCTCGCTACAACTCGGGCCATGACATTTAAGGCATGCTCCGATCCAGTGGATCACAACTGTTATCGTATTCTTGTATATGTAATGTTTCTCGTTCTATTATAGTTGTATATGTTCTCCTCCTAGTATAGTTGTATATGTTCTCTTTCTAGTATAGTTGTATATGTTCTCATCCTAGTATAGTTGTATATGTTCTCTTTCTAGTATAGTTGTATATGTTCTCATCCTAGTATAGTTGTATATGTTCTCTTTTTAGTATAGTTGTATATGTTCTCATAGTAATGTAATGTATAGACTCATGAATGAACTGACTCATTGATATAATAGTTGTAGTAGTATGATCCTGTGTTACCCCGATGGTAACTTACTAGTAATGTGTATAGTACGCATGAATATGGAAGTACTTTTATGTCTATATATGTATAATTGATATATAACTAATATTGAAACGACCTTCGGATGGTCACCCGAAATCCCACCAGACCACATCCAAATCGAGAAAAAGGAAATAGGGCGGATGACCTTCCTAAGCCCTTTAAACATTGCTTATATATTTATGCATATATGGGCATGCAATTTATAAGAAGTATAACAAAATTTAAATAAAATTATTTGGTAAGTAAAAGAGTTCGTAAAACATTTTGAAGTAAAGTAGTTTGATAAACAGTTTGAACAGTGATAAAATCATTGGTTTTCTAGTTATTAATCACATGTGATTAATGCAATCACATGTGATTGATTTCAATAACTATACGCATTGAACTTGTATTCCCCCCCCCCCCCCATAAAGTATTTAAAACATTTAAAAGTATTTCAAAGGTTAATTAAAGGGGTATGAACTCACATGTGGTGAGTGGTTTGGATTGTAGTGTCGGATACCATGCTAGGTGGCAAACGGAGACTTGTTCACACGCACGAGCCTAGTTATCATATAATGAGCATATATATAACTAATTATCCAAATAATAGCTTAATGAAATAAGTTGGGATACTCAGGAACATGTAAACACTTGGTATAAGTGTTATAGGTCCTAATGGTTGCATCTAAGTTGCTACGGGACAAGGCTAAAGGGGTTTAATGTACCAAATGACCTTGTATATGAGTTTACCAGCCAAAAAACCCCACCCTTGGAGTTTACGGTCATAAACCCTTGAGTTTACGGCCGTGAACTCTTGACTTGGTGGTTTTGGGTGTTTTAAAGTGTTAAATGATTTCTAGAATAAGCCTAGCATTGGTGGTTTAATCCTTTAGGTAGTTTAGGGCCTTAGAATGCTCCTTTGAGGAGTTTACGGCCTAAAGACCATACCCCTTAGAGTTTACGGCCGTAAACTCTCATGGGGTGGATGTTTTAATTCTTTTAAGTCTCTTGCACAAGTAGGATAATTTCTAGGCTTTTGATTTAGGCTAAGGGGGACTTTAGGCACACTTTGGTGCCTTTACTTGGAGTTTACGGCCCAAGAGAATTTCTTGGCCGTAAACTCCCTTTTAGGGATGATTTTGATGTGTTTTAGTCCCCATTTTAGCTACAAGTATTTGAGGGTAATAGTCTAAAGCCTTAGGGGGTGATTAGGGCACTTTAAGCCCTTGAAAAAGGTGTTTACGGTCCAAGAAATTCTTGGGCCGTAAACTCCTAAAATTATATGATTTTGATTTTTTTCTAGTCTCAAATGAACATACGTATCATCCTAAGGTAGTTACCTAACAAGGAAATGGGACTAGATAGCCTTAAAGCTCCATTTTGGAGTTTACTCCCCAAGAACGTTCTTGGGCGGTAAACTCCCGGATCTCATATATTAGACATGTAATCTATGTTATTAAGCATAAAACAAGTAATAAAACACAACTAGGGAAGTGGAATCACGACTTGGGATGAAAACCCGAAGATCCGTGAGAGAGAAATTGGCTTTTCTCTAGTTGGAAATGTGAATAATGAATAATTTAGTTCTGAAATCTATTTATAGTCCTGAAATATTTTGGCAGAAAATATTTTATTCTGGAATTGGACTCTAACATGATGAAGTGTTGAAATGCTCAAGTTTCACAAACCCATGAGCATCCACTCTCCTGATATCTCCTTAAATGTAAACCCTAATGTACATAACTTATTCGGAAAAGTCTGAAGTTCATTGAAACTGGACTAGCTTCTATTGAATAGTTAATGTTCGTACAAAATGGAAATTTCGGGTTGTCACACAGAGAGCCAAGAATATGAAGCTTTAGTGGAGTAAACCTTTGAGTTTTAAGCTAAGAGGCATTTATAAGGTTTTTATGGTATATTATGCAAAATACACCATGCATGAACACCAAGTTCAGACCTTTACGTGACTTTTAGGTGTTTGAAGGTCAGATCTATAAGTTAGAGAAACAGATCTACCTCAGAAGGTCGTTTGAGCATTTCCATGGAGGAAACTCGCTGAGTCCATGGAAGGACTCGACGAGTCGGATCGGGTTGCTCCGCGTTCCGTGATCAGTTGTAACCTGTCGAGTGAAAGGTCAACTCGACGAGTCGAGTGTGGCCTTAAGAGGATTCATAGGACACGCATGGACTCGCCGAGTCACCCGCGTTCACTCGACGAGTCTGTTCAAAGTTGGGTCGTTGACTGGAGTTGACTTTCGTTGACTTTTAGGGTTTGGTCAACATTTGGACATTTGGACCATTGGAAGGGTAAAATGGTCTTTTTCCCTTCTGTGAGATTATAGGAAGGGATTAGTCCAGTTTCTTGAGGGCTAATATTAATTAGGAATAATTATTATGTGTTAGGCAGGAGCTAGACCCGAGAATAGAGATCACCATCCCGATTACGAGATTTTCATTCTTCAGCTTACGAGGTGAGTTTTCTCACTATACTTACCTTGTGTGGTAAACCTTATGTGTGACCAGAGGTTCTTATGTGCATGAACTGTGTAATGAGATATCCTGCTATTTACTTGTGTTACTCTTTATGAATATTATATTGTGAGGCTGAGTTGAGGGACCGGAGGGTCCATATGAGTTGTGGGACCAAAGGGTCCCACTGAGACACATTGACTAGAGGGTCTAACTGAGTTATAGTCTTGAGTGACTATTGTGTTGTGTGTGGTATTTTGGGGAACTCACTAAGCTTTTATGCTTACCGTGTTATGTGTTATGTGTTTCAGGTAGTTCCGAGGATCACGGCAAGGCACCGACATGATTGTACACACCGGCAGAAGATTATTTTTATGATTCTGGGATTGTGTTTTCCTTTTGTTGACATTTGAGAAATAAATGTTTTGAGAATTATGATACAAGTTTTATTATGTTAAAAATGAAATTTTTGGTTGAAAAATTACGTTGTTACATAGTACTGTCAGCATAGATGATCCTTAGGATAGATCCTTAAGAGTAAAGAAGATAATGGGGATGGAAAATTAGGTTAATTGTTTGATGATTAAAAATACTAATTATATAATTGTGGGTTGAAAACCCTAAGTACTTACCAGGTTTCCAAACCTGACTCACTCAGTTTATTTTATCAAAGGTAGCGATTTAAAGGATACATTTTGTTGAGAGATTCGAGGAGTATTAGGCCACTAGTTTAATTACTATAAGGCTTGTAATATTTTGTTATGCTTATGTTTCTTTATTGATGATGACTATTTTAATATAAATAAAGTACATTTGGTTAGATGCCATTTCATGCATCTTATATGGTAGTTTATATTATCATTTTAGCATCATATTATGTATATTTTCATGTCATTTGTTTAAATAATGTTCAGCTCATGTCTTTCGTTAGAATTCCCATACTGCTCATGTTTTATGTCAATTTCAGATAGTTCGAGTGGATCAGTGCTTTGGGAGCTGTTGGATGTTCGTTTGCAGATTAAAATGGAGATTGGAACTTATGGAGTATGTTGTGGAATGATTGGAAGATGCTTTGGTCAATAAACATTCGATCGAATTGATCACACGAAGATAGAATCTGCAATCTAAAGTTAAAGGATGTTGCTGGCAGCTTTGACCCCCTGTCAGTATTTTGACTGTATCACATGAACCGTAACTCTGATTGAGGTGGTTCAAAATGATCTAAAAAGTAGAAGACATGCCGGACTTCATAGGCACAACATGAGATCGCAGGTTACCTTTATGCGATCGCATGGGGCCTTTATGCGATCGCAGGTTAGGTCGCAGCTTGGATTCGAGGTTTTAAGTGCCAAAAATTCATCCAAAAGCATAAAATGAAAAACTGTGATCGCAGGTTCTGTACATGCGATCGCAGGTTGGCCGAAAAGTGCTAATATTGTATCCAACTTCATTAAAAAGGCACGAGACGCGTTTACTTCAAAACCTGCGATCGCAGGTTGTGTCCATGTGATCGCATGTGTGTCGTTTTTGCTCCTGCATGTATAAATAGACCCTAATAGCATTCCAGTAACTTAAGTTGGCGATTCCAGAGGTACCAGACGACGAAAATACGATTTTGGAGGTGTTTCTTCTTCGATTTCACTGATTTCTGAAGATCTGAAGATTGTGGATCATCTCCTTCAAGTAGATTAGTAAGATTAGCTGTTTGATGTCTCTTTTCATTTGTTTTTATGAGTCTTTGGCCATGTCTGGCTAAACCTTAGTCTTCAGTTCTGCAAAGACAAGTACTTTTCATCTGATTGATCATTAGATCTGGTTTTTGATTTGTGTTTTTGTCTAGATTCTTCAGTTTTGTTCTTAATGAATGTTTGATTTTGATTCTTGTTAGTCTGATCACCTAATTAGGGTTTAATCATTCATGTTAATCACTTATAGAATACGTAATTTTTCTTATCAACTGGTAAAAGTTACAAGTAATAAATCGGTTCGGTGTTTGCGATTTGACTTTATTATAAACTGTAAAAATCATATCTTTACACTTCTGAGCTGGTGAGAAGTATTGGTTATTGCTGGGAATTTTACAAAGAACTTAATGCAATTTTTCTGATTTAATTAAGAGATTGTTTAATTGAACAGTAAAAAGTTAGGGTTAATTGAAGAGCTTGTTTTGGTTAACTAAATAAGGTAAAAGAGATTATACTAGAGCTTGTTACTTTTTCTCAGTACCAGCTTAGATAGAACGCATCTCAAATAACCAGGTCAATGTTGATTGCATGATTACGAAAGTCGCAGCAGAACTAAAATCGTTTTTTATATTGATTTCATTTAATTTAATATCACTACATTTTTTAGTTTAATCAACCCCCTCCCCCCTTTTATAATTTATGTTTTGACTAGATGTGCCTGATGCAAAAAGGCATTGACCATTAGGCTGTGTCCCTAGGAATTCGACCCTGCTTCCCTGTGCTATATTTTTAGTGCACTCCAAGCAGTGATAAATTTATTTGTTTAATACGTGCGCGACAACGTGTTAACAAATTGGCGCCGTTGTCGGGGAGACGGTACTGCTAATTGTTTTGTGCCAAAATCTTTATGTACATGTAATCTAGTTTTCAGGCATGGTCGAGTCAACGACCTTAAAAAATGGCGGCTTTCCGGGAGGCAACCCGATAAGTAGTTTTTAGTTTTTTATGCTTTCAATAAATAGATGATCGCAGTTCCAAGCAAGCTTGGGGAAATCAAAGGATCGACAGAGTTGCTAAAATTCAATTTTTTCGCCAACATTCATTGTCAAAATCAGAATTTCTGCAATCTATCAGGTACATCCATTCCTAGCTGCATATTTTTGCTTTTATATTCTTTATTGAGCTATTCTTTCCTCTGTGAGCATTGAGGACAATGCATCATTTTAAGCTTGGGGAGGGGGTTAGTGTAAAATTTTGCATTTTTCATTAAGAGTTTTAAATTTTTTAGTTTTTCAAATTTTACTTTTATTTTCGCATCTTATTTTTTGCATTGCATTTGCATATAAAAATTTTAAAAATCTAAAAAATATTTTCTGTTTTTACTTTTTTGCATTCGTAAAAAAACCCAATAGATTTTATTTCTAGTTATTTTTATTTTTTATTTTCTGTATATTAAAAAAAATCTTCAAAATCATTAAAAAATGAATTTTTTTTACATGAGATGAGGATATTGATTTACATTCGATAGCTCTGTTAAGATGAAGTGTGATAGTTACCGAAAATAATGGTCTCGTTACAATCAATTTTAAGAATTATCTTTTCAAGTGCTTTCAATGTTTTCAATATGAACCGACATATGAGTCGGATAATTTTTACAATGGAAGTGTGGGATGGAAAACGAACAGTGTTTTGAAAATAATTTCCTTGAATTCCTTAAAAAGAACCTAGATTGGATAACCCTTATCATTCCTTGAAGTACTAAACCCTATATTTTCTATGCCTTTTGAGGTTAGGAGGGAACTCTTGTTATACCCACAATTTATTATAATTTTTGAAGTATTGAAGATATGGTGGGCCTCAAAGTAAAATCCATGCCCATTCAATATATATATATATATATATATATATATATATATATATATATATATATATATATATATATATATATATATATGTTAGAAATGGTACATCAAGCAACTTGAAGAAATCTGCAATTCAAAGTCAAATCCAAGTCAAGTTCAAGTCAAAATCAAGAAGCAAGCAAGTTAAATCTGAAGAATTGATCGAGACAAAGAAGATGTGTGGTATAATGAGATTGATACCTCGATAGTGGAATCATAGGGGTAAGCTTGGATTTTCTATCCATAATGAAGCTTACCGCTTTTACTAGACGAGTTTGGAAAAAAAAAGGAGGGGTTGGTCAAACAAAGTTTTTATAAACGAATTTTCGTGAAATTGTTTTTTTTTAAATACACTGTTTTCACAAATTTAGTTCGGCGTAAATTTTGTTTGCTCAAGCTTGGTTTAACTCATTAAATATAATTATGAATCGTTAATATAAGTTATTGAGACTGTTGTCAAGGTAGTGATTTCAATGGAGTTTCCTCGTTGTGAAATCTGATAATGTGAAAAAAAAGTGAAGTATTTTAGTTTAAGTTTCTATTTTCCTTTAAGTTATCTTTTTAAATTCTTATTAGGCCATCTACACCTTCCTATTTGTTTATAATGTTTTATCTTTTTCTTACTTGAGGGCAAGTAAGGGTTAAGCTTGGAGAGATTTGTTAGATGTCATTTCATGCATATTATAGGTAGTTTATATTATCATTTTAGCATAATATTTTGTATATTTGCATGTCATTTGTTTAAATAATGTTCAGCTCATGTCTTTCGTTAGAATTCTCGTACTACTCATGTTTTTATGTCAATTTCAGATAGTTCGAGTGGAGCAGTGCTTTGGGAGCTGTTGGATGTTTGTTTGGAGCTTAAAATGGAGATTGGAACTTATGGAGTATGTTGTGAAATGATTGGAAGATGCTTTGGTCAAGAAACATTCGATCGAATTGATCACACGAAGATAGAATCTGCAATCTAAAGTTAAAGGATGCTGTTGGCAGCTTTGACCCCCTGTCAGTATTTTGGCCATATCTCATGAACCGTAACTCCGATTGAGGCGATTCAAAATGATCTGCAAAGTAGACGAAATTTCAGACGTCTTGGGCAAAACATGCGATTGCAGGCTGAATTTATACGATCACATGGGGCCTTTACGCGATCGCAGGTTAGGTCGCAGCTAGGATTCAAGGTTTTTTAGTGCAAAAAATTCATCCGGAAGCAAAAAATGAAAACCTGCGATCGCAGGTTGTGTACATGTGATTGCAGGTTGGCCAAAAAGTGATAAAATGGTATCACACTTCATTAAAAAGGCACGAGACGCATTTACTTCAAAACCTGCGATCGCAGGTTATGTACATGAGATCGCATGCACGTCTTTTTTGTTGTTGGACGTATAAATAGACCCTAATAGCATTCCAGTAACCTAAGTTGGCGATTCCAGAGGTACCAAACGACGAAAATACAATTTTGGAGGTGTTTCTTCTCCGATTTCAATGATTTCTAAAGATCTGAAGACTATGGATCATCTCCTTCAAGTAGATTAGTAAGATTAGTTGTTTGATGTCTCTTTTCATTTGTTTTTATGAGTCTTTAGCCATGTCTGGCTAAACCTTAGTCTTCAGTTCTGCAAATACAAGTACTTTTCATGTGATTGATCATTAGATCTGGTTTTTGATTTGTGTTTCTGTCTAGATTCTTCAGTTTTGTTCTTAATGAATGTTTGATTTTGATTCTTGTTAGTCTGATCACCTAATTAGGGTTTAATCATTCATGTTAATCAGTTATAGAATACGTAATTTTTCTTATCAACTGGTAAAAGTAACAAGTAATAAATCGGTTCGGTGTTTGGGATTTGACTTTACTATAAAATGTAAAAATCATATCTTTACACTTCCGAGCTTGTGAGAAGTATTGGTTATTGCTGGGAATTTACAAAGAACTTAATGCAATTTTTCTGATTTAATTAAGAGCTTGTTTAATTGAATAGTAAAAAGTTAGGGTAAAAGAGATTATACTAGAGCTTGTTACTTTTTCTCAGTACCAGCTTAGATAGAACGCATCTCAAATAACCAGGTCAATGTTGATTGCATGATTACGAAAGTCGTAGTAGAACTGAAATCGTTTTTTATATTGATTTCATTTAATTTAATATCACTACATTTTTTTAGTTTAATCAACCCCCTCCCCCCTTTTATAATTTATGTTTTGACTAGATGTGCCTGATGCAAAAAGGCATTGACCATTAGGTTGTGTCCCTAGGGATTCGACCCTGCTTCCTTGTGCTATATTTTTAGTGCATTCCAAGCAGTGATAAATTTATTTGTTTAATACATGTGCGACAGCCTGTTAACAAATTTCTTCGGAAATGCTTTGATAATATCATTATCATGTTTTTGGGAACAAATTCCACAATCTTATTCCTCAAAAAGGTTACTCTAATTTTAAATAAGCATAAACAAATCAGTATTTTGTGGCCGTGAAATTGGGGATGTCATAGTGAGGTTTAAAGAATAATGGGTAATGTGTAGGTTGAGACATATGGGTTGAAAGAATAGGGTGAAGTTGGCGTAGATACAGGAGCCAGAAATGGAAAGTATTGTTTGTGAAAATTAACATGACGGGAGACGTACAACTTATCAGAAGTGGAGTCAAGGCACCGATAACCGTGGTTTGAGGAGTTGTACCCTAGGAAGATACATGGAGTACACCTGAAATCCATCTTGTGTTGATTGTAACGTCGGAGATGAGGAAAACATTGGCACCCAAAGACCTTTAGAAAGGAAAAATCATTTTGACACTTAAATATGGACTCAAAGGTGTGATACGAGATACGTTCCAGGATGGCATGCGGTTGATCAGATGAACCGCGGTGTCAAAGGAAAAATGCCAATATATGTTTGGAACACATGATTGAACAAGAAAAGTCTAATCGGTTTCAACAACATGGAAGTGACGCCTCTCAACCAAGCCGTTTTGTTCACCTGTATGAGGAGAAGAGAGACGATGAATGATGTCAAGTGAGGTGAAAAATTAAGTGACTTTGCGAAACTCACCCCCAGTCAGTTTAAATAGATTTAAGTTTGGTAGAGAACTGGTGTTCAACAATGGTAATAAATTGTTTAAATATATCTTAAACATCAGATTTGCGTTTAAGAGGGAAAATCCACATAAAACAAGAGAAATCATCCACACATAACAAAAAATAATTATGGCCATCATACGAGGTCACAGGTGATAGACTGCAAACATCGCACACAACAAGATCTAAAAAATTTTACTATTAAATATGGAAGGTAAAAAATGAAGTCTAGATGATTTCCCAATGCGACAGGGATTACAAAAAGAATCAGAACCTTTACTAGAAACAGAAAGACAATACTTAGAAAACACAAAATTTAAAAGTTATGGGTGAGGATGTCCCAGCCATTGATGCCAAATGTCGGAGGATGCTCTAAGAGTTGTAAAAACAACATTGGGAAGATGTTGAAGGGATGGAAGAAGAATGCAGTAGAGAACATTGTTACTTGGACCCGTGAGGATGGTAGTTTTGGTAGTATTGTCTGTCAGAATAAAAAAAATATGAGTGAAATTCAAAGAAAACATCATTGTCTAGGCAAATAAATTTAATAGAAAGAAGATTCTTTTTTATTTCAGGAACATGAAGAATATTAAATAGAGAAAACATTTTCTTAGGTGAATAAAAACGAGTAGAGCCAATATGAAGAATAGTTAATCTTGTACCGTTACCAAAGTGAAGAGCATCCTCACCAAAGTAAGGTGTGTAACTGTCAAGAGAGGATACATCATGAGATATATGGTTGTTTAATCTTGTGTTGGTGAGCCAGGTGGTTGTTTATGAGTAGTTTTCAATAAAATTTGCAGAAGCTTGTTGGCATCGATGGATGGTGTTAGGATCATGGTTAGGGAACTGGGAAGGAATATGGCCAATACCACATCTGTTACAGGTTCCATAAATGGTTTTTTACTAGACACCTAGGAAAATTGGCTTTGATTATCACCTCTTTGTTAGTTGTAATTTCCTCGGCCAGGACGGTTTTTGGACCCGCGACCCCAAGAGGAAGGAGTCCGGTTAGTATAGAAGACATGAAGGGATTATGAGGGATTCAGTTTAAGTCGAAGACCCATCTAAGAAGAAAGCTATTATAGAGCTTATATTGGATCAATAGGTGATGTAGCAGTGATATAGGTGGAGTGACTGGCAACGGTGGCAGCAAAAGCTTGAGCAGGTGCAACAATGGGTGGGTTTTTGTTGACTATAAAGTCATGGTCAGCGAGAAGACCATGAAGTTCTTGAAAGGAGGTGGGAGCTTAGCGATCTAGGAGTGTGGACTTTTAGGCCATTGTACTCCCCATGAAGACCATAGATAACTAACATAACAAAGTCTTTTTCCTTGACTAGTTTGCCAATGTTTTCTAGGGCATCGGATTTCATCTCAAACTTGAGAAGTTGGGTTTTAAGGGTGTATTCTCTAGAAGAAGATTGAGGAGAATAGGCTCTCTATAGCGAGAGCCAAAGGTCCTTCTTGGTTGTGCCTTGGGAATGGGGTTAAGATGCTTCAAGATTGTAGATAGATGGAGCATGCAAACATAGGCATCATTAGCTATCCAGGCTGTGTAGGAAGGGTTCGGCTGAGGTTCTGTTGTGGTGGCTTTCTCTGTTCGTGGTATAGTAGGGTTGGGATACATAATAGTTCTATCAATATAGCTGAAAAGATTATTGGTAACAAGAAAAGGTTTGATCGTTATTTTCCACAAAACCATAATTAGTAAAAGAGAGAGTAAAAGGCAACTTATGAGAATTGTGTGATGTTTTCTCAATTGTGGAGAAGACGGTGATGGTGGCCATTGTGCAACGTCCCATTTTCACAACTAAAAATTTTCATTTTTGTTAAGGTAAAACTTCCCGATTATGAATCCATTTTTAGAAAACCATTTGTCCCAAATTACATTTATAGAAAATCAGAGTAATATAATAAAGGTGGAATCCTCAATGTTGTTGATGATTATGTATAGTCCCGTCTTTGCCCTCCTACAATCACAGAAAAACCTAAAAACATCAATAATTGGGTAAACACAAAGCTTGGTGAGTTTCCCCAAAATACCCCATATAACGAACATTCTAGCATGCATATCGGGTCCACAATCATCGGATTGGATTACCCCAGATATGTTGGCATGTAGCCTTAACCTAACCGCTCTTCATGAGCCTCCATGCCTTAGAGTTACAGTCGGCCTGCACCTGGTATGTTGGCCTATAACACAGAGTAGGACCGCCTCAACCTCATCCAGCACCATATGTCAAAATATAAATAATCAAGGATCAAGTAGTCACATAACACACATAATTATCAATCATATAGTTCGCTACCGCCTACTAAACCCCTCACAGTACATTGCTCTACTACTAGCTAACCTCCATGGAATGCATAACCATAAGTCACTAAAGGTGAGATAGCTACCCGAACAAATGATCCTTCTTAGAGCCATAACCAAAAACGTAACATACAATAAAGCCTAGATCAAGAGTTCTCAGGCTATCCTACATGACTACATACAACCCCTAGGGCACTCCACAAGACGATAACCAACCTACTGGTATTCTAACCAACATGCCACTATTGATGTAACCTATCATATAAGGGCATATACATAAACCTAGCTAATCACTACAGCAGACCAACACCCTATACACAAGGTTACATAATCAATCATCCAAGGAATCTATAACCATATGTATATAGTGGTGAGATAGACTTCCGGACAGATGATCCTACTCTAGAGGCACAACCAAACAAGAAAAATGCAAGAAAGCCTAGATCAAGAGTCCTCAGTCTATCCTCCATAACTACATACAGTCCCTATGACATCCCTCTACTAAATGATAACCAAACTAGTGGGCCGACATTGATACCTTCGACCCGCATATACTGTGAAGAAAACTCACCTAAATGAAGAATCCTGAAATAGTGAGACATGCTTCCCTTTCTGTACTACTAGCTCCCACGAATCCACTAATCACCAAAACCAGGTAGAATCGTAATCAAAAATCCAAAACCCTCAAGTTGACCCAAAGTCAAACTTGGTCAAAAAGTCAACAGTCAAATTTGGTTAAAGGCAACGCCACATCATGGCCTACCATAGCCATGACGTCGGATCACAAGGTCAAACAGGCAACATGCAGGACATTGCTAAGTTGTCGTCCTCCTTAGCCATGCTGTGACAATTCCAGAACAAGGCAGTAGGAATTTTTGACTTCGTTACACCGTGACCACTGAAAAATGTCATTTCTTTCATTAAGAGCTTAATCCTTTCAGATTTAAGCTCATACTTCCAGATCTACTCTTCCATATTGATTTAATGGATAAAGTTTCCAACTTTATCCATTTAGACTCAATTACAAGGTTAGATCTGGCATTTAATATCCATTAGGCCCTTAATTAGGTTGTCTTTTGAACATGGGCACAAAACACACCAAGCATGGTCTTGTGTCTATATTAAAAGAAGTCCAAGGACCTACGAAAGTCACAACACATTATGGAGCTCTTCAAACACCAATAACATCCAAGAAAGGGACAAAATCACCCAAATATGACCTAAAACTTAAATCAAGAAGGAAATTTGTCAAGGTATGAAGTTTATACCTCCAACAACTCACAAAACTAAAGAGCATGCAAGATCTAACTTGCTTCTTGCTTCCATTGCTCCCTTATGAGCTTATCTCTTTGAAAGCTCTACAAAAAATCCAAGAACAAGGCTCAAATTGATGAAATACGCTCTTAAGCATGCATGGAGGCTAGGGTTTCGATATAGGGAGATGGAGGCAAAAGAGAATTCCCTAAATCCAAGGTTAGGGGCTTAAGTATGGCAGAAACCCTAAAACTTCATGGGCTTGGTCTGCACCAGCTGCCATACCATGACCATCCTTTAACACGCCATGACGTCATTAAAAAAACATGTGCATGAACTTTCATGTCATGCCGTGTCCATCCATGTTCTACGTCGTGGCACACATTCTACCCACCAATCCTACTTTTGATTCCTCCAAGCTCTCAGCTGACCTATACAAGAAAACAAGTGTTACAATTCACCCTCACTTAAATTATATTTCTTCCTCGAAATCGGTCCTTGGAGTTTCCTTTCAAACACCCTCTAAATCTCTTGTAGGTCCTCCGAACCTGACAACTTCCTAGCGGTCTGAGATCACATGAATGCTAGCACTCACAACCATAAACAACCAAGGTTCGAAAACCAGGCCCATGAGCCAATTTAAGCAGAGACTCTCGAGGTTTGAGACATAACTACTACAACATCCCTTGATCAGTCAACCACCTCTCGACACCTCTATAGAATTAATTTAAGCAAGTGACCTAATGAAAACTACTACTCTACACAACATCCTTAAGTTGCAAGAGAAGAGTCCACATTTCGGTCCAGGACCTGCGAACCCTAAATTGTTATCCAACCTTCAGGTAAACTGAACCACCCCATTTGTCACCCATGCTAACCAACACTCCTAACCTAATCCGACCAATGTCTCCTGGCCTTACCCCGCTCATCGAGCATCCAAAATAGGAACTACATCCTACACCATAGCTGGCAACCTCACACACTGACACATTAGTGAGGAAACCTTACTAATCCAGCAAACAAGGCTAAATCATCCTTCTATCAACTAAGTTGACCGAATCCATAGACTCGATCGATCCTAGACCTTCTTGTCCATACGTCGTCCTTTAGAGTAAAGAATCCCGAAAATCTGGGCCAACCATCGATATGCTACCCCGTATATAAGTGCATCAACACAAGGAAGCCCAGCGATCACATAGTAAACTATACCATACTCCCACTTCGCTCTAATAGCCATGCTGTGTTATCCACTGACAACACTCGGGATTACCCCCGATTTGCTAACCACTAAAAGAACTTGGGCTTACCTATAATCCTCTACCCTATAATAGCACTCCGGGTTACCCCCGATCCATTAACCAATAATAGCACTCGGACTAAAAATAATACACATCAACCCTGACAAGATTTATCTAACCCTACCAGCCTTTGGGTTGTGACTCAAACTTCCAAGCCCCAATAAAACACGAAAAAACAAGGAAGCCCTCTCTAGAAACCTTAACCTAGGCTCTTAACACCCTATAGTCTAAAATGAGAGGACACCCTACATATTACTATCACAACTAAAACCTAGACGACTCGACAGGAAATTCAACAGCTGACGATGAACCCGATGCGAAATCAGAAGATCAACCAATTGCACAAAAATTTTGAACTAGAGAAATCCAGCTGAGAACTGTATCTTCGTATAAGGTCTTCCTACTATGAGGTCTTCACTCTCCCCCACTTGAACACCACTACTTGATCCCTGCCCTAACATTCAGATACACAAGAAAATTCACACCCACAACAACATTCACAAATTCCAACATACAAGCGAAACTCCAAAGACAAAAATAATCCCTTCATAATAAAAAAAATTACATAAAACCAAAGCTAAACAAGATAATTTCTTTCAAATTATCATTCAAAATTACAACTAAGCTTCCCGAACAAAAACAGAAATACAAGGATATCAACAATGTGGTACCCTGATGAGTTTAAAAACTCTTTTAAGATCAAATAGATTCTTAACAAGCAAATCAAGAAAGCAAATGAAAACACAAACTCAGGATAGACCAAACAAGTGTTGAATGATTAATATGTAACACCTTATAAGCGCTCGATAAAGAACTTCTATTGTAGAGGTGTGCTAGGGTTACAGCACAATCAAGAGAATAATTAATGAAAATCGTACAAATAACGACGCATGCATGCACCTTTTATACTAAACCCTAATAAACTAAATACGACTGGACAGGCCCAGACCGTGACTATCATGGACCGAACTAAAGGCCCAATGACGCAACATCTTAAACACAATATCCTCCCCCTTTTTGTCAATTGATTCGAGAGATTAGTGTGGCACAACTTGAATATTCTTCTTAAGTGTTTTAAACAGCTTCGGTATCATAGCAAGAATAGTACGCCGAAAGTTGAGATACCACGAAATCATATCATTGAAGATCTTATTTGCAGCATCGTTATTGGATTTACATCTATTGACTATGTCTAGAATGTCTTCAAGAGCGACAGTAGAAAACAGATGTTTGTCAGATAAAGCGAACAGGCACTTCATTAGAGGAGCCGAACTTCTAACGTCTTTTGTAAACATCACCTTTAAGTGTTCACTGTCAATCTTGCCCATACTCATTTTGTTCACATCACTGACCTTACTAATGGGTTTAACAGTAGACTTCATCCTTAGAGCAGTAGCAATCGCCTGATCAAGCTTCGCTACTTCATGTATATACGAAACCAACATTCTCTTTATGTGATCAAGAATGGGTTCGTACTTATGCTTATTTGACAACAAAATGTTAGTCAACAAAATCCAGTCATGAGGGTTGAGATTCGGCAGATCAGCAAGAGAAAATTCATGAACCGAACCATCTGATCCACGAGTAACACAAAATTTCACATTGATGAGCTTCCCCGCAACGACTGGTTTCAAGACCTTGACCGTGGTAATCTTCTTTGCACACCGGTTCAAATTCTATGGTTGCAAGAAAGTAAGGTAATAATCGATTAGATCTCTATCAACCTTCGGGTCTGGTGAGGGAACAGAAGCGATTGGCTCAAAACAATGAAAGACGAAAGCCCTTCGGGTGATAGGCATATCGAATTCCATGTCTTTGGAGTTAACCAAGTCAAAGGACATGACTGGTTCAACCCAATGAGTACTTGGGGATTTTATCGCTTCCTTCTGCAGGTTGTCCAATGTCCATGATGGAAAAAGAGTTTTACTTTGTTCCAAAATGTCATGGTCCTGTTTAACTTTTCTTTCCCTCTCTTCGGTTTTGCGGGTTTGCTTTAACGACCCTTCTTGATTCACATCTTCTTCTTCTCCACTTTCATTAACAATCATCCTTCCCTTATATTGAACAGTAGAACACAAAGTTTCATTAACCTTCAGTTCTGTAACGACAGTTGGTTTAACTGGAGGAGGTTCGGTTGTTGAAGTTGGGCTTTTAGGGATTTGGTTTGGTGGAACTTTAGTTGCTTCTCCCCTTGTTTTGGAGGGACATCCGCCTCAGAAACACCCTTGATTCTACAAAGAAGTCCAAGAGTTGGATGCAGTTTTTCGGCCAAACGCCTCCGGAAGGTGATTGTGAGAACTATATCATGAGCCTCCAGGATATGAAGTAGAATAACATGAACATCAGCACCAGAGGATTTTACAAATGCACGTTCGGTTGTGAGATCATCAATCTCCTTTCGGGCTTGGGTGAGCTTGAGATACTTAGTTTTGAGCGAAGTGGCTTGTCGGGCAAGCTCATCCATCACTTTATTTTCCATGGCTAGGTCAGCCTCGAGTTTGTCTAAACCATAGTTGATAGACTGATGGATCACCGATTGATCAAATTGGATTGTAGATCGAACAATATCAAGCTTTAGCAGTTCGGATTGGAGAGAAGAAACAAGCTTCTCGACAAAAGAGTTCATTGAGTTCACCTGTTGCTGCGACTCAGTTTGCAGAGACTTCAAAAATTCCTTAGCATCAGCCATTAGTTTTTCGACTTTGTCGGTCGCAGTCTTAGTAGATTCTTCGACGGCTTTGGTTACTTTCTCGATAGAACTATCATGCTGTTGAACCAAGTTGGCTACCAAGGCTTGAATGGAAGCATCAGAAGAAGTGGAAGATTGAGATGAAGAATCGAGCAAAGTGTTAAGCTTTTCATTTAATCCCTTGAGATGCCTCTTAGTGACAGGGGCATCATCATCATCATCATCACTTTGAACCATGTAGGAACTGTTGTGAAAAGTATCAAAATCCATATCCGCCCAACCAAGAACAGTATCAGATTCTTCGGATTGGAGTGGAGAAAGTGGTTTAGTGGTAACAAAACCAGAAGTCTTTTTCCCCCACATCAAATGCGTTGACATCAACAGGTGGTTCGGTTGTTGTGGTAGTTGTGGTGGTGGTGGTTTCGGTAAATAGGGGTGGGGGTAAAGGCGAAGAGGTAGTAGGCTGAGTTGATACTGGAGGAGGACATGGTGCGATGGAAATGGGAACAAAAGACTGAGGAGATGGAGGTGGAGAGGGAATTGTGTTGGTAATAATTACCTCAAGAGTAACCTCACGGACCGAATCATCCGATTGATCCTGCTCCTTCTCAGGTTCACCCTCGACATCGTGATTAGAGGGAACATATTCACTATCACTTGATGATGAAACCTTTCGCTTGTGTGCTTTTTCTTCAGCTTTCTCTTTTTAGGACCCGAAGATTAATCAGCTTGACCCTTTCGCTTTTTGGGTGTGAGAAGTTTAAGTGATGGATCCTCATTAACATCCTTCTTTTTATCTCCTTTCTTACCCCCTTTCTTCGTCTTATCAGCATCATCTATGGAACGTTTCATCTTAGGAGTAAGTTCCCTTGGACTTGTAGCATGTAATTTCCTATATTCGGTAAAGACAATGCTTGTAGCAGGAACACATCTGTACATTGTTTTAGGGACCGAACCAATAAAGGGAAATTTGGAGGAGTCAGCGACGATGATCTTTGTTGTGTGGAAAGTCGCAATCAAAGATAATAAAGTATCTGCCATCATAGGAATTTGAAATTTCTCCATAGCCCTTTGTGTCACTATGGTCCAGAACCTCCTACATGAAATCTCACTATGGCGAGATGAAGAGTTCAAGATTTGAACCAATTGAGCCCATAGAATAGACCCATAGTCGAGATTGATGCCATGGTACAAACCATAGAGAATGGCCATAAATCCTTTGCTAGCACCATCATACCCAGCCACTCGCTCAGAAAAACCCTTAAAGAGAAGGGTAAACAATCCATTCCATTGTGGAGGAAGGCAAGATTTCTTTACCTTGGTAATGGTGGAGAGAATATTGTTGTACCCCATGTTGTAAAACATCTCAAAATGTAGTGCAGTCGTAACCGATTATGGGTTCACCGTTGAGTCACCACAAGGAAGCTTTAAAAGAGTGCAAAACCTTACTTTTGACACCGAAGACTTCTTATCAAATATCTCGAACATAATGCGTTCCTCTGCCTTGATAAATTTCGCAGAAGAATAAACTTGAGAGAGAAGAGACATCGGCACACATTCGACTGTGGAAAGAGCACGTACCAATGGTGAGTACTTGAGACACTCAACCACTTACAACATAAAAGAATCATACTTGTATGGTGTCAGATCGATGATTAGGTTTTAGTTAGGCTTGATTGTGAGGAATGAAGATTGAGCGGTTTGTTATTGAACAGAAGATGAGTCTGCCATTGTTGAAGCTTGAAGAGGAAGATGAGCAGTAAATAGAGTTTTCATCGTTTGAATTCTTGAGAGAGTTTGTGAATGGTAAAGTAAAAAAGAATAATAAAGAATCCTTTTATACGATATCAATGAGAGAGAAAATCAATGATGATCACGTAGCTGATATTTCGGAAACAACGCCTAATTGGGCGTGATTTGACAACTGTAAACCCCCAAAAAGCATGTCAGTCGGCGTGACAATAGGTGACGATCCATCTCTCACACGCCTTTATGTGAAATTTATCCATTCAGGGTCTCTTCATATTATCGAAATGTTTTAACTTCCAAAGAAACAAATCCTTCTTCCTTTCTTAGATCAAATAAATAAACCAAGCTCCTTTCGCCTTTTAACATATAAGATCACCAGTGAAGAAGAGGCAAAATAACATGAATGAAAATTACCATTAGTACCTGGAACTAGACTTTTAGAGGATCATAAAGATCGTCGTGCAAGAGTGTGCCAATGAAAAAGAAATAAAGCAAATAGTGTATTTGGGATGTAAGTGATGTCATGAGAGACATAAAACGGATGATCCTGGGCACGAATCTCTTCCTTCAAAGTCAAGAGGAGTTAGAAGTGTCTGTGTGGATTCCCGTTGAAGTACGATCAAATGCTTGTTAAGAAGCAATGAAAGGCATCTTTTCAAAGTATAGGTTGTATGGGTGGCTTTCGCTTCAACCAAACAATGGAACTTGATATAAGACCGAAAGTTGGATGAAATACTTGTGAGGCCAGTGTAGCCTAAGAACAAGTAGGTAGTATCAATTTTCAGTGACTTAGTGATAAAGAGAAAATCTCAAAAACAAAAACAATCTGGATCTTTAGGGTAGAAAGGTCTTGGTGTTAGACACTTTCATAAAGATCGCGCAAAAATTAAAAAGAGATTTCTCAAAAGTAACAACCGAAAGAGGTCATTATTTTAATAATTCGTGAATGTTAGAACATTTGATTGTTCACCGTCAATTCATGTAAGCTATTGGATTTTGGGTTTCACATAGTACGTGGTTGAAATGAAACAATGATCATGAACACAGATGTTGTATAACCGTAAACTTCAGTGGTAAATGTTGAGAGTCTCAAGGGTTACAATTATGAAATGAAATATGATGAAGAAAATAAAGAGTTGAGGTAGTTAAAGAACCGAAAGTACCTCTGCTATGCGAAAGTGACCTAGCAGATAACTCTTAACTCAATATGATAAGAGTAAGGTAGCTCATGACTTAAGTGAATTTAGCAGCCTGATTGGGAAGAAACGATTCGTATATATCGAATCAGTAAGGCTTCACTATAGAGTCGTTGAGGCTTTGGACAACATACAACAACATGCTTCTAGGGACTCATAGCTAGTACTAGGAGAAAGATAGTTATGCTTGCTCCAGCTCCATCATGTGAAGTTGTCCATGAACCTTCCAACACAATATTTTTGGTAGTTATTTTTTTAATTTGTGAAAAAGAAATTGAAATAAAACTAAACAAAAAAAGAAAATATTTTTGTAAATTTTGATTTGCCTTAAAAAAATATTTTTGGATTTTTGATTTTTTTGAAAAGAAAGAAAAACAAAAAAAAATTGGATTTTATGAATTTTTCTGAAAAGAAATAAAAAAATAAAAAACAGAAAAGAAAAATATACAAAAGATATACATCAAGTTAAATCCGAGAAATCGACTTTAATGGATGAAGCGAAATATGTCGAGCGTTCAGTATAGTTCGGTGCCCGAAAAAATTGGAACTGAAATAGACCGAGCGTTCGCCCTATTTCACTTGTTGAAAATTTAAGACGCGAAAGTGAAGGTTGTACTTAATGAGGCGAATATGGTTTTGGTACTGATTTAGCCTCCATCATTCCCAAGCCATGGAATATTTTATTAAATCTTGCTTCAGGTAAGGCTTTCGTGAAGATATCAACTAACTGATCAGTAGATCGAACAAAGTGGATTTCAACATTACCATCATCTACGTGATCCTAGATAAAGTGGAACCTTAGTGCTATACGTTTCGTTTTTGAGTGCTGTACTGGGTTGTGACATATTCGAATAGCGCTTTCTGAGTCTCAATAGAGGGGAATTTTCTTCATGTTCAGGCCATAATCTCTAAGTTGGCTTTGTATCCATATGACCTGTAAAGTGCAAGATGTCGCGACGATGTATTTAGCTTCGGCCGTGGATAAAGACACGCATGTTTGCTTCTTGGACTGCCAGCTGACTAGTTTTCCATGAAGGAATTGACATCCACCAGTTGTGCTCTTTCGGTCCAGACCACATCCTCCAATACCAGCATCGGAAAAGGCTTGAACAAAGAAGCATGATTTCATAGGGTACCAGAGACCGAGAGACAAGGTTCGCTTCAAATATCTAAATATATTTTTAACAGCCAGCATATGAGGTTCGCGTGGATTAGCTTGGAACAAGGCATAATAATAGACAGAAAACATAATATCTGGTCTACTAGTTGTTAGATGCATTAGGGACCCTATCATTTGACGATAGAGGGCCATATCAACAACCAGTTTCTCCAGAGAAGCTGTTAGCTTCGTTCCGAATGCCATTGGAACCTTAACTTTAGAATCTCCCATCATACCTAACTTTTCTAGTAAGGTCTTTGTGTAAGCCTCTTGATTAATAAATATGCCTTCTGCTCCATGTCTAATGTTCAATCCAAGGAAAAAGTTAATCGGACCCATTGAGCTCATCTCAAACTTAGTCTCCATCAGATTCCGGAATTCAGCCGTTAGGCTAGGAATCGTAGAACCGAAGATGATGTCATTGACATAGATTTGGACGATCATTAAATGGTCACCCTCTTTCTTGCGAGAAAAGTTTGGGTCAACCGAACCATGTTTGAATTTTGACATTTTAAGAAAGCGAGTTAATGTTTCATACCAGGCTCTAGGGGCTCGCTTCAGACCATAAACTGCTTTGTCCAGGATGTAGCAATAATTAGGATACTTATCGTTAACAAATCCAGTTCCCCATTTAAGAACGCAAACTTGACGTCCATTTGAAAAACTTCAAAATTTTTGTGAGCAGGGTATGCCAGAAAGATCCGGACTGATTCTAACCTTGCTACTAGAGCGAATGTTTCTTCATAATCTATTCCTTCTTCTTGATAACATCCCTTCACCACAAGCCTTGCTTTGTTGCGTATCACATTCCCTTCTTTTTCCATCTTGTTTTAGAGTACCCATTTTAATCCAACCACAGATGCATCCTTTGGTGTAGGAATTAGTCTCCACACTCGGTTTCGCTCAAACTCACTGAGTTCGTCTTGCATAGCCTGTACCCAATCAAAGTGATCAAGTGCAGTGTTAATTGTTTTCGGTTCAATTTTGGAGACAAACGAATTAAACATGCAGAATTCCACTTGAGAGAATAAAGCAGTTTGCTTCGCTTTCAATTGAGAGCATGTAACAACTCCCTCAGATGATTCACCAATAACTTGAGTTTTTGGATGATCTCTTGTCCATTTTGGGAATGGAGGGTAGTTTGGATCATAAGCAGGATCCAATTCCGCATTTATTTCTTCTTCATATTCTGAATGAACATCTTCGTCAATTGTATTACAATTCTCGCCCTCAAATGACGAAACAAGTTCAATTTCAGGTTTAGAATTCTCCCCCTCAATTGGACTTCCATGGTTCATAGTTGGTGATGGGTTCTCACCCTGGAAAGGCAAACAAGTTCTCTTTGGTGTAGACGAACCTTCCCCCTGGAATGTAGAGCGTTCATGTGTAGGTTCTCTTAGACCTTGAGGTTCGCTTTCCATGGATTTTGCAGCTTCGTCGATTATCTTCTTCAAGTTATCAACCTTATTATCAGTTGCTTTCATTTAAGAGAGAATGGAGTTCTTCGATTCATCAGAGAGCAACATGTACTCTTCAAACAGATTGGATATTGGAACCGAGACATGACTTGTTTTTGGAAAGATTTCCTCCATTGATCCTTCTCTTGATGGAAGATTCTTCATGTAATTATCATCAAATGTGACATAATAGGTTTCCTCGATTTTCTTTGAACGTTTATTCAGAACACTATATGACTTGGAGGTGAGAGAGTAGCCAAGAAAATCCCTTCATCAGCTTTTACATCAAACTTGTTTAGGTTCTCTTTAGAGTTAAAGATGAAGCAGCTGGAACCAAAAACATGGAAAAACTTGACGTTAGGCTTCCGATTATTTAGAATTTCATAAGGAGTGATAGAAAATTGCTTATTGAGGAATGTTTGGTTCTGAGTATAGCAAGTTGCAGAAATTGCATCAGCCCAGAAATACAGTGGAAGAGAAAAAAAGCTAAGCATGGTTCGGGCGGGTTCGCACAAGGAACGGTTTCATCTTTCAACAGCGTCGTTTTGCTATGGAGTATAGGGAGCGGAGAAGTTGTGAGTTACTCCCTTTTCGGCCAAAAAATCTTCAAATTCGTTATTCTTGAATTCTAACCCATTGTCACTTCTAACATTTCTTACTACCTTTCTTAGCTTTACTTCCACTTGATTTAAAAAGGTTTTGAGCTTTGGAGTTGCCTCTGATTTCTGTTTAAGAAAGAAAACCCAGGTGAAGCGTGAAAAATCATCGACAATTACAAGAATGTACTTATGACCACTGATACTTCCATGTGGGATGACTTTTCCGGCTTTGATTGCCCATATCGCATGCAGCTCACAGATGCTCCTTGTCAAACTTGAGAAGTAGAAGTCCTTTCACATGATCACCAAGAACTAGCTTGTTGATATCTTTGAAATTAAGGTGTGAGAGCTTTCGGTGCCATAGCCAGCTTTCATCAGAATAAGCTTTCGTTATAAGGAATATAATAGGCTTTCCTTATATCGGGTTTAGATTTAATGGATACATTTTGCCTTTGCGTTGGGACTTCAATAGAACTGTCTTAGTTTTCTTTTCTATCGGATCCCTCATCATCAAACGAGACCTTCAGGCCAGTCCCCACAAGCAATTGCGAAACACTTATTAGATTGTGTTGCAATCCTTCCACATAGGCTACCTTTCGAATTGAAAAATCTCCATTCGTTATCATTCCATATCCTTTTATTGTCCCATATGAGTTGTTTTCGTACTTGACACATCCCCCATCTTTGAGAGCATGAAATTCCCTCAGCTCTTCCTTCCTTCCTGTCATGTGACGTGAGCCGCCACTATCAATATACCATTCGTCGTCAAACTGCTCGTCCTGTATAATTTGCAAAAATTAAGCAGATTTAGGAACCCAAAGTTGTTTGGGTCCTGGTGAGCCTTTTACAGGACAAGGAAAAACAATAGAAAGATCAACCATATACATTCGTTTTACTAGAATGGTTTTGTCTTTTCTTTTAATGGTGAAAACTTTGATTTTTTTATTTGCTTTGTTTGAATCAGTTCGTTTTTATTTATTTCGATTATTAAAAGCTCCTTTAGAATCCTTCCTAGGGTTAGTGGTCGTCTTGTTTATTTTTTCTTCTGAATCTGAGACGAGCTTTCCCATTCCTTTGACATCCTTGATAGGATTTTTCTTGGTTTGAGAATAATGAGGAGAATTGGATTTAGGACCGAAACTGCTCTTTCAGTTCTTCTGACTGCAAGATTGGCAGTGAGAGCATTGATTAGAGTTTGCCTTTATGCTTACTTTCGTCTTTGGATTGGACGCCATTTCCTTGCGAACATAGTGGGAGTTTTAGGATTGCCAAAACGACTTCCTCTTAGTTATATTCCTTTGATATCTCCTGTTTTGCTGGCATTTATGCTCTGATATTTGTTTTTGAGACTTGTGAATGTTCTTCGGTCTATCTCCATGAGTTTCGCTCTTCAATGAAGAGGATTCGTTTAACGTCTTCGCAGGTTCACTTTGAATCTCTTTAGTACCGCTTGTACTTGATTTAGCTAAGTTAGATGGCTTATTGATTGGTCCAGCCACATATCTGCCTTTCACCCTCCAAGTGGTTCGTTTAGATAATCCTTTCGTTTCATCTGCATTATAAATCGGGGCAGACCAAAAATACTCATCACAGCCATCAGCATTATCTTCATCTACCAAGGAAGTTAGCTCAATTGTTTGCTTCTTGGTAACCCCAGTGGTGGCATACACTTGATTTGGTACAGTTTGTACCTTTCGGTATACATAAGCCTTTTCTTTCAGGACTTTCTTCTGGACTTCAGATGATTGAGCGAACTCAACTGAGTTTTTAGATATAAGGACTTTTGCTGGTTCGGGTTCGATTTTAACAAATTTAGAACAGTCAACCACGTCCTCTACATAAATTTCACTCATATCATTGTCCTTGTCAAATTCATAAGTATTGTCAATATTAATCTTGTTTTCTGAACTTAATTTGGTACTTAATGAATCAAAATTTTGTACAGTTTCAGTCTTAGTTTTCAACTTATCATTTTCTTCCAATAAGTTTTTAAGCATGTCCTTGTAGTCTTTTGACTTAATAAAAGACTCAATTTTGTCCAGACCAATCCTATAGGCATCATTTGTCTCTTCTGACGAGACAATTGATTCACATTTAAAACAATTAGCATCTATTTCGTCTTCTTTAGTTCAAGGAAGGGCAAAATCATTTTATGAATCTTTTTGCCAATATCACAATTTAGATGCAACTGAGTAATATTTTTATAAAGACGTTTAGCAATTAAACAAAAAATGCTCCTTTGTTTTAAAATTTTCAAATTGTCACGTTGCAAATATATCAATCCGTCTCTTGCGCTAACCAACTCTAACTCCTTCTGCTCTATCCAAATCCTTCGCTCCTCACTCTTGGATGACACCCTGCTAATTTGATCAGTTAGGTTAGCATTTGTGAGGAGAGTTTGTTGTAGACTACCACTTGGACTAGAAATTTTTTATTGTAAATCTTTTAATTCCTTTTCATAGTCAGAAATGGGTATTTTAAGTGTTTTAAGGATAGAATTTACCTTCTTGATCAACTGATCACATTCGTTGATCTGTTCTCCAACCGGTTTCACTGTGAAGCATTTATCCTCCCTTTCTTTTGCTTCATCATCCCCGCCATCTGTATCGCAGTCTCTCATTTGTGACACTCCAGCAGTCACCATTAGACACCTTCCAGCAAATTCAACACTATCCTCCTTCGCCACAAAAGCTCTGCCATGCGTGGGCTTGCGAACTTGTTCATCCGCGGAGTCGGTAGACCAAATCTCTACTCCTCCAAACTCATTATCAACTATATTCTCCTGCACAATCAAGGCATTCATTGAATTACTAGAAGTTTTCTTCTTGTTTATCTCCTCAAGCTTGCGTAAATGGTACGCTTCATCATCTTCTCCATCCTTCTTCTCAGCCATCTTCCTCGACATGCAATCTTTAGCAAAGTGATTTTTGTCGTGGCTTATTCTCCTTCTTCTTGCTGAGGAGCGTTTTTAACCTCCTATTTCGCCATTTTGGAATTGTAGCTCCTTTGCTAGTCTCAGTTCTTGGAGGTGGGGAACTTTTTGCGACCAAACTTCTTGGGATTAGAGACCATTAACGCATATTCTTCATTTGTTAGATCACATTCAGAGAGATCCAACTCTTCTTCTTCAGCCACATTCTTGCCCTTTGAGACAAGAGCCAAAGATCCCATACTAGACACCACTTTTGTTTCCTTAGTTACTACATTTTAGTGTGACTTGAGTATTCCCACAAGTTTCTCCAATGAATAGGTTTTGAATTGTTCATGAGCTTTCACAGTTGAAACCACCGCCATCCATTCGGGTCTTAGGCCATTCATAAAAGTGACCTTCTGTTCGATCACTTCTCTTCCGATTCTATGCTTGATCATCTTGCTGAGAAGATGATTGAAACGATCAAACACCTTAATAAGTTTTTCTTCTGGCTTTTGCTTGAAGTCACTGAACTCCGAAATCAGAAGAGTTTTGATTGAATGCTCTAGATCCTCATCTGTGGAATACAGCTCCTTAAGCCTATCCCAGATTTGTTTTGGTGTTGTGCATGAACTAACTAGACGAAAAGTATTCGATTGCAAGGCAAATCTGATCATCCTCATTGCTTTAATGTTGCTCATCAGTTTGTCCTTCTCGTCTTGAGGAACCATCTCCACATCGATCATAAGCTGATTATATTCCTTTTGCGTCTTGATGGTTTTATTTGTTCCAGAATGACAAACGGACCCAAGGTGATAGCCACCCAGATTAGATACCCATTTTCTTCTAAGCCAAGAACATAGTCTTCAAATGCGTCCAAACTTCATAATCTTGAGTATATAAAATCGGGATTCTCATGGTAGATCCAATATTGTTGGAGATGTTAATGGAGTTGGAATAAGAGTCGTCATGCGACATGATGATTTGTTTTGATAACCAGTCAACAATCAGACTAGTAAACAGAGTTAGGGTAAGATCGAGATATAAGAGTAACGTCAATAAGCAGATGACGACTCTAACAGATACGATAATAGGGGAAACCCTAAAACCTTCTCAATAGAATAGATGCGTATGGATTACACAGTCTCCTGCTCTGATACCAATTGCTGAGTTGAAAAACTCTTTTAAGATCGAATAGATTCTTAACAAGAAAATCAAGAAAGCAAATGAAAACACAAACTCATGATAGACCAAACAAGTGCTGAATGATTAATATGCAACACCTCAGAAGAACTCGATAAAGAAATTCTACTGTAGAGGTGTGCTAGGGTTACAATACAATCAAGAGAATAATTAATGAAAAGCATACAATGAACGATGCATGCATGAACCTTTTATACTAAACCCTAATAAACTAAACACGATTGGACAGGCCCAGACCGTGACTATCATGGACCGAACTAAAGGCCCAATGATGCAACATCTTAAACCTAACATACCCGACCAAATGGAAGAGCTGATAACTCAAACCTTGGTCTTCAGAATTCCGGCTGCCCCCATAACGTCCATCGAGTAACTGTCAGGCTAGGGGTGCAACGTTACTGAACCTCACCGAAAATAAAAAGGGGACAACAATCTCTGGTGTGGCCCTCCAGGCCGCAATGGAAATAAACCCGCATACTCTGCCCACAGTCCCTACCGAAATGTCCCACCTTGACACACCTACGACATGCAATCCTGGTATGAAACCTCTCGCACCGGCCACGCTTGGATCTCTTACCATCAATTGGATATGAACTTGAGTTGGCTGTTGAACAGCTTGGCCACCGGCTGATACTGTCCTAAATATGTCCCTTCCTCCTACTAAATCTCCAATTTAATCTCCCTCTTCCTGGCGCTTGGCTGCAACTCGGTCATGGTCTGATACCGTTGAGTAGATACGAACTTTCGAATCTCTGTCTTAAGCATACTCAAGTATCGCGACATCTACACCTACTCTAAAGCGGCATACTCAGGGCAGAAAAGAGCTCTTTCCATAAACATCTTGGTGATCTCCGCCACCAACTTAGTTGTCTGCTTGAGCGACAAGTAATCTTGTGCAAGTTTCTCTCGCTCCGTAAGAGGAACATACCCCCCGCGAAACATATCCATAAGCTTCTTCCAAGTCATTGCGGCTCACTCTGCATGCGAAAATCTCTAGGTCACAAACTCCCACCAATCCTTCGTACCCCAATGAGAAATGTTTAGCATAAATTTTACTTTCTGATCCTCGGGACACAAACATGTGTTGAAACATTCCTCCATGTCAGATATCCATATCAGAGTAATAATCGGGTTCCTGTGCCCTCTAAACTCTGGAGACTTTGTATAACTGAACTCCTAGTTGCATCGTCCCACCTATCTGAGATCCTACAATGGTTATGGTTGTTATGGTTACAGCAGTAGCAACCTGCGTGACGGCAGCATATGACACTCATACTCCTCGATTAAAGCGGTCTTGACCGACCCAAACAATTCTAGAATTGCCTCCCTGATCACCATAGTCACTTTGGCAGAAATGATCCCTTGGATCTCCTTATCACTCGGACCTATCATCACAGTGCCACCAACACCTGATCCTGAACCTCCAATAGTCTCCATACTGAAAATATACAATGGAAAGATCATACATCAAACACAGTGTTCAACACATCGGACCTCCTCCTATTAGTTCCTTAGTATCCTTGAGGTTCTTCTTGAATCTCATATGGATCATGTGCTTTCAGTAGTACGGTCCCATACTACCTTCCACACATATCCATACTCAATTCTTAATTCATCCCAAGGCCCTAAGTCATTGCACTAGACCACTACTAGGTTTACCTACACCCACCTGCTACTTAAGAGTCATAACTAACTTACTAGGCACTCCTCCTAGGATTGTCCTTGCTCTTACACTATTGTTTGCTTTTGTGTATGATTGTTGTACACAATACGGGGTTAAATTGACTGTCGAATAATTTACTTTACCCTACGTCCACAACCAAACGATGAACGTGAAATAAGGCTAAGTCAATCATTCAAGGCTATTTAGTCCCGACCGTATACAACTATAAAAAATACACGTAGCAATCACATAATCAAATATCATATAACAAACAATTCCCTATATCATAAGGCATCACATAAATACGACACTTATATTCAATAGTCCCTAAAAGAACTTAACTTATCCTCTAGCATGCTTTTCTAACTATTAACATATCAGCAAGTTCAAATTCAACACAAATAACAAACATGTGTATTTTGGGAACCATTCTCCTGTTCGGGCTCCGGCTAACTATACATATCGCATCTTCTTATAAAAACCAAGGTTAAGTTAGAGCCTATGTTCCCGATCCTTGGCCAACAATCAATTAAGAACATAACAAGGAACCGAGCCCATGTCTCTAACTCAACCGTATGTTAAAATTTGTTTTTCAAAAACTTTTTGTGAAAAATTCTCGGATCCTAGTTTGATTTTGGATTCATACAAGTGTTCCTCCAAATCCCTCAAACTAGGGATCTGATACCAACTTGCAACGTCCCATTTTCACAACCAAAAAATTTCATTTTATTAAGGCAAAATCGATTATCAATCCATTTTAAGAAACCCATTTGTTCCAAATTAAATTTATCAAAAATCAGAGTAATATATAAACATGGAATCCTCAATGTTATTGATGAGTGTGTACAGTCCCGCCTTCGCCTTCCCACGATCATCAAAAGAACCTAAAAACATAAATAATTGGGTAAGCACAAATCTTAGTGAGTTTCTCTAAAATACCCCATACAACGAACTTACTAGCATTCATATCGGGTACACAATCATCGGATTGGATTACCCTGGGTATGTTGGCCTGTCAACTCAACCCAACCGCTCTTCTCGAACCTCCGTGCCTTCAGCTTATAATCGGCCCACACCTGCTACCTATTCCTACAGCACACATCAGGATTGTCTCAACCTCATCCACCACCATATATCGACATATAAACAATCAAGGATCAAGTATGGACATAATACACACAATTATCGATCATACAGTTCACTACCACCTATTAAACCCCTCACAACACACATCTCCACTACCAGCTAACCTCTATATATCCATAAGTAACCGTAGGTGAGATAGCCACCCGAACAAATGATCCTACTCTAGAGTCACAACTAAACAAAGAACATGCAACAAAGCCTAGATCAAGAGTTCCCAGGCTATCCTACATGACTACATACAACCCATAGAGCATTTAACTAGACGATAACCAGCCTACTGGTATTCTAATCAGCACACCACTATTGTTGCATCCTATCATACAAGGATATATATATATATATATATATATATATATATATATATATATATATATATAAATCTAGTTGATCACTACAGCACACCAACATCCTATACACAAGGGTACATAACCAATAATCTAAGGAATGCATAACCATATGTATCCAAAGGTAAGATAGACACCCATATATATATATGATCCTACACTAGAGCCATAACCAAACAAGGAACATGCAAGAAATCCTAGATCAAGAGTCCTCAGTCTATCCTACATAACTACATAGAGTCCCTATGATATCTCTCTACTAAATGATAACCAAAACTAGTGGGCTGTCATTGGTGCCTTCAACCCACAAATACAGTGAGGAAAACTCACCTGAATGAAGGATCCCAAAACACTAAGATGCGCTTCCCTTTCTGCACTACCAGCTCCCGCGAATTCACTAATCACCCAAACCATGTAGAATCTTAATCAACAGCCCAAAACCCTCAAGTTTACCCAAAGTCAAACTTGGTCAAAAAGTCAAAGGTCAAACTTGGTCAAAGTTAACGCCATGTTGTTGCCTTCCATGGCCACACCTCACAAGTTCAAACAGTCAACTTGAAGGTCATTGTCACGTCATGGTCCTCCATGGCCATGCCATGGGAATGCCAGAACAAGGCAGTCGTGATTTTCGACTTCGCCATGCCATGGCTACCTTCTCCACGCCGTGGCCACTGGAAAATGTCATTTCTTTCATTAAGAGCTTAATCATTTCAGATCTAAGCTCATACTTCCAAATCTACTCTTCCATATTGACTTAATGGATAAAGTTTCCTACTTTATCCATTTGGACTCATTACAAGGCTAGATCTAGCATGTAATGTCCATTAGGCCGTTAATGAGGTTGTAACTTGAACATGGGCACAAAACACACCAAGAATGGTTATTTTTCTAAATCATAAGAAGTCCAAGGACCTAGGAAAGTCACCACATGTTATGGAGTTCTTCAAACTCAAAGAACATCCAAGAAAGGGACAGAATCACCCAAATATGATCTAAAACTTAAAGTTAAGGGAAATATGTCAAGGTATGAACTTTATACATCCAACAACTCTAAAAACAGAAGAGAATGTTGGATCCAATTTGCTTCATGCTTCCCTTTCTCCCTTGTGAACTTCCCTTTTCCAAAGCTCTACCAAAAATCCAAGAACAAGGCTCAAATTGATAAAATACGCTCTTAAGCATGCATATAGGGTAGGTTTTAGAGATGGGGAGATGGAGGCTAAAGAGGATGCCCTAAACCCAAGGTTTATGGGCTTAAATAAGGCAGAAACCCTAAAACTTTGTGGGCTTGGGCTACACCAACTTCCACATTATGGTCATCCATTGTCACGCAGTGACGGTCATTCAAAAACATGTGCATGAACTTTCATGCCACTCTGTGGCCATCCATACTCCATGACCTAGCACACATTCTACCCATTAATCATCCATTTAATTCTTCAAAGCTCTCAACTAGTCGATACACGAAACATGAGTTACATGTTGGGATCGATTTATTGTTGAGAAATGATTTGATGATGGTGATTATCGATTTGGGTCAAGTTGTAACTCTATGAAGAATAGGAAAGGGTAGGGTTGTAACCCTAGAGGAGGTGTATGTTTCTCCTGCTCTGATACCAAATCAGACTTGTAATTGTATTGAGATAAAAATTAACATGTATGTACAGAGGGATAAATATATATACAATAAGCATAGTTACACTCTAAACCCTATACTAATATTAATTGTCTAATACTTTGATACCACTGAATGGTTTTCTATTCATCTATACACTAAATTTAGGCAATAATGTTGATTATAGTAACCCTATGTGTAACCTACTTTCAAAACTACGAATATAAACTAACAAGAAGGATAGAACTATAGTTGTATATACTTGTGAGTCCATTAAAGATGTTGAATTCTTATTTGCTCCTGGAAGATCTAGCATCCAAATATCCAATGCCTCTAATGGTTCACATTTAAAAGTCTAAAACCCTAGAATATTGAGGAGATAGGAGAGAGCACTTAAACAAATCAGATTCTCTAAATATATGGAAGATTAGGAATGAAATTAATGAAGGCCAAAGAATCTATTTATAAATGAGGTAACTTGCAGATAAAACTGATTTTGATATGTTTAATAATCAGATTTAATACATATTCAAATCGTTCCTTATCTAATATCTGGAACAATTCTAAAAGCTTTCTAGGCCTCCTAAAACCGTCTACCCTCTTTGGGTATACCAGAATGTTCATCTCGCTCAACTTTTAAACAATTAACATTCAGTTCCTACACCTTTAGTCAATTCCTGATTAATTCTGATTTAACTTCAGTTAATTTTAAATTAATTTTAACTAGTTTCTAATTAATTTATCAAGTTATGATAAATTAATAAACTATTTATCTCACTCTCTTAAATCTTTTTCTTTCTATTTTAGCTCTTAAGGGAAAACTAAAAAGGACTTTGTTATTATTCCTAAAGTTATACAAATTAGTTATGACATTGGACACCTATTTTCAACAGTCAATCGATCCACACTCTTAGGCATACATAAGAACAACAAATAAAAGATACATATACTACCTAACACAGATTAGATTAGCATCAACCGACTACCTACTAACAATAGTTTAACTTTTCACTTAGACAAACACTTCTAAAATCTACCTAACACAACTTGTTATATATTTACACTAGATATATTAGCTCCCACAGGGAGCCCCATATAAGTATCAAGAACTGCAGACATACTACACCCTGTAAACAAAGCCAAAACCTAAACCAAATGCATGTCAACACCAAATCCCAATAGATTATATTTAAGAATGTTAATCCTTAAATCCAAAACCATATAAGTGCATCCAAGAATACGAATAAGGTTATGCACATTTTATTGATCTCACTCAGCTACAAACAAAGCATCCTCCATGAGAATTCACATTACCAACACTGACACCCTGAAACAGACCATGAGAATTCGCATCCTCCATGGCAACATGCAAACACTCCATGACAAGAATAAAATGGAAAGGAGATAAAAAGATATATGTGTCTCAGCCCTCTAAGTAACTAGAATTCATCCATCCATTTAGAATAACCGAAGATCTAACATTTTTTATAGTCATGCGAATCTTATGATACAATTTTCTGTCACACCCCGCTAAAGCGGAAACACGAGGTGTGGCAGTACAAAGGGTCTCATAGCAAAAGTTAAAAGACAACACCAACCATAGTATTAAAAATCATTACAAATTTACAATGAGTTTGGACAACTTTTTAAAAGAGATTATAATGTATTTAAAAGTCAACACATACAAATGCTCCTACAAGTGTTGTGTCTCTACGTGCCTTTTACTAGATGATTCCTGAAAAAGCATGTAAAACGAGCGTCAACTATAAAAATAGTTGGTGAGTACTCACAAATTAAAAATAATATTGGTTTCATGAATCGAAATCAAAGTTTTGATAAAACTTTTCATAAATAAAAATATATTGCAAAAATGAGTAAATAAGTTTGCATAAACAAAGTTCATTGTCATCATGAGAGATAAAGTACGTTTCCAAAATGAGATGCAACGTTCATATCCTCATGGAAATAAAGTTCGTTGCTAAAACGAGTAAGCAAGTTTCATTGCTATAATGAGCAATCAAGTTTGTTGCTACAAGGAGCAAACAAGTTCATTGTTAAGACAAGTAAATAAGTTTCCAGTAATAAAAGTCTGTTGCTATAATGAGAAACAAAGTTCATTGCTATAATTAATAAACGAGTTTATATGTATATAAGCAAACAATGAGTTTACAATCAAGCCTGTGACTGATGACCTATCAAGATCTATGCTTATCGTTCCATAGATTATATGGTATCATGCACTCCAGCAATCGGGCGAGTGAGGAGTTGTCAATTCCTAATAGTGTTATCCATAATGACTATTAGCTCAAAGAGTTAATGGTTGGAGTAAAGTGTAAAGAAAGGGACTTAAGACGATAACACCTCATCTTTCAAGTTGCATAAACATACATAGAAAAATATAGCAATCAAGTTTGATACAAATCAATTTAAATACAACGAACAGTAAATAGTTTTTCCGACATTCTTTTCCACCCCTAAACATAAAAATTGAAAATAGGGGGAGTCGTGAATACTCACAATGGATTGAGATAACGCAAATGATGCCTTGATCTAAGTTCCATTTGTACCACTACCGATTCCTACAATAATGGTATACACTAATGAGTCTCTAATCGAAATCTAACACTACTTTACTTACTACTACAATAGAATTATGTCAATATTGTGTCAAAAATTAATATTGATAAGTTACAAACATTTTTCATTGAAACTTAGATTTCCATGAATCAATTGTTATATAACAATTTAAGTGGCAAATTTTCATTATTGAAATGTTACTATTTAACATTTTAAGAGGTGTTTCAATGATTAAATATTCAAAAATTGAATCAATTTAGTTCTAAACTTTCCCAAACTGTGTATTTCAGTTTCAAATGGAGTCAAAGATGTTAAGATAAATTTTCTTGAATTTTTAATTTGTCTAACTATTTTTCACCATTTTAATTCCTTGAATAATCATAAAATCATGGAAAAATAGTAAATTATCATGAAAAAATCTTATAATTTTTGTGTAACTGTTTTATAGTTTACATAATATGGAAAAAATAATAAAATGTATTTTCAAATAGTTTAACATGATTTTTCTGATTTTTGTGTATATATTCTATCAAAATAGAGATAAATATAAAACAATATGTAAATTGTCCAAACTTGGTGTTCCAGTTTTATTAAACAAATATAATATGTGAAAAATGTCAAAGGTGATTTTTCATATATAAGAGTCTAATTTTCCTAATTTATGTGTATTTAAGGAATAAAAATTAGACTAAATAGTAAAAAGTTAAGATAATTCCTGAAAATTTTATAAACTTATTTGAAGTTGTATATAATATGTGAAAAATATCAATAGTTATTTGTAAACAGTGGAGTTCAATTTTTGGATTTATAAATGTTTAATCTTAGGAAAATAGAAGAAAAATAGCTTAAAGAAGAGAAAAATTGAACAAATTTTTATATAATATCCTAATATAATATAAGATTTTTTGGTAAATTTTCATGAATTTTGGATAAGTAAATCTATTTTTCCAGATTTTAATCCATTATAAACACAAAAATCATGTAAAAATAGATATGCAATATAAAAAATCTCCAAAATCTTTTTTTGAATACGAAACATGACCTAGAATAAGAAACATTTATTACATGCTCTTTTAATATCTCACAACTTGGTTCTATGATTTATTTTTGTTGATCGTAAAGAAAATTAAAAAGCATAGAAAACAGTAACAAAATTTGATGAACCTTCATGAGAGATGTTTATCAACTTTATGGGTCATCCACGAACTTATTCTAGATCTATGAACCTCAGAAAGTATTTTATATGAATTATTGCTTTATTTTCTTGCAATAATTATAATAATTCGAGAAAAATGAATTTTTTTAAAAAAAAAAAATTACAGCTCATCTTATTTCGTTGGTGGAATTCTGGGAAAAATCGGATTTGATCAGAAAAGGAGTTTTAGATATTTATTTGAGAATAAATCCTCTATGAACATATTTGAAAGCTTTTAACAACAAACTTTGATCATCTAGCATCTAAGCTTGAAGATCTTCACATGCATGTTGGTTTCAAGACCATTCCTGAGTTTAAAATGTTTAAAAATCATTTTTGAAAGAAAACTTAGGATGCATGTGGTGTTTTTCCACCAAAACGTGAAGAAAAGTGCATTTCCATGCTTTTGACTTAGATTTAGGTCATGGATCTTCACCATTTTGTAACATGCAAGATGTTTTTGGTGAAAATCTACCACCATTATCATCAAAACCGCATGTGTATATGTTTTCATTATTTTTCTTTAGAAAGGAGTAGAAGAAGAAGAAATGCATGAAAATATGTAAAATCTTTGAAAGAAAGTGAACGAGAATGAGATATCCGAATTTTAAGGTTTATTACCATCTTTTTCTCTTTTATATTTATAAAATTTAAATCTTTTATAAAAGTGTCAACTATTTATAAAATATGCAACTTAACCAACTTTTTATGCATAAAACTCTTGGTTTTTAGACTAATAATTAGGGATATATGTTAAATATTTAACGTATATCTTCCTTGATTGTATTTCAAAATTTTAATTATTCTATGATGTTATTATAAGTTTCATTAACATTTTTATAAATTTTGATATTAGATTTAAAAAAAAAATTAAGAATTTTAAGGGCTTTTAGGGTTTTAAGGAGTTTGTAAGTCTTTGGATATCAAAATTAATTAAATTTTGAGACTTTAAACTCTTTTAGAGTTTCATAACTCTTATTCAAGTTAAAAATAGTGTTTGTAATTTATTTTTACCGGTTTACTGGCATTCTATGTAGTGATTCCGAGATTCAAGCGAAATTGAGGAATCAAGTGTACTAGTCCTACTCTTCAACTTTGACTTAAGTTTCTATGAGACTTTGAACTAATTTCTACTTCTAGGTCAAGTGCATAACGTGTGTATATGATTCATGAAAAGGTGTTCAAGTCAAAGAGTGACCCGAATATGGATATTCACTACAGTTAATTAGTTCTAGAATTCACATATCAATGTGATATCTAAGTACACTATCCATTGTTTCTAATTGTTTCCAAGTTTTTAGTATGTTATAACTTAGCATCTAGTTACAAAGTCTAGTATGTGTGGTGCCTATACATGCAACTAAGTTTAGTCAAATCTAGAACCGACTCAAATTTTGACGGTTGTCACATACAAAACATATAATTCACATAATGTCTAGCATATATGGGTGCTGGCCTACCCCTTCGGTCCTTTCGACCGGTAACAGGCTCTATCCAACCCTTCCTACCACTATCGCATAATATCATAATATACTAGCACATAAAGCATAACAGATAGTGGCATACCAGACACTTATCACAAAGACAATCATCTTAACTATAATCAACTACTAGTGGGCCGACATTGGTGCCTTCGACCCACTTCTACTGGAAGGTAAGTCACCTTAAGTGTCGTGAAAATTGAACTATCATCGGCTCTGAAATAAACTCCACTCAAACTCCCACATATAAAAGATCTCCTTTAATTACCCCTTTCAGACTCAAAACCCCTTAAGGGTCAACTTTGTTCAAGATCAATGTCAATGTCAAAACCCTGATCAAAGTCAACATTTTGGGTTGACTCAACTCGCCGAGTTGGTCCATCAACTCTTCGAGTTCAATGAATCATAAAACCCTAAAATCGCGATCCAACTCGTTGAGTTCCTCCTATAAACAAAATCGGGACTTCTCCAGTCAACTCGTCGAGTCATCCTTGAACTTGTCGAGCTCTTCCTTTTACAGAATCGGGACACTTCAACCCAACTCATCGAGTTCTTTAGTCTGTTTAGCTTTCTTAATGGATAAAGCTCTTATCCTTCATATCTAAGTTCCATACTTCATATTCATATTGAGAATGTCCTTTTAAGGGTAAAGTTTCCAACTTTACCCGTTAATACCCTTCCTTAATGGATTTAGCTCAAACCCTAACTCTTTAAGACCTAGATCTTGATCCAAAAGCCATTAATACATCAAGCTAAGTCATAAAAACTGAGATCTAGACCCTAGACACTACATGAACACGTAAAGTCTCTGACTTTCTCGCCATGCATGGCCTTTTGGAGCTTAAAAGGCAAAAATGACATCCTAAAGCTTGCATGGGGCTTCAATGGCCATAAAGTTTGCACCTTTATGCCATGAAAGCCCTCCAAGGTCCTAGATCTGGAAGTATACTCACTTAGGACGTCAATTTCCCAAGGATCAAGATATTTGGACCAAAACCCCCATAAAAGTGAAAATGAAGATATTTAAGTAATCACTAAGCAAGTTTGAGACTTGCTTACCAACAAGTGACGAGGATGGGGTGAAGTTTCTGGATCTAGTCGCTCCTTCTAGAGTCCTCAAGCTTCTTCTTCTTCCACAAGCTTCAAATACACAAGTTTTCTCTCAAAAATGTCTCACAATCTCACACAAGGCATTAGGGTTTGGGACTTGGAGGTTGTAAATGAGGTCAACCTATGGAAGTTTAGGTGTTTAAATAGGGTGCAAAACCCTAAAAATTAGGGATTCACTATGCCAATCCTACTCTTCGAGTTAAGGCTCCTAACTCGTCAAGTAGCCTTTACAACCGCATCCAATTCCATTCCTACACGACGAGTTTGGGGCCTCCAACTCGTCGAGTTTCTATACAAAAATGAATAAATTTTTAATTAAATACATACCATGAACCGGACGTTACAAAAACATATCTCGAAAAATGGTCAAAATACCTTAAACCAACACAAAATCTTTAATCGTGTTTTTTTTGTGAATTTTGTAGGAGATTTGTATGTTTTTCTACTCACAATATTATCTTTTTATAGTACACCTGACATTAAGTACTTATTAAATATAATATATAAGCTATAAAACCTTTAAGTGCTTAAATCATTAATTAAAAAATGATGTTTCAAATGAATAAAGTTTCAACATATGTTTTTGAACTGTATATGCATTATATCATAAATATCATTTACTAACCATAATTATAAAAAAAAAAAAAATAAATAAATTAAATAAATTCTTGTGTTGCATGGGTAATTAGTATAAATATTATAAATAATGTTACATTTTCTATATATAGTCTTACCTTTGAAATATTGACTATTAAATTATAATAATATTCAGAAGTCTATATGGTTGACATTAAGAAATATATATATATATATATATATATATATATATATATATATATATATATATATATATATAACATTGTTGTGATTATGAAATACATTTTAGTTTATATTGAAGTCTACCATTTTTTGAAATAGTTGGCAATTTCTAAGTAATTATATGTTTTAGAAACTCACTTTTGATTTCACATGTTTTAAATTTTATTGTTTTATGTATAGCTCTTGAAAATAAAATATATTTTTCATCTTTATATATTAGAGACTTTTAGTAAGATGTTCATCTTCAAATAAATTGTTTTAATTAAATATGATGATACATAGTGTGAATTAGATTGTTTAGAGGTTAATAAACTTAGATTTATATGCACATAATAATATGCTTTAAATGTATAAATAATTGTTGTCAAATATTTATATGTTAATAAAATAAAAACCACTACTAGAAAAATAGTCTTTTACGACGCGCATTTAATGACACACACTGATAGAGGACGCGGATTTGAGCATGCCCTAAAAATTAATGTTAGTTTTCCAAAATTTGAAGGATAGAGGGCACGCATTTTTGCGTACCCTAAAATTAGTGTCAGAAAAGACAAAAAAGAAATACGGAGGGCACCTATCAAAAAATGTGTGTCGTGTAACTGTGTCGCTTTATATTTTTTTTAGGAAACACGAGTTTTTAGGGGGGAAATGAAATCCAAAAAATTAACCCCTGCCTATTCATCCCAAAAATTCCCGCCTCTTCGAATTAGGGCCTTCGTCTTCATCCACAGCTTCCTCAATTCCTCTATCCATCACCTCCACCAAAAACCTAATTCTCGGTTCCAACAAGTTCTTACACTCTTAATTCGACCCTAATGAGTTGAGGATTTAGGGTTTTTACCTCCCAGTTATCAATTTGAGCCGATGATTTAGGGTTCCTAAATCCAACCCTAATTTTTTCTATCTCACTCTCATATTTCCATCTCATCACTCTCGCCTGGTTCAAAACACATAAGGGGCAACGAACACACTATTTCTTTGCATATTTTGGTCTTCACCAATATCTCGTTTCCATGTAAGCTTTACGTTTCGAGCCCAAACCATCCACAAGCGATGTCATCTACTTCTCTTACTTACGCATCTGCACTCGGTGGTTCTTTGTCTAGAAGCACCACTCCCGAACCTCAAATCGCGGCTAGGTTAACTAATCCTCGCATTCTTGCCACCAGAGGCAGGGTTAACTCTGCTCTATCTGAATATTCCGACCTAGCAGCAAGCATGAGTCTATCAGCGGATGGTCTAACAAATCAAGAAAACGAGATTGATGACCAGAACACCCATATCAAACATTCATACTTGACCAACAAAGGTTTGTATCAATTTTAATGCCATGGTACATATATCTTCTCATCTTCTCATCTATCTTCTCATCTTTTACATATCAATTTTAAACCTAATACTTTCAGTTTCTAGATTATATATGCAGAGGAGCTGGAGGCGGCAACCTAGAATCACGCTGTAACGCCTAATTATGAGTCTTAGTGATAAATCAATGATGCGAGATAGTCATGCATACACCAATGGATCTGAGTTTCAAATGATTGGGTAAGATGTAAATTAGACAAAAAGAATAAGGTGTTCAATTCACCCTTCTCCAAATTCTTCTCTTTAATATCTATGTAACTGAGTCACGTGTCACTATCTTAGAATCATGAATAAGGTGTTTGACTGAAACTTTGGATGAGATGGTATCATAGTTACCTAATTCGCTCAGAAGGCCAGGAACTGCGTACCAAATCGTTTCGTACCCAATCGGGTACGAAAGTGTTCCGAACGTTACCTGGATCGCAAACCGGTACAGTGTCGAGATAGTTCCCAATTGGAATCTGGAACAAGTTTGATTCAGTAATCTAATAGTTCCAAAACACGATTTCAGGTTCAATTTCTGAAATTGGTATTTCAATTTCTGATATTGGTACGCCGATTTTATGGAATGGCGAGAAACTACCGACTCTTTCCACATCGATTCTTAGACTCTTAATTCTTCTAATTCACTGAACCATCTTACACACTAATGTTCAATTTCTTATTCTGAGTACTATAATTTTGTATATAATACTCAATTTGAAATCATCTTTTAGAATGATTGTTTGTGTAGTCTATACTACTGTTTAATTCTCGATTTTTACAAAGATTATACAGAGTCTATACGTACCAGACTAGTTATTCAAGTTCTTGTTCAGTGGGATTATTGGTCCTGAGCTTGCTATTCAAGTTCTTGTTCATTTTGATAAGGTCTCTTAACTCTTCAGAGCTTCTTCTTATTCTTCTTCTTTTTTAACTATGTGTTAATTCAATGTGAAGGTATTATGTGTTTTGTGATTATTTAATCTGTGAGATATCATTATCACTTCATGTTTCATTGGTTGTAGTCAATGGCTGAAGCTCTAGACAATCAGGTTAAGACCAAGGTCTCTATTAAGGTAAATAATTTTCATCTCTTCAATTCTGGTGTGGAGAGAAAATGACCATTATACCCTTTACATTCCAGTTAACAAATTTCATAATATCAACAATTTGAACATGATAAAAGTTACATAAGGTAAAGAGTTAATGACTTGATACATTCAGTCTTAGGCTTTGGCTTAAGCATGTAAGAGTTAAATGATGATTATACCCTTGGTGTATGGATGCTGATGATTTGGTTTATATAGTGAGGTGAGGTTTGTATACTCAGATCTAAAACACTAAAATCCATAAGCTTTTTCACAACTGGAAGCTATCCTACCCTAAGTTCTATTTAAACTTTCACACACACACACACACACACACACATATATATATATATATATATATATATATATATATATATATATATGCATATTTAGTTATTCTATAAGCTGACGTGGCATATTTCAGGCACTTTTGGCTAAACTATATGAAGGAACAGCAGAAGTGAATGCAAACAATGGCACCATCAGTGGTGTTCTTGTAACTGTAGGAGATCTTGCTAGAGTGGTAGGAGATTGTTACATTTTTTTTGTTCTCATAAGTGTAAAATGTTTGATTTTCTGAGTCTTACTTGTATATGTGTAGGGTGCTTTTGTTATGAGATAACCTGAACTTATGCCAAGAACTGTTGAAGCTTTGTTGGATGGAGTTGCTGCTACTAAACGTGAGGTTTCTGTTGCAACTCTTGGTCAGGTTGTACAGAGCACATGGTATGTATTCATCTTTACCAACATTAATTTTGAATTTGAGGATATTGTAGAATTTGAGGATATTGTGATTTGTGGCAATTCTTGGTGAGGTTTCAGTGAAAGTAAAACAACATTAATTTAGAATTTGAGGATATTGTGATTTTTGGCAATTAATATTTTTATTTACCTCTGTATAATCTATTTCCTGAAGTGAAAAGACGCAATACACAATGATTGTAGACATTAATGGCCAATTTTTCAACAAAACAAATGAAGAGATCTTTTTTGTCTTTGACCTCATTTTGACCAAGTAAACTTTCAGAAGCTTCTACTTCTGATTCATTGCGATGTTTGTGCAGTGTTTCCTTCACCAAACAAACAAAATTTACAAATCAAAACTTCCAATTTCAAAAATCAAGATTTTTAAAACATGCAATATGGGGTTTGATTTTTTTCTTTTTCCAAATTTATTAAGATAAAAGAAGTAAAAGCATACTTACAGAAACCTTGAAGAAATTGCCATCCAGAAGGATGAACTGAGTCTAAACATTGTGTTGAAAATGAACCTGAATCCATATGTCAAAAGAAACAATGAAAGTTGGGTTAAATGCAGGAAATAACAAAGTATTATATCTTGCATTTAGCCCATTAAGTGTTGAATTGTTATAGTTAAAACATATCAATGCTTACACTGAAAATGTGCCAATTAGTATTATAGGCTTTCTCCCATATCTATCAACAACCACTCCCCAAAAAAGAGAAGTCAAGGCTCTTCCAATCATGAATGAAGAACCTAAAAAAAGATATCAAAGTTATTAAACAATCTTTTACAGGTTTATATCATTCAAAAAGAGTATTTCACGGAACTGTACAAGCTTTCTAGGGTTATTTTCAATGATGATAAGGAGGGCATTTAGGTCTTTTGTACATACAAGAGATCGAGATCTATGGGTTGAGTAGGACAAAAAATTTGCAACTTTTTGTCCCATTGACATCGCTCATAGCATCTTGTAGCTTACCCACAAATCCAGCAAAGTAACCAATATCTTCCTCTTGACTTGAAATATTAAAGTCTCTAATCTGCAGAAGATATCATAGACATATAGGCATTTCTGGAACCTATAAGGGAACTAGAATGTTTAGAGAGAATGTTTAGCATGTATGAATACAGGTGTAACAAACTGTGACCTGAACTACACGAAGCAACCGAATCATTGCTTTAAGATCTTCTTGGTCAACTAGAGGAGCTCCATCAGTTTCAACAGGCTTACTTCCACTTGGCCTACGGGTAATGATCCCACCACTTCTATTGGTGCAGAACCAGCAACAGCAGCATCACGTGATTCTTGGGACTTGTTTTTCGTCTGCTGACCCTCCTCCACTTTGTCTTGATCAGAGGGCTTCTCAGGAGTTGGACGCCTCAAATGGTGACCTTGAGGTATAATATAAATTGTAACATATGGTTTCATCTTTGAGTAGCAGAATGATGTTGCAAGATGATGACAAGGTCTTTCCCAACTCCCCTTTTGTCCCATTTTATAAACTCTTGATTTAGTAATTAAATCTTTCTTTTGTATTTTAGGTAATTTCTTGTTGTGTTCCTCGGATCCTTGAGGATACGAAGAAATGTTCTTTACAAGAATTCTTAGCATAATGAAAAACCACACGGAGCTATGGCTGTTATGGTAAGGGTTTAGGGGTTTTGGTTTAAATTTAATGGTAAATACTTTTCAAGTTTTGTTACAATTGTTTCTTTTGTTGTGCGTAGGTTAAACTGAATGTTTCTTTACTAAAAGATATTAGTGATGATATTGACTTCTGTTTCAAGCTAGCCAAAGAGGAATCCATGATTCTTCTTCCAGGTGATTACAATCCTTTTGTAACATTTTGTTGAATTTTATAATGACCTAATAAATATCTTTCTTTTTGGGTGTTGTAGGACTTACTATAGGTTTGAAAAACTGGATTCGTGTAACTTTTGTTGCAGTCCTATCTTGTCTTGAAAAGGCTCTTGATAGAGTGTACTTGCTTGTGCTTATTTCTACTTCCATAATAAAGAACATTTGGATTTCTTTATTTTTACCAAAAATGCCACAGAAATAGCAAGATACTTTCATTTGTTTGTGTATTGTAACATCTTTTTTTAATATTCGGATGACATTGCTATAATTGGATAAAACTTCCATTTCCATTTTATAGTCCTATGACCTTATTTGAGCTAACTTTTTCTTTTCTCACACAATTTCCTTTTATTCCTTTCTGGCAGTTGTTTTGCGCATGATAAGCTTTCGGTATGACTACTTAGTCCCAAGTCTAGTTGTTGTTCTACAAGCAGCACTTAGTCCCAATCCTGCTGAAAGAAAAGCCGCTGAAGAGAGCCTCAATAAGGTATTTACTTCTCATTTGGATCGAAGTTACATTGGAAATCGTATTCAATCATGGATCTTCCAAGTCTAGCTGTAGGTATATGTTTTTCTTAATGAATAATGTAATCATATGTATGAATATGAAATAAAGTTTGTTATTTAGTATGTAATAATCATGTATAGGGAGAAAACAACTTCTACTGATTTGTTTTATCTTTCCATGGATCGACTATTTGTATGATATTAAATTTTATGCAATGGATTGTATTTTTTGTATATGGTATTTTATTTTTTTGTATGAGACATTAAATGAAAATTTAATATGTAAATTTAATATGAAAATTAGTAAATCTATAAATAATATTTTTTTTTAACATTTAAAATTACGATACGCAAAAATGTGTGTCATCTTCATTTATGACATGCCTTTCTTGACAGGGGCTTCCTTGATACGCATTGCATGTCATTAACCCGCGCGTCGTAAGGTTACGACGCGCGAATGCGTGTCGTCTTCCTTTATGACAGGGCCTTCCTTGATACACATTGCGTGTCGTAAACGCGCGTCGTAATTGCGCATCGTAAATGAGCGTCGTAAATGTGCGTCGTCTCTCTTTATGACAGGGTCTTCCTTGACGCGCATTTGCGCGTCGTCTGAGCCTTTTACAACGTGCAATGAGCGTCGTAAAAGGTTGTTTTTCTAGTAGTGAACATATTTCAAATCATACAATATATTATGGTCATTTGACATAATATATCATATTAAATTAATATTTATTTATAAATTATTTTATTTGATCCATAATTATGATTTATCATTGATTGTCAAATCAATATTAATGACTTGCTTTTACTAATATTTGACCAAAAGTTGGAAATAAATATGATAAATAGTCAAAGTGTGTTATTTACATAAGAAATACATTGAAGAAAACAAAATTTGACTTGATCATACTTTTACTTTTCAATAAATTAAAGTTAAATTTTAGAAAAAATCATTTACGTAAGAAATAAATTACATAAAACATAGAATCATTTGCTTAAGAAATAAATTGCATAAAAAATAGACTTGATCTTACTAATACTTGACGAAAGTTGGAGCTAAAATTAAAAAATAATTATTTACATAAGAAATACATGACATAATGGAAAATATTTTATATAATATGTAGTTATACCTTTAATAGACAATTCTTGTTTAAAGCATCAAATATACCACACAAACATTCATAATTTTCTAAATACTACCAACATAAATAATCTATATCAAGTACATATATATAGCTAACTATTAATTAGTTGTGTAATAAGTACCATTACGTATCATAAGTTACAAAAACTTTTGAGTAGTTGTTAATAATTAGGTGAAAGTTAAGGGGTTTGGAGGTTTCAAATGCATATGCTGCAAGAAAAAATGTCACTTTTATAAGATATTAGGCGTAACCTCGCGCGTTGCTTAAGAATACATTTAAGTGGTTAAAATAATTATGAAAAAAAATAGAAATATGTTGAAATTTATGTTTTTAGTCATGTTTTGGGCATTAACCGAATTATCAAATAACATAAAAATCTATCAATTTATATTTTGATACTATCTAATATAGTTCATACCTTATAAGCTTTACTTTTACTTTTATAATATCCACTATATATTATAAGTTTTTGTATAACATTAATATAATCTACTATTCTTATGTCTGATAATATTTTTTGGATAAAATAAGAAATAAGTTGTTTTGAATGAGCTGTTAATAAACAATATTGAACTAATAAACTTTGTATTACACTGTTTATATTACACCAAAACATCCAAGGTTTCATATATGAACTTTCAAATATTAAACATTGAAATTAAGAATGAAGTCATACAAAAAATATCATTATACATAAATGTCATCAAGAGTTTTAAAATAAGTCGATTAGTAAATATGATATTTAATTTAATTATATATTTTGCAAGGCGTACGTTTGACTTTATGTTGGTGCGCCGAGAATCATCATCCTTAATTTGTACCTAAAAAATTAAGGTAAATAGGAATATAAAATAAATATTACTAAGCATTAATATAAATAATTAAAAATGATATGTGGATCTCCTACCACCGATTAAAGACAACATACATCTCTAGTATTATCGATTCCTATGTGAAATTGAATTAGACAATCTATGTACACCTTGTTTTCTAATTACATAAACAAATATGAGTAACCAAACATAAAAATGTTATCTTTATGTACGAAAAATATTTTAGTTAACTAACAAATTAAATAATATAAGTTTAAGAGTTAGGAGTTTCAAAACATTAATATTTTTATTAATCAATCAATTAAGTAACACATGTTAGAAATTTTTACAATCATTATTAAAAAGCATTTGAAATATTAGATTTTAAATGAATTTTGGTTGAAGTGTTTTGACGTCTATTATATATATATACATATATATATATATATATATATATATATATATATATATATATATATATATATATAGAGAGAGAGAGGGGGGGGAGAGAGAGAGAGATGGAAAGTATAATATATGTATGAGTTTTAATTAATTATCTTTTTGAAACAGTACAACTACAAAACAAAAAAAAACATATTTAAAATATTTAATTAAATATTTTCGACATCACTCTATATAACATATGATAAAAATATTAACGAATTTAACAACAATATACAACGACTGTATTACAATAATCCAAAAATGAAGAAAGTATAAAACCGAATTAGTATAACAAACTTACAAATTAAAAGCTCTAATATAATAGCATATCTCCAAAAATGGTCATAAGACCTCGACCCAACACAAAAACCATTAAGTTTGTTTTCTTTCTGAAATTTGTATATGATTTGTATGCATGTCTTCCCAAAAGATTGGCATTTTTATAGTAAACTTTTCATTAAATGCTAATTAAACATAATATAAGTTATAAAACTTTTGAGTGTTAAATCATAATTAAAAAAACTTTTGAGTTGTATTAGTTAAAAAAGGGGGTTTCAAATGAATGCGGTTTGAGAAAGTTAAAAAAAAATGGGTTTCAAATGCATGAGATTCAAGAAAAAATGCTAGCTTTATAAGTATGTATGATACTAGAAGAATTACCGCGCGTTGTGCAATATAGGTTAAAAATATATTGTTAAAATGTTGAAAAATATATGTTAAAAATGGTTATGTTATTGACATTAACTTTGACATAATATTTTGAACAATACTACTCATTGACATCACCCTGACTTCCTCATTAATAAAACTAAATATAATTATCTATTTAATATTATTTTTAGCAATTGTTATGATTGAATAATTTAAATTTTTACTTATGCGATTATTTTCTAATTTCAATAATTATGTTCATTTAAAATACAATTTATTTGTTGTTAACGTTATGTAATTTATAAATTGATGTTATTATCATTTAAAATTATTGTTCTTTAGTTTTAAACCACTTATTATTAATAATAAGTTAAAGAAGACTTTTAAGAAACACTTAATATTACTATTAAAATGTTAAACATACACTAAATAATAAACTGATAAGATGGACAATTTGTATTTCAAAAGAGACTTGTATGGATAATATGACATATTCATGATTTTTATAATTTGATTTTATTATTTATAATTATGGTTCATTAATATTAAAACCACTTATTATTATTAATAAACGAAAGAAAAATTTTAAAAGATACTTATTATTGTAGTTAAAATGTTAAACATATACTAAAATAGAAAGTGATAAGATAGACAATTGGCATTTTAAAGAGACTTACATGCATACTATGGATAATATTGCATATCCATAATTTTTTATTAATTATTACTTTGAAACAACACAAACATACAAACATATATACGATATTTAATTAAATATTATCTATATCACTTTCCATAACATATGATCGACAACATGAATTTAATCTAATTTACATTATAGTTTCAACCACAACATACAATGATTGTCTTAAAAGAATACCTAAACCAAGAAAAATATAAAAAATTAATTAGTATATAACAAACTTACAAATTAAAAACTTTAACATAATAACATGACTCGAAAAATGGTTCAAAGCCCTCAAACCAACTCAAAACCTTTAAACTTGTTTTCTTTGTAAATTTTGTATGTGATTTTTATTTGTGTGTCTACTCAAAGTGAATGACATTTTTATAGTTGACAATCCATTAATTGTTTATTAAACATATTATCTAAGTTATAAAACCTTTCATGATGTGTGATTAATTACATTGAAGGTGAAAATGTGTGGGGGCTTCAAATGCATGAGGTGTTTGGAAATTTGTGTAGGGGTTTCAAATGCATAACCTTTTTTTGAAAGTTGTTATCTCCTCAATGTCATCTTCAATATAAAGTTTTGTGGCCAAGTAGGTGTTATTGACATAAGGACGATCTGAAAATGAAATTTAATAATTTTCCACATGTTAACAAATTCATATCATAGATATATTATTAATATAAATATTAGAAATTAACAATTTTCCAAGTAAGTACCTCGGACAAGCTTCAACTTAGCACATTGAATAAGCAATACAAAATGACCGGTATTCTTAGAGACATATGCATTAATTTCATCAGCATACCTTCCCCATAGGGTAACAAAAACTTCATGTCCTCTGTAAAAAATGATGAAAATTACTAAAAAATATATATAATAAAAAGAGTAATTATAGGTATAAAAAATGAAACCCACTCTAAATCCTCCATTTTGAATGTGATTTTCTTTTCCTGTCTATTCTTTGCAGGTTCCAATTGAAAACACCGGAAAACGTTTCCAATAACATCTATATTATACAAAAGGAAAAAATGTAAGTATGTTTTTTTGTGGTGCAAAAAATGAAATTTAAATATTTTAATCCATTAGTAATAGGTTGAAAGGAAATGCACTAACCAAATGAAATTTTTGGGTTTATTGCATTATGATGAAGTTGTTGGAAATCTGCAAAATCAAAAGAATTATGTGGCCCGCAAAAATCTATGCATTTAGTTACCTTCATGGTATACTGGAAATAGAGTTTGTGTGGACCGTCAACAAACTTTATAGCACCTTCATTTAACCCTAATGTGGGTTTATGAATGTAGTAATCACCATATTCTTCAAAAGATTTTCCTTGAAGCGATGCAAATGGTTTGTCCACATTACATTCAATTTTTGAGCCCTTAAGATAAAAAAATTAAATATTAATTAATAAGCATACAATAAATGTAATGATATATAAAATATGTAAGTTATAATACACATACATATAATTGTAAGTTAACATACGTAAGTTATAACATACCATTTCATCCATCAATATCATGCGAATCATACGAAGTTGTTGATTCCATGAAGTTTGTCTCCACAAACGGATGACACAGACCTTAATGGTATAGTCATCTTGTGAGAGAGCCAACTCACTTATCATGCTAATCTTCCTGTTTTCCATTAATCTATGCAAGAATGTAGTAATGAACATAAGAAAACAACATTTTAATTGCATAAATGACAAAACATTTAGATTGAAGATATGCAAATAAACATTTAGGTCAATATGGACCGAGACAAGAGTTGTGCAATAGCGCGAGTAATCCGAAGATACCAAAAGTGTCCCACAACTATAATCAAAACATACGATGTTCAACAGACTCACCATATTGTAGGGGAAAAAATTGTATTCGGTATCTTCCGAGGAGAGTTACTTTATTTGAAGTTGTTATAAAATGGAATTTTTTTTTTTTTTTTTTGCATAAAACAGTAAAACAAAGTCGGTTCTGCGGATTGAAGATATGCAAATAGACATTTAAGTCAATATGGACCAGACGTGTTAAATAGCCAACAGATTTGTAAAAATGATGTTTTTGCCCCTTGCTCATAGAAAAATCATAAATAGTTGGGGACAGAAAAAAGTATTAGTATTTTTCACTTTAATCAATCAACATTAAAACATAAAAAAAATCAACAATAATAGTGATAATAGTAAAACAAAGTCAGTTCTGCAGCAATGCCCAAATCATGTTAAAAACAAAATCATAATAGAAAAACAGAAAACCGAAGTAGGTTCTGCAGCAATGCCTAAAAAAACAAAAACTGTAAATTGTAAATTTCCTAATGAATGTAGTAAAAGATTAACAACCAAAAAAAGGAGGAGGTGAAAATGATGTTAGAAACACATAATTTTAAAGCATACCTTTTTTGTAGTTTTTTTTTTCTAATAACACCTATAACAGCACTGATGTTATCATGATTCTAAGAGGTATTCAGTTTGTTATCTGCTATGGGTAATGAAACGACTGGAGTTATAAAGAATATTTATATGTTTTTTTTTTAATTGTAAGTAGATTGAATGTATGCAAATTCACATTTAGGTTAATATGTACCAAATGTGTAAACAACCAAGAAAAATGTAAAAATGACATTTTTGACCCTTGGTCATACAAAAATAGTAAACAGTTGGGGAAGGAAAACACCTAAAACAGCATAGTTGAACAAAAACATGAATAACAATTAATTTTTTTTTAATTATGTTGCTGTAAATGGTTTCAATTTTGAATCCCAAGGTTGAAAGTAAGGAGTTAGGATGGAAAACAAGGGCTTTTATAAGACAATTTATTTCATTCTAAGTCTCCTGTTTAACAAAAGTCTACATAAAAAAAATCATTGTTCATCTTATTTATTTACAGCTTCAATGTTGCTCCAGAACTTATACATAGAGAGTTACAGACATTTAATCATACGTTTTAACGCCCCTGTTTTCATCTACCACATTTTGATACATGGAATGAAAACTCAAAAGTCAGAATCATGCGTTTTATATTGGATTGATTTAGGAACATAAACAGTTAAACACAAACACACATGAACATAAACAGTTAACGCACACACACGCATACATTGAGAAGATGTTAAAAAAAAAACACACACATTAAAAAAAACACAAGAAGAAACAAAAGATAGACAAACAATTTAAAAGTAGTTTTTTTATAAACTTGCCAAATGGATTGAACTCTGTGATTGAAAAGAAGATTTTCCACTGTGATGATGCAAAACTTTAGAAGACGATGTTGTAAACTCAATACTGCAAGAGATAGTGATAACAGATGAATAGAATTGAGTTATACATAAAAAGTAATTTATAAAAATGATTTTTGGAAAGGATGTCAAAGTTTGATACATTCCTTGCAAAAATTACGTGAGCGAAGGAAAGTTTGAAAATTTTCTCCCAATTAACGTTATTTTTAAGGGTGCTGATTATTCCACTGAAGTTTTTACTATTTCCACTGAAAATTTAATATAATGACAAATATACCCTTCCTTTAAAATAACGATATTGAATAGAGAGAGAAAAATATCTCATGTAATTCTTTCCAAATTACATGCTTATTGTTCTTCCCCACTTAGCGCTAAAATCTTCATCTTCTTCCTTCAGCATTGCAAGCTTTAAACGAGGTGAGTGTCAAACAGATTGGGATTCTCTCTCAAGTAGGCAAATGTATAAAAACACAATCACCTGGCTGGTTTGGTAACTACAAAGGATGATACCTCATTTATTAATTGCACAAACATAAAACATTAGCAGACCGGTTCAAGACCTTGGCCAAATCTGCTTATGAGGACAAAGATCATAACTTACTGCCTGTCTGCCCCTAACCATGCCAGATTTTGCTCCTCTTTGCCCTTCTTCTCCTGTTGATTTGAGGTAAAACTCTACTTGTACACAAAAATAAAACCGAAATAATTAAACTTGAAATCTTGATCAAACCAAAACTTTTGAATTTAAAGCTATAAACGAATGAATTTACGCCTGATAGCTACACCCAAACTGTCTTTCTTTCAGTAGAATCCTTATATATAACTCCTGTTAGGTGACTTGGATATTTATCTACTTTCCATTGTGTTTGCTAAGCTCTCATTGGTCCATAAACTTTTTGAACAGTTCAATCTGATTTGATAGTCTTAGTTCTAATGATATTTTATATTCCAACATGGTAGCAGTGGGTGAGTACTCAATGAAAACCATACAATTGTATGAAAGGGTACGTGATAGATTCTGTACTCGAAAGCCTTGGGCTTATTGATGTGAAAGTGATTTCGAAATATGGTAGTCAGCTTGTCCTCGTGAACATGCCTACAACCTAAACTTACACTTGGTCTCCCACCTCATTCCAACTATGGGTTGCTCACACTTGTGCTTCGGGAACAAGTTGAAGGTTCTTCAAATATAACACAATGGCAGATGGGTTATTGTTAAACCCATCCCTAATTTACTTGTTGTCAATATTGGTGTCCAGTTTAAGGTTAGTTAATTTCTTACAAGAGCGTGGTGCTCATAGGGTTGCAGTTAATTACATGCGGTCTAGCTGACTCTCTGTTGCATCGTTACACTGTGTAAAGAAAATGTTACACCGTCACTAAAGCTCATTGACGATTTGAATCCTTGTCATGTCGGTTCATCTCCTCTTTTGAGAGACAAACATACTTCTCGTCAATTCATGTATAAATTAAACACTTATCTGCTAGCGCGGGCTATAAAAGCAACCCAAAGGAGGAAGAAGCGTTTGTGTCGTCGTGCGTTTGTTTGTTGTTTCCGATAAACCTGGAACCTCTTAAATATCTAGAAATTGAATTGGGGGTATAATTGTCCATTCACAATTATTTTCGTGGATGTATAAAAACGTTTCTTGGAAAAATCAGCACCCAATTTTTTAAAGGGATTGACAGAATTGTGTTGATGTTAATTAAGAAGGTTTATTTGAAATTAATACCTCCCTTGCAAAAATTACGTTAGCTTTTAAGTAGTTATTGACTTTCTTTAAATTCAGGGAAATTCATATATTGTAATTTTATTACGGATTTTTTAATTTAAAAGCAAAAAAAAAATTAGAATTTGCCAAGTGGAATTAAAGGTAATTGGAAAAATAAATAAAATGTCATGTGGCATAGTGAATAAGGTGATGACATGTGGCAATGTTATTTTCTTTTATTAGAATAGATTCTCATAATTTCAATATTATTATTCTTTACACCTATATTTCCAAACTAAAAAATGTCAACACCATAGAGCATTAACGAAGTAGTTTTGAGCATATTTCATAAACCAAATGAAAAGTAATTAATGTATTATCTATCAAGTAAATTCAAAACAAAAGATCATTAGGCAAGGAAATCATTAGTTTGTGGTATCTACCACATCAAACAACTTAATTGTCAACCAGAAACCGATAACTGACGACGAATATAGAAACATTTATAAGAAAAAGTTTTATTACGTTGTGATATGGATAATTGTCAAAGATCATCCGAAATTAAAGCTCGTACGTCCGGTTGATGAATGGAATTTTTGTTATTTTGTTTTTTTTTTATTATTTCTGTAAAATTTATTTTTGTTAATGAAATGTTATATATATATATATATATATATATATATATATATATATATATATATATATATATATATATATATATATATATATATATATATATATATATATATGATTGTATTCTAATTTTTTATTAGTTTTTTATTTATTCTAATTTTATTAAAAAATAATTGTGGAAAATGCGTGAAGAAAAAAAAAACTATTTTCATGTCATTTGAAAAGCTTGAATATATATATATATATATATATATATATATATATATATATATATATATATATATATATATATATATATATATATATATATAGGAAATCTTCAGACAAGTCCTAATATTTACGGAAAAGTTACACTTTAGTCTTAAGATTTTGTTTTTGAATGAAAAAGTCCTGAAAACCAACAAAATTTTGCAGTTTGACCCTTTTTGACCGGTTGAAACCGGTACCAAATTAATTTGGGACTATTTCGTAAACTAACCCAAAATATTGAGTCTTTTCTGTAAATAAAAAATATTAGGACTTTTCTACAAACAAAACTCTTATTATTATTATTATTATTATTATTATTATTATTATTATTATTATTATTATTATAAAGAAGAATACTATGTTTTGAACTTGTTATTATTAATATTGTTACTAATACATATAAATGCATTTAAATGAAAAAATAATATTAATGACATTGTTTAAGGGTGGATGTGGAGGAGATGGTGATGCTTTTAACATTGAAATCATGAATGTTTGGTTGTATATTTTTACTTTGTATATAGTCATTTCACAATTGATATTATTCTTTTTAATTCAGAATAATAATACTTAACAATTTAAAAGATATTGTATATTTGTAAAATTGTTTATAAATAGTTTAAGGTAGAAAGATTTCTAACTTTGTATATAAAAATATTTAAGGTAGAAGGATTACTTTCCAAATCCAACAGATCCATTACAAACATTTACATAGGTAGCATATATCAAAATTCAAAAGTATTAATACAATATCTTGTTTAATAAAAAGTAATAGGACATGTTTTTTGGATTAATATTTTTGAATTTTGATTAATACTTTTAATTATTCATATTACTTTTTATTAAACAAGATATTGTAATTAATACTTTTAAATTTTGATATGGGTTACCTATATAGATGTTTGTAGTGGATTTGTTGGATTTGGAAAGTAATTCGTCTACCTTAAACAATTTTATATACAAAATGAGAAACCCTTCTACCTTAAACTATTTATAAACAATTTTACAAATATGTAAATTTTTTAAATTGTTAAGTATTAATATTCTGAATTGAAACAATAATAATAAATGTGAAATGACCATGTACAAAGTAAAAATATACAAGCTGACATCCATGATTTCAATGTTAAAAACATCATCATCTCTTCCACCTCCACCGTTAAACAATGTCATTAATATTATTTTTTCATTTAAATACATTTATATGTATTAGTAACAATATTGATAATAACAAGTTAAAAAAATAATATTCTTATTTATATTTTTAATAATAATAATAATAATAATAATTTGAAGAGCTTAAAAAAAATCTATATGGAACTGAGCCCTCAATGGTTAGCAACTTAGAATATAAAAAGTGAATTTTGTAGTTAGAAATTTAAAATACTTTTGTAAAAAGTGAATTTTGTAGTATTTATTGGTTGATAAATGACAGGTTAAGGGGTATTTCAGGAAGATAAAAAGAACATATATATTCCTTGTTTCTGTATTCTAGATTCTTTTCCAAAAAGAGATGCTTACACGAATGATAGTGGAATTAATGGATCATTTTAGCTTAATTAATTACTAAAAAATTAATCCCATCATTAGACAGAGGATTAAAACAGAAAATAAATTCAGATTGAAACACCAGAGAAGGTTCCCCTTTGCATCAACACCTACAACTACAAACACTCTCCTCTCTTCCTCAGTCCTCTCTACCTTTTTCTATCACTAATCGACCAACACCACCATTTCTATATTCATCATTTCTTCTTCTTCTTCTTCTTCTTCTTCTTCTTCTTCTGAATTTAATTTCTTTCAATCTTCTAAGTTTGACTAAAGTTTTCATTGATGTCTGTGCCACTGGAACATGATTACATAGGCTTATCAGATGCTTCTTCGTTGGAAAGAAGCTCTGAATCCTCCAATATCTCTTCCGATTCGGAAACCAACAATGTTCTTAATCTTAAAGCCACTGAACTCCGACTTGGGTTGCCTGGTTTTGCCAAAAATTCCGAAGAAAGCGCCACCAAATTTGCTCATGTTAAGAACTTCATGTCAGGAGCTAAAAGAGGATTTTCTGATGTTAATATTGAGAGTCCTGGCAAATGGGTTATGAACGGTGGTTCTGAAGCTGATTTGGGTAAAAGTTCTTCTGTTTTGTTTTCTCCTAGAGGCGGGATTAATGGTGGTTTAGAGAAAAATCAAGTACAACAATCGATTTCACCTTCTAATGTTCAACCTATTGAAGAAAAGAAGAAAGAGCATGTCAGTCGAAATGTTGCTCCTCCTTCTGCTAAGTAAGTTTTCTAAAACCCCTTTCATCATCGCAACGCATATTTGCGGAATTAGGGTTTAATTTCCAGTTCTTATCCCTGTTTTCTTGCTTCTTGAAAGTTATGTGTTAATTTGTATGTTTAACAGGGCACAGGTGGTAGGATGGCCACCCATAAGATCTTTCCGGAAGAACACCATGGTCACCAATTTGTCGAAAAACGCCGGTGATGTAGCGACGGCGGAAGGGAATTCCGGTGGCGGAGGGTGTCTTTATGTGAAGGTGAGCATGGATGGCGCTCCATATCTGAGGAAGATTGATCTCAAGATTTACCATAACTATGCAGAACTTTCACAAGCTCTTGAGAAAATGTTTAGTTGCTTCACTCTTGGTATATGCTTCTTTAAGCTTTAAGATTTTGTTAAAAATATGTTTCAATTTTATATATTTCTTGATGGGGTTTTGTATTCATGGTTATGACTTATGAATGATATGTTGATTAGGGCAATGTACCTCTAGTGGACTTCGAAGGAGAGAAGGGCTTAGTGAAAGTAACCTAAAAGATCTTCTTCATGGATCTGAATGTGTGTTGACATATGAAGATAAGGATGGTGATTGGATGCTTGTTGGTGATGTTCCTTGGGAGTGAGTTCTATTCTAAAATCTTAAAAACTTTTATGGGTAACCCCATTTTAGGAAAAAAAAAACTTATCGATTTGTTCGATGTGTAGGATGTTTATAGATTCATGCAAAAGATTAAGGATCATGAAAGGCTCAGAAGCAATCGGATTAGGTATGCTACAGGCCCATCTAGCTGACTGTTGTGTACCTGATTTACTGTTCTAACGGTTGTTAAAAATCTTTTTAAGTTTTTTTGACGTTATGTTTGTGGTTGTGTGTTGATAACAGCTCCAAGGTCGATGGATAAGTGCAAGAATAAAAACTAGCATGAGATTGAGATGCAAATCTAAAAGAGACATGTGAAGGGAAGAAAGAGAAAAGGGTTTTTGGAAAACCTCCAAGAGTTAATATATGTGCTTGGATATTTTTGAGTTGTAGTTTTATTGTATTTTTCAATCATTTTAGTAGGCAAAACTCATAACTGGAAGGAAGCATCCAGTTCTTTGGTGTGTGTTGTACCACTTGACATTTCTTATGTAAATGGCTTTTGTCTCCTACTCACTTCTTTTTGTGTTGTTTTTCTATTGTAAATGAATTTTTTTTGTCACAAAAGTAATGGCCTACTTGCCCCAAAAGAATCATGTTCAAAGAATCTTATGTTTCGGGTTCAATGCATGCAATGATCGCGTTCAATGCATACAACGAAGGCGCATTGTGCGAAAATGACATTCACTTTGTTATCACGAAATGAGAGAAAGTGGGTAGGTTTCTTTAGAAGCAAACGTGTCCCACTAGATAAATTATTTAGGTAGTGTTTGGTATGATTGAATCGAAGGAATTGTTCATTCCATCGGGAATGAAAAGTAAAAGAGAAAATTCTAACGGAATGGAATGGAATGGATCTCTTTATTATGTAGTGTTTGATACGACGAAATCAAGAATTGAGTCGAATGGTTTATTCGATCATAATGAAAAGCCTTGTTTGTTACGTACTCGGAATAATAAATTGATCCCTATCATTAATGAAAAATCTTGTTTCTTTTTATTTTGTTGATTTTAATTTCGTTATGTTTTTATGTTCGTTGTGGAATAGCATGGAAATTAATAAATACCTTATTTTTATATATTATTTTCAACAAAAAATTTTAATAAAATTCTTCATTATTCTAATCAATTTACAATATTTTTTTAAATAACTACAAAGACATCATTTTGTTATGACTTATTTGGGTTTTAATAAAGAGTCTATTGTGCTATATTTTTTATTGTTTATGGATATAATTTCAATTATAATCAATAGAATATATAAGAATAAATCATATATTACATTCAATATAATGTATAATTTCATATAGAACAATTCATTCTCCTACATACCAAAGTAATAATAAATCATTCCTTTACCCTTTTTGTTCCATTCCTACTTTTGTCCAAATCTTGACCAACTACTTTCCCAATTTAAGCAGACCATCATTCAAATCACACAAGGCAAAAACCTAACATGGACATGAAAAAACACATCTAATAAATAACACTAATCTTAGCTACATTTCTTTTAGAAATTGGAGATATTTGAACATACACCATTTGAGTATATACCAATTAAATACACAAGTCTCAAGTCTTTATAACCCAAGCCTATAAAACAACCTAAATCTTCCATCTTCAACAATAGGATTTGAAACACATGTTCGATATTATATTTACATATAATACAATTTTTTCATTGTATTTCTATACGTCACAAAACATGATAATTGAATGTAATTTATCATTCCAATACTCTATATATGACATTACTTTGTCATTGCATTCCATCCATACAAGAATCAATACTCTACCTATTCCATTCCATCTTCATTATATTCCATCAAACCTAAATATTGAATACTTTTTGAGTTTTAAGTAATGCGCTTACTTTTGTTCAAATTAATCTTGATCAACTACTTTCCAGTAGTCCAGCATTTTGGTCACAGAGGGCATAAAACTAATGTAGACATAGGATGAAGGTACCTTATGAAAAATACTAATTGCTATTTAGATTATGTAAAACAGTAAGCTAACTAAGTTTATTTTGGAAATATCTAAACATACACCATTTAAGTTTACCCATTAAAACATAAAGCTACCTATGTTTTGATTGTGAAAGATTTGTTGATTAAGGAAATCTACTTCTAGTGTACTTAGAGGTCGATAGGCTTAGTGAAAGTAACCTATAGGATATCTTCTTCTTGGGTGTGAATGTGTGTTAACTTATATACCAAGATAAGGATAGTGATTAGATCCTTGTTTGTGATGTTCCTTGAGAGCGAATTTTATTGTAAAATCTAAAAAGTTTAAAAGCAATGCAATATGGGATTTGTGTTAAGAAACTTAGGGCGCATTTGGTTGTGGAAAAATGTTTTCATTTTCTAAAAATAGAGTTGAATTTTTATTTTTAGTTTTCAATAAAAATTATAAAAAACACGTTTGGTTGGAACTGATGGAGTTTACATTTTCCATTTTAAAATTTTAGAAAATTTTGGAAAACTGTAAAAAGAAAAAACATTTTTTCTACTTTACATACAATTTGGAAAACAGAAATTTTGCATTTCCTTGGAATAAATTTAAAAAACTAATTAAATCAATCAAACGCATTTTCAAAATTTTCATATTTATTTGAAAACGTCCATCGAAAACTAAAAATATTTCCGCAAACCAACGTAGTCTTGTTCTGTTGTTTGTTTTATATGATGAATAAATAGATTCATGCAAATGATTAAGGATTTTGAAAAGCTAAGAAGCAATCATATTAGGTATCTACTATTTGGTCTTTGTAGAGGTAAATGTCAGAGTTTTGATTTCAACATGGATTGAGTTCCATGTGAGTACTCGGCCTTTATGTCAGCCATATAACTGTTGTATAATGTGATTGTAACATATATATATATATATATATATACATAAAAGTTTTTCAATCTCCTCTAATAATTGTCATATGTGCTTGGATATTTTTGAGTTTTAGTTTTATTATATTTTTCAATCTTTTTAATTAGTAGACAAAACAAAACTCATAAACTGGAAGGAAACATCCAGTTTGGTTTGTATTGAACCACTTGACATTTCTTATGTAAATGGCTTTTGTCTCCAGCTCACTTCTCATTATGATATATATATTTCCAGTCTTTTAAACGATTTTTGTCTTAATTATAATGGCCTACTTGCCCCAGTGTACCATGTTGAATGCCCTTTTTGTGTTCAATGCATGCAACGATGACACTTTGCAAGATATTGACCTTCACTTTATTATGGCAAATTTTGGAAAATCGTCTCTTTTTGTTCAGTTACTTGGTATTTTTAATCCATGCAAATCATGTGCTCTACATGAACCACACAAAGTTTAAGCTTTGTGTAAGTAAACGGACCCATGAAAAGCAAGTTCTTGATGTAGTGTTTGGTATAATGATGAGATTGAGAAAGAAATGGAATTTTTCATTACAACGGAATGAAAAAAAAAAAAAAGTGTTTTGTCTAATGGAATGGAATGGATAATTAAGTGATTTGCAACATGACTAACAAAAGAGATTTTTTAGGTAGTAGTATTTGATATGATGGAAACAAGAATGAAATAAAATTGTTCTTTCTATCGTAACGAAAAAAATGACAAATAAAATCTACCATTTGAATATGATCTTTTCATTTTGTTAATTTTAATTCTTTTACTATAATAAGGTGTTTTTCTAGTATTCCATTTTGGAATGAAATGAAAAATTACAATATAATCTAGAGAAGACTCCAAATTTTGGTCTTTATGGTATTTCATTTTGTGTGGTTTTTGTTCTCATAGTTTTAAAATTGTAAATTTGGTTGTTTCATTGTGGTTTGATCACTAGAGATAACCTCCATTAACTCACCCTACGATGCGCTTAATGGGAGAGTATTTTAGTCATTTTACATCTTATCTCTCCATCTTTTACACTCATCCATGAAGATCCCTAATTCCTCATCCTCATCTATTTCACTTTAATGTATCCTCTCGTTCTAGTTCAAACTCATGATCTTCAAGCTCATTCTTTTCTTCCTAATCGTAAAACTAATTTGATACGATATCATCGTCTAATCGAAGGTATTTCACATACTTTTTTTATTTGCTTCAATCATGATGATTACACAAACAAAGTTTATATTAAAATTGGATGATTTTACAAAACACTTAAACGCTAAACCTTTGGAGAAATAAACTACATCCAAACGTCCAAAACACAATAATAATAATAATAATAATAATAATAATAATAATAAACCTCAAAATTCAACCTTCAAAACCTGATTTGTAGATTTCTCTATAATCTAATACAATTTTTTATTAGACAACCCGGTTTAATGATTTCCATTATTTCAATAAATTAATTAGAAAATACTATTTTATTATAATTTATTTGGGATTCAATAAACTTTTAGTTTAAATTGTTATATATATAACTAAAAGTTCAATGCTACATAAATTATAGTGAATGTTATTATATATAATACCATTTACATATAAAATACACTTTTTTTAGGAAAAAAAAAACTCATTACAACCCATAAAAACATAACTTTTTTGGGAAAAACATTCATTTCTTTCCTCCAAAACATAACAACAATGGAATGTAATTAGACGTGTGATACACCCAATCTCTCCCAACACTTTCCCAATTCAACGATACCAACATTTAAATCGCAAAAGTCACAAAACTAGCATAAACAACAAACAAACACATCTACTAAAACCACGTATTATTTCAATCGACTTTACTAAATAAAATTTCTTTTGTCACATGTTATGTTATTTTATTTTATTTATTTTGTTACGTGTTATTTTATGTATTATTTCAATCTAATTTAATAAATAAAAATCCTTTTATCACATGTTAATTGTCACACTTATTTATTTTGTTACGTATCATTTTATGGTTATTTTAAATTAACAAATATAATAAATATAATACTCCCTCCGTCCCAAAATAATAATCCATAGACAAAAAACACACAGTTTAAGAAAACATTAATTACCATTAACTTTATTAAATGAAATGACAGTCTTACCCTTCTGTTGCATTTAATTCCATGGTAGTAGCATTTAATTTTATGGTAATTTAACTAATAATGAGGGATATTATGGTAAAAGAAATATTTATTTTTAGAAGTAAACAATTATTTTGAGACAAACTAAAAAGGAAACATGGACTATTAATAAATATAGGACGGAGGAAGTAATAAATAGATATCAATTTAATCAATCCAACTTTCTTTTCAATTTCTAAACTGAAGCCCAATTTTTTCTTTATTTATTTAATTAAATTTAAAAGAGAAACAAACACTTTAATTTCAATAACTCAATATTTTTCTCATTTTCATTATAAATTCAAACTTTCTAAATGTTTATCCCTCCATATTTAATTTTTTTTTTTAATACACTCGTTAGTAGTAAACAGATATTGCAACTAATACAATAAAACACTAATCTTACAACTACATTTCATTCAAAGATATCTTAACATACACCATTTGAGTATACCCATTAAATACAGTTTCCTCAAGTCTGGATAACCCAAGCCTTTGAAACAAACGAAATCTTCCATCTTCAACAATAGGATTTGAAACACGTGCTGGATCATATCTTGTTTGATGTGTAAGCGAAGGGCCTGCAACTGGTGGAAGCTCCCAATAAACATCAAGTATGGATTCTACAAATCTGCTATTTTGGAAATGTTGTGTGTGTGAAATCTGTTTGTTTGTGTGGTTGAAATCGTCTCTCATGTACCCTTTTACCCCCCACCATGCCTCATGGGCCCCACAAAGGTCATTTATGTCAACTGCCTTTTCCCAGAATTGTTTTCGTTTTCTTCTTTGTCTAGCTTCATCACTATCTTTGAAGCAGCTATGTCCACCTCCTGATAAATAAAGGGTATTATTGGTAATTGACACAGCAAGGAAGGAGGAGGCGTTTGATATTTGGTTTAATTGTAGGATTTTGTTAGGTGTTTGATGATTTAGTTTTGGTTATGGAATTAGAATTTGAAATTCTTGAATTGATTTTGGTTATATTGGAGTTTTTTAATGTGTTTTTGAATTTTATGTAATTGATATTGGTTTTATTTGATTTTAAAATGTCGGGTTAAATATGCCACCTTTTGGAAAACTATCACAAAATATTATCTATTTTGTACGATGTGTTTTGCAAAATTACTTAGATGTTGTTTGTTTTTTATCTGCAAATCTTCTTGGCCTCTTCTGTCTGCGTCGCGCAGACCACGCACAGATATTAGGCTTCACAGACTATTTGTTTTTTTTTGAAGACTGCAGATCAAAAATAATTTGAGCGTCGTCTTCTTGGCGCAGATGTGAACCAGAGTCTTGAAATCTCTTCAGACATCTTCTAACCTCAAAAACATATACTTTTTTTTTTTTTTTTATAAACTTAGATTTATTCCAACTTTATCTATGATAAATAAATTGGAGAAAAGGTTACAATACTTAAAGAAAAAAAAGGTTCGATAACACAATCATGACCTTTGTGACAAATTTATACCTAAATATTTAATTACAATAATAATTTGTGGAGTTGTTTATATAGATATGCAAAAAGAAATCATAATATTGTCTTATATTTTTTTGTGCCAAATTTTATAAAACATTATTTAATGCAATATCGTTCATTTATTGGGAAAAATATTTATAGTCAGTTTTTAATTGATTTAATTGAAAAAGTAAAATAAAAACTTTGAAAATTTTCATTTAAAATCGAAGTTTATTTCCATTCATGTTACGTGTTAAATTGTTTTATCACTAATTACAATGTTTAGGTATAATTTTACGACCAAAGTATGTTGGTTTTTATCAAATATATACGATAATTCTTACCATTTTATTTTCACTTTATACAATATTGCATAAAAGTTAATCTATATCTGTTAATTAATAAAGTCATAATATTATCAAAAAAAAAAGTCTTAAGTTTTTTTTTAAAAATCAGTTTAATTAGATTTTAATTTATTCTAGCACACTGCAAATGTTAAAAAACAAATTGTCTTCTTCTTTAGTCCACCACTTCTACTGCAGAGGTTTGCAGATATGATCCACAAACTACAGACATTTTGACTCACAAAAAACAAACAACACCTTAATGAATGACTCCAACTACAAAAAAGTGTTATTTGAAATTTATTTCGGAAAATAAATATGCAACATATGAATAATTTTAAAAAAATATGAAAGGTTTTGCCTGTTTTTAGGGTTTTATGCAGAAATGTGCCATTATATTGGGGAATTTTTGATAAGTCCAAAAAAAATTAAACAGAAAAGTCTTGATTATTTAATTTTACACGATAATCTATCATTTCATGTTAAAATAAAAATAAAGACTTTTTTGTTAGTTTGGGCAAAATATGAAATTTTCGAGACTTTTTTGTTCAATTTTTTTAAGACTTTATCCAAAAAATTCCTAAAATAATGGGACTTTTTCTGCATAAAACCCTATTTTTATATGGAATTATTCATATTTTGCGAAATATTGATTCATATTCTGTAAAAATCTTCATATTTCACAAAATAATATGTTTTGAAAATGGTCAAAAAAAGTAATTTTTTTTTGGTTTTATTTTTTTTGGTTTTTAGAAACACCAAATTTTTAGGTTATGTTTGGTTTCCATTTATAAAGATACCAAACCAAAACGACATCGTTTTATGTATAAGTATAATTGATTAACGACGTTAAAAATTAAAATAGTAAAACGCATTTAAGGTTTCCATTAAAAATTGAATTAGGGAACATATATTGTATTATTTTTTAGTAATTTACATATATTTTGTTAAATTCTATCAATATGGTTGATGAAAAAAAGACAATGAGTTATAATAAAATACCAAAAACACAGACAAAAAAACAAAAAGAAAACCTCGAACATAATCAATTTTCTTAAAGACAAAAACCGAGTTTGTTGGTTTGGCTTCGGGTTTATGTAATTGATATTGATTTATCTGGTTCATTCTTTTATAATGAAGTTATAATGGTTAAGGTTATTTGTGTAATTTTAACAAGTGAGGAATGTTGAAATCCATAAAATTAAGTTCCATACATTTTGGTAACCAAACACCACAATTGACCAAACTGAATATAGCTAACCTTGTATATAAAACTGATCACATATCTGTCTCAAGGAATAATGATCTCCTGTTCCAGTATCATAGTTGTCTTCAAATACAAGATGAGAGAAGCCAGCTTTAAGTGCTTGCTTTAATCTGTATCAAAGAAACAAACACACATTCATGATTCATGATTTATGCCCCAATAGAATGGCAATAGTATGCAAAGTGATTACCTTTTCAACTCATTTTGATGATCATCAAAGAATATAAGAACCCGACTTGAATCGTTGACGCCATGTTTCTTCATCACTTTTGACCAATTAACATTCCCAAAGTCAACAAAATCCTTTCCAGCAAAATATGTGCAGTTTTGATCGACATATGCAGGGCCTTTCAAAAGGTATTTTGCAGGATGACGAGGTGTAAGTGAGATAATTGGGGTGGCTGGCATGGCTTGTCTTAATATCCAGGTTGAATGTCCCTTGAAAGCTCCACTTTCAATCATTAGTTCTGGTTTCAGCCATCGTGTGATAAACCAGAGCCCGAAGCTGTGATCAAAACCCATTCCGTACATGTTGTTCTTGATGGGTCGTGTCTCGTATATTGGTACAAACTCTTCCAAACCTTGAAGCAGATCCTTCGATGTCCATTCAATGGTTTTGCCATGTTTCGATCTGCCTTTTATAAAGGAAATGAGATTAGAAGCTAAATGTGGTTGTTCTTAGGCTTGTTTCTGTCAATTCGAACATCAAATCACAAGTCTAGCAGAGTATACAGACATTCGATTCTCAGTTTACAATCTAGATGAACGTTAAACTAGATCAAGCAACATAGATATGAACGAGCATTATGACATTGATGCAGATCTGGTGAAATCAAATCGAAAAAACCCCAACATTAACAAATCACACACACGTACACACACCTAGTGAATGAGTGATGAGAGCTTACACCATGGGACGCCTAGGGATCCAAAGTCTGATTCGAGTCCATCCAATCCGAAGAATCGGGTACGAGAGAGTCGATCAAAGGAAGAAATGGAAGAAACGCAAATCAAATTGCGGGAACGAATGAAGAAAGAGTAGATTACGAAGATGACAATGGCAAGAAAGAGTATCGGCCAGAGATAACCGGTTCGGGTCAAATAGTTGGTGACCCGCGTAGCGATTGAAAGCTGCTTTCTGGTCTTGGATCCATCTTCTTGGTGTTCGTCTCCTTCGTCACCGAATTGAGCAGTCCTTCGCATAGAAAGAGCGTTTAACATCTCTCTCTCTCTCTCTCCAAATCGATCAACTCCGCTGGAAGTGTACTTATTTTGGCATCTGGATCCCTGAAAAGGCGTTATTGGGTCGATCTAGGTTAGGTTCAAAAGCGTCAGGGATAATAACTTTTGGTGTAAATTACACCATTCTTCCCTGCCAGAAAGTTTATTTAGTCTATTTTTAAAAATTAATAATTGTCTCTCTCTTTGTTTTTCCTTACACATTTAGTCTCTGTTGACATGAAATGACTTTTTTACCCTTAATAATTTTTTTTTCATTTTATTTTGTTTATTTGTCAGTTTTAAATTAAAAAAAAATCCCTACCCATTTATTTCCATTTCCCCGTCTCAAGATTTTCCATAAACCACCACATATAACCGCCAGCACCTCCGGCAGTATGCAAATCCTACTTGTTTCACACCTGGAACTATTACCAATAATTCAAACAGTTCTCCGCTACTTGGAATCAGCTGCGCTCTACCAACCTTGCTAATGACAAAGAATGTTAAACCCTTCACCAGAATGGACAGATCACTAATCCAACAACCCACTTGTTGGAAGATCGAGGCACTCCGAACATCTCCAACATATACAATTTATATTCTTCTAACAATCTCATCATCTAAATAAACCCATATAGTCAATTCATCATCCATACTTCTAGAGTGATGGCTCACTACTACTCGCCTCTACAAGAAATAGGGATCATATTGAAAGCCTATCAACAATCAACTGACATCCATCAAGTGCGATACAAGCACTTCAGAACTCTGACTTCATTGTCACAAAAGGGGACAACCAGCTTCCATGAGATATTTTCCTTAAATATTCTGATGCGAGGACCACCCTCACAATCCTAAAAACATCAACCATGCAACAACTCCCTTTCACCCCACAACTATCTTAAATTCTAATAATCAAACTAACTTGCACTACAACTCCCTCTGACCCATTGTGTCAAACTAATACGTCGATCCGACTACTGATCCTCTGTGCATGACCTATAGCTCGCTCCCACTAAGGTCCATACTAAAATGGATGAAAACCTAAATCTAACTCAACAAGATGTGCTCCACCCATGACTCTCGGTATGAAAATACATGACATAAGATGATCCCTTGATAATAAGAATGACAAGGAAAATTTAAAGAACAATGATCCATAGGTAGAGACTTGTCTAAACTGGACATAATGTTTCATATAATATATATATATATATATATATATATATATATATATATATATATATATATATATATATATATATATATATATATATATATATATATATATATGGTGGTTGTCGAGGCCAACAAAATAAATACCCAAAATATTACACACTAAAATAGTGTATAGTGGTAAAGGGATCGTATCCACGGAGATTGGTTCAATTTAAATCTCTATGTAAATCACTTGTTCAAGTACTTATAAAACAAAAGTAAAAGTAAAATGGGGGGTTTTGGTATTTTGAAATACTTGAAATAAACTAGAATTAAACTAAGATTTAAATAGACAATTTCAACAAAAACAAGGGTATGATGTAAAATCAATAAGAGAAAGATGGTTGACTTAAGGTTTCCTTACTTTGACTTTTGATGAACATATCATTAGAATCCAATGGTGCAATAGTTGTTTTAAATTCTTAATTTGGCTATAATAATCCAAGAAGCTTGAGATTACCTAGACTTTTCTTAATTATTAAAATGGTTAGAGAAGTTCATAACAATTTCCTTAGTCAAAGTCAACTAGCATTAAGAACCAAAAAGTCACCAAATCCAAGAGCAGTCAAATGCTTTCACTACCATGTTGGAGAAAATGTTTTTATGATTGTGTGAAGCAAAACTAACACGAAAATCATTTGTTGCTTTCTAATTTGAGGATCATTTACTTAATCAAGAAATTAGCCAACTAATCACCACAAACACATTTAAACTAATGAATAAAAACATATAAGTAATGATAATATGTTTAAACATAAAACATTCCAATAAAAATTCAAGAACAAGTTTATGGAGTCTTCAACATTCAACAACTAGTCAAAGGATTTCACCAAAGTCAACCAAATTTGGTTTAGCCTAACATGGCTAAACATAAGAAAACAAAGTTAGAAGAGATTGTACCAAACATTCAACAAGATTAAGAGCAAAAATGATGAAGTTCTTGAGGGTTCTTGGCCTTCAAAGTGCTCCAAAATCTCCAGAGGACTGGTTAGTTTTTGGATGTGCAAGAGTTATCTAAAGTGGCACACCAACCTTCCCAATATAAAGCTTCAAATGAAATTCTGAAAATGCCCCAGTAGGAACCCACACGAGCTGCGTGGGTATCTTACGCGGGCCGCGTAAAAGTGACAAAAATTGGGCTTCTTCAATTGTTGGGGCTGCACAGCTAAGTCCATTGGCCCAGTTCGAGTCTAACCAACTTCTAGCCCATTTTTCTACAAGATTTCTTCCTTTTAAGCCCAATTATCCTTTTCTAAACAATCTATAGCTTCCACAATCGCCCGATCATCAATCTCCACACACTCGAAAATTCTCCCGCTCTTGCAAATTTAAAGTTTAATTCTTCCAAGCCTTCAAGTAATTGACAAGCCCATTCTACGCATCATCTCCATAGCCATCAAGCCCAAAATCCTCGTTGTCCTCCAAGTCCAATTGCTTCCCAAAGATCCCGCTCCACTAGTTTCCTTAAAATCTGCAATTATACTCACGAAACTAGAAAGTACCTGAAAGTGGTCATAAAATAACAAAAAGGAAAATATGCACGAAAATTAACTAAAATGTAAATGAAATATTGTAAAATAAACTATAAAAAGAAGTAAATAAAATGAAACTATCAATATATATATATATATATATATATATATATATATGTGTGTGTGTGTGTGTGTGTGTAGTTGCATGAAGAGTTTCGTAAAGCATTTGTCAAGCCACCCATGATGATTGTAACAGATTAGGATTCATCAATGAAGAAAGTTGTTAAAGTTTTTTTACTGAATCCAAGTATAGACTATGCATGTGGCACATCACTCAAAAACTTGAGGAAAAGGTATATTCTTGTTCATTATTCTATTTTTATTTATAAAAAAATATGTAAATTTTTGTCTATCTATCTGAGTTTTTATTTTATACAAAATTTTCTTGTTAATTGTGTGTTTTTTTTTTAATTTTCTTGTTAATTTATGTTTATTTGTGTACATGATTCACATTTTTAAGTTATTTGAAGTTTTATATATGTGTTTATGTGTTTCTTTGTTTCTTGATTCCTATATATGTTTATAACCTTCTAGATCATAAAGCACAATGTGAATTTGCATATGATGAAAGAAACAAATTTAAATCATAAAGCACACTGTGAAATTACAATGTGAATCAATGTTATGTTACTATGGACTACATCAAATATTCATCATGTTAATTTCAGTAAGTGTGTAGTATATTATAATATAAATTATTTTTTCTTTAATTTCAATGTGAATGTTCTAAGCTGTTGTTTTATCTTGCACAGCTTCACTTATTTCATTTGTAGTTGAAGGTTGAACATCTTTCACACTTCTTGTCAATTTCTTTATTTTCTTATAATCTTTTTTTAGATTCAAATGATAGTTTTAATTTATTTCAACTTATGTAATGATGCTTATGTGTTTCATTTTTTTAGATTTCTATCGATGTTTATAACCATCCAGACTTCCAAAAGACGTTTTATGATATTATATGGAATCTTCAATGTTCTCCACAAGAATTTGAAAGTTCTAGGTCAAAAATGTTAGATAAGCTTCATCTAAAAGAATTTGACTGGTTAAATGTATTTAAAATAAGGGATTTTTGTATTTTGGCTTATATGAGAGATCTTAAACTTTCTGGTTTGATGCAAACTAATTCAAGATCAGAGAGCCTGAATTATGCTTTCTCACATTTTTTGCATCATAAATCAAATTAAGTGAAGTTCATGATAGTGAAATGGAGAAGCAAATATATCATCAATATTTATCATTTGATAGTGCAATGGAGAAGCAAAGATATCATCAATATTTATTAGATTATCAATCCACAACTATTACCCCCAAGCTAAGGACTCCTTTCGCTATTGAAAAACATGCATCTAGAATTTATACATTTAATATTTTTTGGACATTCAAAAAGAGTTATACAAATTCTTGTTTTTTTGCATTCAAGAATTTGTATTTATCGAAGATGAAAGTGAAGTTTATGTTTTGAGACATAAGAAGAAGAAAAAAGTTGATTGATAAAAAAGTGAATGACGATGATGATTCTGATGATTTTTATCAAAATAGTCTTCATTCTCATTGTCCTAATACTCGTTACAAGGTATGTCTCTTTGTCCTAATAGATTTTATTAAAGATCAAATATGGTTTAAAATTTTACATTATGAATGTAAGATGTTTTTCTAAGTCACAGTGTGAATTTTCATAGATTTATAAATTAGTTTGTACTTTTCCATAGATTGGTATGGTATATAGAATTTTTTTTAGTGAATTTGATTTGAAGTACATATTTATGTTATAGTATTATGATTTCTAATGTTGATTAATAATATGATTCAAAGTTAATTTATATAATTTTTATTGAATGGTATGACATATAATTTCTTATTCATATATTAATTTGTTTATTAATGATAATTTTGTAGGTTGTATTTAGTACAATGGGTGATAGCATTAGCATTAGTTGTAGTTGCATGCTTTTTGTCCGGGAAGGAGTAATATGCAATGTTGTAAAAATCGCTTGACGTTAGCTAGTCGGTGGACTGGGGTTAAGGGATTAATCGGCTAGGCGGAGATTAATCGGGGACTATTAATTGCTAATTTCTTGAATTTTTAAAAATTAAATATGACTAATATCATATAAAATTTCATAAATACCACTAATATCATAACAAAATATGTTAATATGATTAATACAACACTAATCATAACTCAAATAGTTTCTATTGAGATATAACTTCTTCAAAGTGTTAAAATTTCATCAGGTTCTACTGCTTCACTCATTGTGTATGTAGGGATTAATCGTTAGGCGCCCTCTAATCGGTCGAGTAGCGCCTAGGGATTAATCGGAGATTAATTGGGCCCTAGTCGGGATTTTTATAACACTGGTATTATGTCATCATATGTTTTTCATATTAAATACGAAAGAGTATGATGAAATTTCATCAAATTTCATTTTGAGGAGATGGGGAAAAGATATCATAGCTGATGGATTGTTGAAAAAGAAGTATTTGTATTCTCATAAAGGCAGTTAAAATGAATGTTTGATTCAAGATGCTTATGTTATTCTTCGTTTTACCATTAACAAGATAGAAAATAATGAGGATGACTTGACTAAATATATAAAGCATCTTTAGGAGGTTAATAGTGGCATTCCTTTATGTACCTCATCAAGGGCATAATCGAGTAGACCAGTTCACATTGAAAAATTATTGGAGCTTTAGTAATTGATATTATCAACCTTCATAATCTAGTAAGGATCAGAAATAAGGGATGTGCCAGTGGTAAAAGAATCATAAACCGAATCACAATACTAGGAGTTGCATTATGAGGTTAAAGAAGTCTAATTTAGAATCCGAGTTTACACAAGGTTGTTTGTTTCTATTATTTTAAGACTAGTAAAATAAGATTTTATTTTGTAATGATCATTCAATGCATAGAAATGTTGAAATATTCATGTTAATTTTGATATTCATTATTTTAGACTTTCTTTCTAATAACATATTATATTTTTTCGAATTTAATGTTTTTGGTTAAAGATATTTTGTTTTATTTTTAGTTTTTTGTACACAAAGACATGGTTAATCTTTTATGTTGTGTGTGCATGGTGAAACAAATGTACAAATTCATAATGTGAATCTTTGTGATTGTGAACTACATCAAAAATTCACCATGTGAATTTGCATTTTTCTTATGAACACTATGATTCAATGTGTAGTAAAAAAAATTAACTTTCAAATGATCATTTTAAGCTAAACAATCACCAAACTAGATGAAGAAAGACACTTACAACACTAGACATTCACATGAAAGTGTAAACATATTATAAGTACGAGTGAAGAGTATCATTATATTAGATAAATACATTTACATGAAAATGTAACATAACAAGCATTTATATGTTCTTTAAAAGAAACTGAAGTTCATATGAAATATACAAAACAAAACATCATCAGTGTTATTTTTCAAAAGAACATATCATCACATTTAATAGAAACCTAAGTTTTATACTTCTTTTTCCAGTCCTTTGAGTACTATATCATTTCTCCCTTTTTTAACATATCTTGTATTTCTTCATTAGGTTTTTTTTTTGCAAACTTATCTATTTCTGTAATGATTTTCTACCTCAATGTGTTTATGTCAGTCAACAGGATCTTTGTCAGACACTTAATTCACAAATTATTTAACACATGCTATTGTTCTTTTGATTCTTTGGCAACCCACATTTCCAATTTACTATTTTATCTCTCATATATGTCTCCATATGACGCATGCAAAAAAAAATCTCCATAGTCAATATGATTATCCCTTGTGCACCAATTCATTTTCACCATTTATGGTTGAACACCCTCTAAATTTAAAGCTGACTTGTGATTGACAGTCATCAAGTACATACTAAACAGTAGTTTATACAAAAAAAGAAAGTGTCATTTAATATAACTATTATTTTATTCAAATTACGAGCCTATTAATATTTAAATTAAAATTTAGAATATAAATTTACTGTTCTTACCAATTCATTAGGTGAATCACGATAAGTTCTTGAAAAATTTGCAAATGAATTCCTGTTGTCAATGACATCAACTGCTGGTTCCTTTAAGTTTATGTAGATTAGGTAAAATGATTTTTTTGATGAACCGGAAAAAACGTATGTTTTAATATATTAAATTGTTAAACTTTGTTGAAAAGATGTAATATATTCAATATCATGTGTTTTAATGAAAAGAAATAATTTTATTACCAATTAAACATTTTGAATGTCAGAATGTGACAACCCGAAACTTCTAACTTGTATGATTGATCAATTATGTCAATACTAAACTCGATTCTATTCCCATTTAACATCGTTTAAGGGTCTGATAAAGCATTCTAAGCCTCGTACATAGGTCGAGTAATACCAACTTATAGTACAACAATCGGGCCATACACCCTCTTGGGAGGAGTGTACGATGGTACACATGGGTGTGCGGCCGCACACTCATCCCTCAACCATACACCCACCTTTATATATAGGAGGAGACCCCTTCATTCATCCTTTTCCCCTTTTGGCTACACACTACTTTCTCTCTCTAGAATCTTCATATAAGCACCCTCCAAAGCCTCCAAAGGCTTCAAAAATGTAAGTATTCCATCATCTAGCTTGTTATACTTGTAAGACTTCTTGATCTAAGACTTAATTCATCAAGTTTCATCATGCTCTTCATCCTTTGAAGGTGTACGACCACACACCTTCATAAGGTGGGCGTACACACCTTCATCCTTTGAAGCACCTCAAAATCGACATTTTGGGCATAGATGAAGAGTGTACGGCCGCACACCCCTCTATACGGCCGCACACCCCTTTGTACGGCCGCACACACATCCTCATGACAGTACACCCACTTTAATGCTCATATTTGGCCTCAAACTTGCAATACCACTCAGTATGGGACCTAGAACACTCATTGGATGCTTGTAGAACCTTGGAAACACCTCAAAAACACTTCCCATCATGAGTGTACGTCCGTACACTCATTAGCCGTACACACCCAAAGGGTGACTGAACGCCTCCCTCATTGGATCCCATATGGCTCAGACACTTAGTTCTAGTGTTTCCAGGCCCTTAGAGTTGTTCCCTATCATGTTTAGTCATGAAATACCCATATATATATATATATATATATATATATATATATATATATATATATATATAAGTGTTACTATATGTTAATAGTGTGACAACCCTATATTTTCCAAAAGCATTGTAACACTCGAAAGCCAAATACGACGGAATTAACCTCGAAAATAAAGTGTTCAAGTATCTAAGTTGGGATGCCTCAAATATTTGATATCATGCCAAGGTTTCCAAAAACATAAAGAACGCTCAAAACCGGGTTATATTGAAGAAAGTATAACCACTCGTATATTTACAACACGACGTTAAAATATTATTTGACGTAGAAAGTAAAATCTCAATAAAATACATTCTTGCCTTAAGTATCTAAACAAAAGTCGTAGATCTCGTTGAAAGGTGAGCGTGCATAAAAAGATCGCCCAAATTGGACCCCGTATGAAGAAGTTACGAATTTTCAAAGTTTTGTAACAGTAGTAGAGGGCTAAAAACTCGGATTGAAGATCGAGTGTTATTTAGCTATCGCCACCTAAACGGAAGTTGAAGATCTCCTCAGTGGTAATAAAACAATAAAAAGACAAACGAAAACCGACGTCGAATAAAGAACCTATGAATTTTTAACGAACTTTAGAAGGCCCAGCCTATTAAAAATATATCATTGAAAATAAAGTCAAAACTAGCCGACGAAGTCTAAATGAAAGTTGTAAAGCATAATCTCACCTACGCGTGGATATAAAGAACACGAAAAACGGAGCTCGTACGCGAAAGTTACGGAATTTAGAAGAGGACAGGCCGGATTACGCCCCGCGTTCTCTGGGAGTACGCCCCGCGTACTAGACCCAGAGTCGAGTCCCATCGGCCCGCCCAAGCTACGCTTAACTAGCCAGGAGTCGTAAGCCATGACGCCATATTATGCCCAGCGTAACGACGTACGCGCCGCGTACGAGGGTTTCCAGCCCTATAAATAGATGGCATGAGCTTCGAGTTTTGGCACACCTTCACAATTCCTCAGCCATTCTCCCAGCTCCAGAGACCATTTTCTTACCTTGGTTTCCGCACTCGAGCCCTCGACGAAGGATCTACGCTGCAGAGATTCCCGAGAACCCGAAGACGCAACTTTCCGCGGTCGAAACTCTGCTCAACTCTAGCCTCTCTCTTCAAACTTAACGAGTGAGTTCATACCCCTACTTTTCAATTCTTTTCATGTTTTAGGGGGGGAATACAAGTACATTATAAGTCGAAGTATCGTTTTTATAAACATCTTTATGCTTAGAAGGCTATTATATCACCAAGTTATTCTTACTAAATGAAAACATACTTTTGAGAAGCTATAACGAGCATAGCTAACAAGTTATTCATACCTTTTACATATACATCTTGACAAATGAAATACTTTCAAATGAAGTAAAGTCTTTATCATCGTATATCTTGTTATACCAAGTAATGTGAGACATTCAAACTTCAACGTACTCGTATGTATGCATTTCAAGTCCTGTATTATATACTATAATCTCCTAGAGGGAGAGCGTGATACTTGTGTATAGATCTATACGGGATTGACAATCCCACACCTAAGCTGTTAGCTACAGCTAGGCCGGCAGGCCTGGGGTGACAAACGTCATAACAGTTCCAACACCTGAAGAACGTTGTTACAGGCCATCAGTGTCAATAGCATGGTTATAAAACTCACATAAAAGTATAAAAACAAGTTTGATTTACGAGATTTATATATGCATTTCAGTTTTCCATTTTATTGTTAACACAAATTTTATCACTACTATTCAAGCATGGAAAACACTAATGCACACCAACACGGGAAACCCTTTTCAAATCATTTATAGAAAATATTGGATTTTCTGAAAACCTCGTTCATCGGGTTACTATCAAAAAGGACATACTTTTCAATGCAAAACACTTCTGAACTCACCAACTTAATTGTTGACACTTTTTCGAAACAACTTGTATTTCTCAGGGAATCAGTAATACAGGTAGCCATCAGCTTTTGAAGAAGGGAACACTAAGGATGTTTTATTATTGAACATTTATCATCTTATTGTAATATTCTTTTGCTAATATGTATAACGCAACAACATACGTTTTCATTATATATGTGATGGTTGTGTTACTTTCTTTACAATACTCAATGGTTGTGATACTACGTGAAGTCATCCACCCCCGAATGTTTCCGCCATTCTGGTTTGGGGGTGTGACAGATTGGTATCAGAGCATTGTTTATACTGAACTAAGTATATTGAACCACATACGATATACAAACTATAAATGCAAAGGGGACCAAAAACCCTCTGATGAAACATTTTCATGAACAAAATACTTTCTCTTAAAGATATACATTTTTACAAGCATGCATTAATCTCGTGTCATAACAAGTTTTACTAAAAAGTATTAAGGCAAGTTACGACACTACGATTGAGCCTCGGGGTATGTAATCAGGTCGAGAATAAATATAGCCTGATCAACTATATTTATCCTGGATTTGACCAACGTACGTCAAGGAATGGTCATAGTGGACAACAAGCCAAGAACTTACCAAATACAAATTATTTTAGTTTCGCCAAGTTGAAATAATATAGGAGCATTATTAAAAATAGTTGTACAATTTATAAGTTAAAAATAGTAAGTCGATAAATAGAATTTTCTTTTCTTATAAAGTTCTCATACATCTACCCTAGTACAGACAAATGGCCGGATTCCATTTACCAGGAGATCCCTACTACCCAAACCAAGGAAACGGCGGTTGGATAGAAGAAGACCCGGAGGAAGACCCAGAGGAAATCGAAGAAGAGGTCGAGGAAGAACCCGAAGGGGTTATCGAGGGAGAATTCGAAGTCGAAGTCGGAGAGGAATTCGAAGTCGACGAAGAGATCGAGGAGATTTCTAGCGGGACAGACTCCGAGCCAGAAGTGTACGACCCTCCCATCCCTCATCCTCCCGAAATCAGACCATATCAACCGGGACCTATTCCCATGTGGGGAAGTCACCTCTACTACTGGAGCCGCCAGCAAGGTGTACGCCCTCCTTTCGGCATGTGCCGAGATTTTTACAATGTCAGTGGGGGAAGCTCAGCTGATCGAGCACTTCCTGTTATTGTGAACGCTATAGCTACCCAGAACTATGAGACGTACAGGCAAGCAACCAGAGTTCGCGAGGTCAATGCTGCTACCCAAGGTAACGCCGCAGACATCCGCCGTTTGGAAGGACTACATGAGAATACCCAAATCTACACGGGGACACTTCAGAACCAAATGATAACGGCTCTGGCAGATATAAGAGAGATGAAGGAACAACAAGCAGATCTTGAGAGGCGACTGATGGGAGTCAAACGGTCGGATGCCGAATCTAGCTCCAAACGCCGCAAGTAGAACTTGTTCGAGCCCCAACAATTTTGTTATAGAGTAGGATTTCGGATAAAAGTTTTTCCTTATTTCTCTTGTTTTCCCTGTTGTATCCGTAATCGGAGATCTCTAGGAGGATCAAATTTTCCCGAACAAGATATGCAATGTAACACACCTCAGGTGTGACCTATATGTATAAATATGAAGTATTTCTTATTATATACCTCTCAAAAATTACGAGTTTAAATTTCTATGCCTACCTTGAAACCATAAACTAAAGTCAAAACAAATTACAAGATACAACTAACACACGATTGTCAAAACATTAGAAACTTATAGTATTCATTCTTATTTTTCTACCAGAACATGCCTCCTCATAGATCAACACGCAGAAACTCAACTTCAACACCACCTCCACCACCTCCTCCAATTATGGACACCGTTATGTTCCAGACTGCTGTAACCGCTGCTGTAACTGCAGCAATGGCACAAATGAGCAACAACAGATCGGGGGGAGGAACAAACAGTTTTACAAATGGCCAAGGTCAAAGTCGTTTAGGGGTATGCACTTACAAAGACTTCACCAACGGAAAACCTATTCCCTTTTACGGGACTGGGGGAGTATTGGCTCTATCTCAATGGATAGAGAAAACGGAAGCTGTATTCGAAATCTGTGCATGTCCTGAAGAAAGCAAAGTAAAGTTTGCCACTTTTACTTTCTCTGAACGCGCCCTGACATGGTGGAACGGCCACGTCCAGACACTAACCCTGGTGGTGGCAAACTCCATGGGTTGGGAAAACCTGAAAAGAATGCTCCTTCGAGAATACTGCCCAAGAGGCGAGATTCAGAAGCTTGAACAAGAACTGTGGAACCTCTCGATGGTAGGTTCGGATATAGCGGGTTATACCAACAGGTTCAGTGACTTAATAACACTTTGCCCAGGAATGTTAACCCTAGAAAGCCAAAAGGTCGAGAGATACATCTGGGGACTATCACCCCAACTTCGAGGGAGTGTGCTAGCTTCCAGACCCTTGACCTTCGCCAGCGCCAAAGAACTAGCGCAATCTCTTGTTGATCATGGTGTCTGTCAAGGAGTCACGGCTATCATGGCTGAACCAACCAAAGGGAACAGCAACAATGAGATCAATGCCAACAACAACAACAAGAAGAAATTTTGGAACAAAAGGAAGGGGCAAACTTCGTAAGAACCTTCAAAGAAGCAAATGGTTGCGATTCATGCTGCTACTACCCCCACCACAACTCCTGCTACCTCTGCACCAACAAAACCATATGCGGGGAATCTGCCCAAGTGCAGCAAGTGCAAATACCATCACCATGGTATTTGTCGCGAGATGCACTGCAAGAACTGTGACAGGAAAGGGCACACAACCTGTTTCTGTAAAGCACCGGCACGACCAATCACTCAAGTTTCTGGCACTGGAGTAAGCCGGGCGTGTTATGGGTGCGGAGAGACTGGACACTTTAGGAGGGATTGTCCCAAGGAAAGGAATATTGGCGGTATGGGGAGAGTGCTGGCAGTAGGACAGAGAGAAGCAATAGCGGACCCCACGGTGGTTACGGGTACGTTCCTACTCAACAACACTTGTGCATGAATACTTTTTGACTGCGGTGCGGAGAGAAGTTTTGTGAGTCATAAATTCAAACACCTACTTAATCAAAAACCCCAACCACTCAATAAAATATTCACTGTAGAAATGGAAAACGGTAAAACAGAACACGCAAACGATTTGTACGTAGGGTGCACACTAAATTTAAACGAGCGCTTGTTTCGAGTCAATCTTATGCCCATTTCCATAAGAAGTTTCGATGTCATCATCGGTATGGACTGGTTGAGCCTTCACCATGCCGATATCCTTTGCCACGAAAGGGCTGTTCGCCTAAATCTGCCAAACGGCGAAACTCTTGTCATTTATGGCGACAAACCTAGTTCAAGTTTACAAATCATTTCCTGTATTAAAGCACAAAAATATCTTCGTAAGGAATATCATGCCTTTCTAGCCCACGTAGTAGACAAGAAACGAGAGTCGAAAAACATTAAGGATATTCCGGAAGTCTGCAACTTCCCGGATATTTTCCCAGAAGATCTTCCAGGAATCCCACCGGAACGTCAAGTCGAGTTCAGAATCGACTTAATCCCCGGAGCTACCCCTGTAGCAAAGTCACCTTACCGTTTAGCCCCAGCCGAGATGCAGGAACTATCCAGTCAATTAAACGAGCTGCTGAGCAAGGGATTCATCAGACCGAGCTTCTCACCATGGGGAGCGCCAGTCCTATTCGTGAAAAAGAAGGACGGATCCTTTCGCATGTGCATCGATTATCAGGAACTAAACAAACTCACGATCAAGAACCGATATCCCTTACCGCGCATAGACGATCTATTCGACCAACTACAGGGAGCAGGCTACTTCTCAAAGATCGATCTAAGATCTGGCTATCACCAACTACGAGTACTGGAGGGAGACATCCCCAAAACGGCTTTCCGAACACGTTATGGTCACTACGAATTTGTAGTAATGCCCTTCGGATTGACGAATGCTCCAGCAGTGTTCATGGATTTGATGAACCGAGTATGTCGTCCCTTCCTGGATAAATTCGTTATCGTATTCATAGATGATATACTTATCTATTCAAGAAGCCAGGAAGAACACAGCCAACATCTCCGCCAAGTACTGGAAACATTAAGGGCAGAGAAACTTTACGCAAAATTTTCCAAATGTGAATTTTGGATTCGGGAAGTGGATTTCCTAGGACATGTTGTAAGCAAAGAAGGAATACACGTGGACCCTTCCAAGATAAAGGCAATAGATAATTGGACTACTCCAAGAACCCCTACAGAAATCCGGCAATTTTTGGGACTCGCCGGGTATTACCGAAGATTCATACCAAACTTTTCAAAGATTGCCAAGCCACTTACCACCCTAACCCAGAAGAATGTGACCTTCGACTGGGGAGAAAAGCAAAACAGCGCATTTCAGACGCTAAAGCGAGCCTTATGTAGTGCGCCCATCCTAACCTTGCCAGAGGGAACGGAGGACTTCGTGGTCTATTGTGATGCCTCAAACCAAGGACTTGGGTGTGTCTTAATGCAAAGAGGGAAGGTCATCGCCTATGCCTCAAGGCAACTAAAGACGCACGAAGTGAACTACACAACGCACGATCTTGAACTAGGGGCAGTCGTCTTCGCTCTAAAGATATGGAGACACTACCTCTACAGCACAAAATGTGCAATCTTCACCGATCATAAAAGCCTCCAACATATCCTCAACCAGAAGGAACTCAACATGAGACAGAGGCGATGGGTAGAACTACTTAGTGATTATGAATGTGAAATTCGATATCACCCCGAAAAGGCTAATGTAGTGGTTGATGCACTCAGTCGGAAGGAGTACTCAGGTCGCCGAGTGAAATCCCTAACTATGACGATCCAATCACACCTGTTCACGCAAATCAAGGAAGCCCAAATAGAAGCCTTGAAATCCGAAAATGTGACAGGAGAAGCCCTAAGGGGAATGGATAAGAACCTTGAGACCAAGAACAATGGAATTCGTTATTTCATGGATCGAATTTGGATACCAAAGTTTGGTGGATTCAGAGAAATCGTTATGGACGAAGCCCATAAAACACGATACTCCATACATCCCGGCTCCGATAAGATGTATCTCGATCTCAAGAAGTTGTACTGGTGGCAAAACATGAAAGCTGAAATTGCTACCTACGTGAGCAAATGCCTGACATGTGCCAAAGTCAAGGTGGAATACCAGAAGCCCTCGGGTTTATTACAACAACCAGAAATACCCGAATGGAAGTGGGAGCGGATAACCATGGATTTCATAACAAAATTACCCAAGACAACAAGCGGACTCGACACCATTTGGGTAATTGTCGACAGGTTAACTAAGTCAGCGTATTTCCTATCGATCAAAGAGACGGATAAATTGGAGAAGTTAACAAGGACATACCTCAGAGAAATCGTACGACTGCATGGTGTGCCCATATCCATTATCTCGGACCGAGATAGTAGATTCACCTCAAGGTTCTGGCAGTCGCTACAAAAAGCTTTGGGGACAAGACTAGACATGAGTACCGCTTATCACCCACAAACCGACGGCCAGAGCGAGAGAACTATACAAACCCTAGAAGACGTGCTGAGAGCTTGCGTAATCGATTTTGGCAAAGCATGGGACACACATCTACCCTTGGTCGAGTTCTCGTACAACAATAGCTACCACACCAGTATTAAAGCTGCCCCGTTCGAAGCCCTCTATGGCCGCAAATGCAGGTCACCTTTGTGCTGGGCCGAAGTGGGGGACACGCAACTAGCAAAAGGACAAGCAACTGACAATACGCTCACTGGACCAGAAATCATAAGGGAGACTACAGAGAAGATTGTTCAAATCCGAGAACGTCTAAAAGCATCAAGGGATAGACAAAAGAGTTACGCAGATAAGAGATGCAAACCCTTGGAATTCCAAGTTGGAGACCATGTCCTACTCAAGGTCTCACCTTGGAAAGGTTTAATACGCTTCGGAAAACGTGGAAAACTGAACCCTAGATACATCGGACCATTCGAGATCCTTGCCAGGATCGGTCCAGTGGCCTACAAACTTAGACTACCTCAGGAGCTCCACAACGTACACCCTACCTTTCACGTATCAAATCTAAAGAAGTGCTTATCCGACGAGACCCTTGTCGTCCCTCTAGACGAAATTTCAATAAATGAAAACCTCCAATTTGTGGAGGAACCAGTAGAGATCATGGATCGGGAAATCAAAAGGACTAAACAAAGCCGCATACCCATTGTAAAGGTCCGCTGGAACGCCAAACGAGGACCTGAATACACCTGGGAACGCGAAGATCAGATGAAACAAAAGTACCCGCATCTTTTTCCTAAAACTGTAAACTCTATCTTAGATTAAATTTCAGGACGAAATTCCCTTAACAGGGGGATGATGTGACAACCCTATATTTTCCAAAAGCATTGTAACACTCGAAAGCCAAATACGACGGAATTAACCTCGAAAATAAAGTGTTCAAGTATCTAAGTTGGGATGCCTCAAATATTTGATATCATGCCAAGGTTTCCAAAAACATAAAGAACGCTCAAAACCGGGTTATATTGAAGAAAGTATAACCAATCGTATATTTACAACACGACGTTAAAATATTATTTGACGTAGAAAGTAAAATCTCAATAAAATACATTCTTGCCTTAAGTATCTAAACAAAAGTCGTAGATCTCGTTGAAAGGTGAGCGTGCATAAAAAGATCGCCCAAATTGGACCCCGTATGAAGAAGTTACGAATTTTCAAAGTTTTGTAACAGTAGTAGAGGGCTAAAAACTCGGATTGAAGATCGAGTGTTATTTAGATATCGCCACCTAAACGGAAGTTGAAGATCTCCTCAGTGGTAATAAAACAATAAAAAGACAAACGAAAACCGACGTCGAATAAAGAACCTATGAATTTTTAACGAACTTTAGAAGGCCCAGCCTATTAAAAATATATCATTGAAAATAAAGTCAAAACTAGCCGACGGAGTCTAAATGAAAGTTGTAGAGCATAATCTCACCTACGCGTGGATATAAAAAACACGAAAAACAGAGCTCGTACGCGAAAGTTACGGAATTTAGAAGAGGACAGGCCGGATTACGCCCCGCGTTCTCTGGGAGTACGCCCCGCGTACTAGACCCAGAGTCGAGTCCCATCGGCCCGCCCAAGCTATGCTTAGCTAGCCAGGAGTCGTAAGCCATGACGCCATATTACGCCCAGCGTAACGACGTATGCGCCGCGTACGAGGGTTTCCAGCCCTATAAATAGATGGCATGAGCTTCGAGTTTTGGCACACCTTCACAATTCCTCAGCCATTCTCCCAGCTCCAGAGACCATTTTCTTACCTTGGTTTCCGCACTCGAGCCCTCGACGAAGGATCTACGCTGCAGAGATTCCCGAGAACCCGAAGACGCAACTTTCCGCGGTCGAAACTCTGCTCAACTCTAGCCTCTCTCTTCAAACTTAACGAGTGAGTTCATACCCCTACTTTTCAATTCTTTTCATGTTTTAGGGGGGGAATACAAGTACATTATAAGTCGAAGTATCGTTTTTATAAACATCTTTATGCTTAGAAGGCTATTATATCACCAAGTTATTCTTACTAAATGAAAACATACTTTTGAGAAGCTATAACGAGCATAGCTAACAAGTTATTCATACATTTTACATATACATCTTGACAAATGAAATACTTTCAAATGAAGTAAAGTCTTTATCATCTTATATCTGTTTATACCAAGTAATGTGAGACATTCAAACTTCAACGTACTCGTATGTATGCATTTCAAGTCCTGTATTATATACTATAATCTCCTGGAGGGAGAGCGTGATACTTGTGTATAGATCTATACGGGATTGACAATCCCACACCTAAGCTGTTAGCTACAGCTAGGCCGGCAGGCCTGGGGTGACAAACGTCATAACAGTTCCAATGCCTGAAGAACGTTGTTACATGCCATCAGTGTCAATAGCATGGTTATAAAACTCACATAAAAGTATAAAAACAAGTTTGATTTACGAGATTTATATATGCATTTCAGTTTTCCATTTTATTGTTAACACAAATTTTATCACTACTATTCAAGCATGGAAAACACTAATGCACACCAACACGGGAAACCCTTTTCAAATCATTATAGAAAATATTGGATTTTCTGAAAACCTCGTTCATCGAGTTACTATAAAAAAGGACATACTTTTCAATGCAAAACACTTATGAACTCACCAACTTAATTGTTGACACTTTTTCGAAACAACTTGTATTTCTCGAGGCATAGACGATGACTTTACCTCGCTGCATCAACTTAATTCTCGAGGCATAGACGATGACTTTACCTCGCTGCATCAGAACACATCCGAGTCCTTGATTGGATGCATCGCAATAGACAATGAAGTCTTCTATCCCTTCGGGAAGGGATAGTATCGGGGCGGTGCACAAGGCTCGTTTGAGCGTTTGGAACGCTCTTTCCTGTTTCTCTTCCCAGTCAAAGGCCACGCCTTTCTGGGTCAGGGTTGTAAGAGGTTTCGCTATGCTGGAGAAGTTTTGAATGAACCTGCGATAGTAGCCAGCTAGACCTAGAAATTGACGAATTTCAGTAGGTGTCTTTGGTGCTGACCAGTTCTCGATGGCCTTAATTTTGGAAGGGTCCATGTGTATTCCCTCTTCGCTAACCACATGGCCTAAAAATTCGACTCGCCGAATCCAAAATTCGCACTTGGAGAACTTCGCGTAGAGCTTCTCCGATCGCAATGTTTCTAAGATTTTACGAAGGTGTTGGCTATGTTCCTCCTTACTTCGAGAGTAGATGAGTATGTCATCAATAAAGACGATGACGAACTGATCCAAGTAAGGACGAAACACCCTATTCATCAGATCCATGAATACTACGGGCGCGTTAGTTCTCCGAATGGCATCACTACAAACTCGTAGTGTCCGTAACGAGTTCGGAAGGCTGTCTTGGGAACATCCTCCTCTAACACTCGTAGTTGGTGATATCCGGATCGCAGATCTATCTTTGAGAAGTAGTTGGCTCCTTGAAGTTGATCAAATAAATCGTCAATGCGGGGCAAGGGATAACGATTTTTAATGGTAAGTTTGTTGAGTTCTCTATAGTCGATGCACATGCGAAACGATCCATCTTTCTTCTTGACGAACAAGACCGGCGCTCCCCATGGTGAGAATCTTGGTTGAATGAATCTCTTCTTGAGAAGTTCGTTATGTTGACTGGAAAGTTTCTGCATTTCAGCCGCTGATAGACGATAAGGAGATTTGGCTACGGGGGTAGCCCCTGGCAACTCGACTTGGCGTTGTGGTGGTAAACTGGGAAGTTCTTCTGGGAATATGTCGGGAAATTTGCGCACTTCTGGGATTTTCTGGATGTCTTTCAGTTCTTGACTGGTATCGACGACGTGTGCGAGAAATGCATGGTACTCCTTCCACAAGCACTTCTGGGCTTGAATGCACAAAATGATGCGAAGGCTCGTACTAGGTTTGTCGCCGTAGATAACTAAAGTTTCGTTGTTAGGAAGGGTAAGACGAACTGCTTTTTCAAAGCACATAATGTCGGCGCGAAGAAGACTCAACCAATCCATACCGATGATAACATCGAAACATTTAATTGGGACTGGCATCAGATCTATCTTGAAAGTATGGCCATCTAAAGTTAAGGTACAACCTACGTATATGCAGTTTTTACTCTCTGTTTTCCCGTTAGCCATTTCTACCGTGAATGAATTATCTAATGCACATGGTTTTTGTTTAAGCAGGTGTGCAAATTTGTGACTTACAAAACTTTTCTCGACTCCACTATCGAAAAGTATGCAAGCATATGAGTTATCGAGGAGGAACATACCAGTAACTATCGTAAGATCAGCTACTGCTTCCTCGTGGCCTAGGGCCATAACTCTTCCTACTCCCCCAACCATCCCCGCTTTAGGGCAGTTCCTCTTGTAGTGGCCCACTTCGCCACAACCGTAGCAAGTTTGGCCCATACCGGCATTAGGAACCTGGGCGGCTTGAGCTGTTGGAGCCTGGCAGAAACAGGCTGTGTGCCCCTTCCTGTTGCAGTTGGTGCAGTGCATCTCCCTGCAAGGCCCGTGGTGGTGGAAGCTGTATTTGTTGCACTTCGGGAGAGATCCAACATAAGTTTTTGCTGGTAAGGGGTTCGCAGGGACAATAGGAGTCACTGTGGCAGCATTGATCGCCACAAGTTGTTGTTTATTGGAGGATCCTTGCGAAGCCCCTCTTTTCCTCTTATTCCACCCTTTCTTGTTGTATTCGGGGTTGGAATTCCGTGGTACGGGTGTAGGGATTTTTGTGTTCTGAGGTTTCCGGTGGTCGATGAGAGATTGTGCCAGTTCCTTGGCGCTATCGAAGGTAATAGGCCTGGAAGCGATCACACTTGACTGGATCTGGGGCGACAGTCCCCAGATATATCTCTCTATCTTTTTGCTCTGAAGAGCAACCATGTCAGGGAATAAGTTTGCCAGATCACAGAACCTATTTGTGTAGGTCGTGATGTCGGATCCAACCATTTGTAGACCCCAAAATTCATGCTCGAGTTTTTGTATTTCCCCTCGAGGACAGTATTCTTTCATCAGCATGTCCTTCAACTTTTCCCAGCTGATGGAATACGCCACCACCAAAGTCAGATAGTTAACATGGTTGTTCCACCACGTTAGTGCTCTGTCAGAGAAGGTACAAGCTGCGAACTTGACCTTGTTGCCTTCTTGGCATTCGCAGATCTCGAAGACAGATTCCATCTTCTCAATCCACTGTCTTAACACCATAACCCCACCAGTACCATTGAAGCTGCGGGGTTTGGCGTTTGTGAAGTCCTTGTAGGTGCATTCCCGAGGGTGTCCATGGCTTTCGCCGTGGTTCGAGGGTGGTGCACCTGTTCCTGATCCACTAGGGGCAGGAGCGTTGATTCAGAGCTGGTCCAAACGTATATGGGGCCCGGGGCGAAAAGAATAAAAGGGCCCTCAAAGACAAATATAATAAAAATTACAAAAAAATATCATTTATTCTTTGGTATAGACACATTCAATTAGTAAAAAAACAAGCCAAATTGTTTATCTTTTGAGATAATTTGAATTTGAACCAATTTTACGCCCTAAAAATCATTTAGGTAATAACTTTTTTTATATATATACACTACATAGCCCATAAATTTTGGGCCCCCTAGAGACATGGGCCCTGGGCGGTCGCCCGGGTTGCCCACCGTCTGGACCGGCCCTGCGTTGATTGCTGACACAGCAGCTGCAACTGCTGCTGTGAAAGCTGCCTGGAACATGTTGGCATCGAAAGGATTAGGTGGTGGAGGTGGTGGTATCGGTGCTTCGTTGTTTGGGTTACGTCTTGTACTTTTGTGTGGCGGCATCTTTAACTGTACGTTTAAAAGATGACGACATGGATAAGAATAAATGATTAATGAATGTGTCTCATGAACTAACTCCCCATAGTCCAACAATAGAATGAATAGAATGATTAAATCAAGATGACAACATTTAGATAATGATTTCCATAAGATTAGATATCTGTCAATAATACTGGAATTATAGATGTAACAAGTTCGGGAAAATGGCCTAGAAGTAGGCCTTACATCAACCAAGATGGAAAATTTTGACAAAATTAAGACTAGACCAAGACCTAACAGGTCTAAGACTTATAAAGACAGGAAATTAGACCATAGTTTTACATAAACTAGGTTATATCCAAAAGATGAGTTGACGGTATTCTATCGGCGACGAGAACTGCTAGCATGAGTCCTTGAGCCCGACAGTAGACGTTCAATGTCCCTTATACGCCAGTCCGACCTTGCTTGTTGAGCTCGAAGTTCTCTAACTTCAGCTCGGGTTTCAGCAAGTTCCCTCTGCAGATTTGCATTGCGGACCAGAGTCCTTTCATGAGCAGACTGTAGTTGGCGAATGTGGACAGTGTTAACACCAGAGTTGGCGTCAACTTCCATGACTTGATTGATAGTCGCCTGAGCCATTATCGTGTTCCGAGAAATCCTACGCACCATGATTGGTAGGACTCTATCAGCAGAACCTCCTTCAGTGAGGTTGTAGAAACTTCGGTCTCCATTGTAGGGAATGGGCTAACCCTGTTCATGACTCCATGTATTCAAGTTCGTGGCCCACAGAGGTGTGGGTCCTTGAAACACAGGGCGGGGGTTCAGGTTTGGGTTTTGAGCACCTGGGGGTAGGTTGTTGACTTCAGGCTCTGAGTCAGAACTATCGGAAAAACCCTCAGCATGGTGATCATCCAAAGGGATTGGGTGATCATCTTCTGGTTCTGCCTCTAGCCAACCAGCATTGCCTTGGTTTGGGAAGTACGGATCGCCATGGTGAAATCCAGCCATTTTAATCTACGCGAGAAAAGGGATATAAGAAATAGCTAAAATAGACGAACTAACTAAGATAATTACAGTAAGATCAAATACCCATATGGTATTTCTTTATGGTTGTGTTGGTAAGTTTTTAGACTTGTTGCCATATCACAACCATTCTTGGGCATATGCTAATCACTCCTCGGACCAGCATAGTTGATCAGGCTATGCCATTCCCAAGACTGACCATATATCCCCAGGCTTACTTGTGATATTCAACAATCGTAATACTTTTGTTCTTATCATTGTGACACTGATTTTAGTATGAATGCAGGCACGTATACTTACTTAAATATTTTATTATTTAAAAGTATAACTCTGAGACAGAGTGTTTTAATCCCGATGTATTTATAGTTAGTATATCTTTTATGGGTTGATATACTATATTCACTATAAACAATGCTCTGATACCAATCTGTCACACCCCAAAACCACGAACGGCAGAAACGTTCAGGGGTGGAGGACGTCATGTACAGTATCACAATAGTGTAATATAATAAACAAGCAACAACATCATCCATTGCATTATAAGTAAAGTTTTAATACGTATGTGTTCTTTCATTGTAGTAAGACACCAAAAATATACAATCAAAATAAAAGACGAGACTTGTCTGCTCCGTCTTCTCAAAACATGGCCATCGTACCTGTCTACTGTTGACCTGAGAATACAAGTTATTTTGAAAGAGAGTATCAACTTTAAAGCTGGTGAATTCATAAGTATTTAAGTGTCATTGTCTTGCTTATGAAAATCTGTTATGAAGGCCATGTAAACCTTTAAATGAAAATGTTGATGTAAGTATGAAACCCTAGAAAATCCCTTATTTTCTATCAGTTTGAGATGTAGTCTTCTACCAAGACCCGAATGTTTTGTAAGTAAAATGATAGTTTTTCCTTTCTATTGACTAGTACTAAAATACTTAGTCCAACTCATCGTTTATGTGAAAGTATCACAAAATAAAGTAAACAGGAAAATGTACTACTGTAAGTGTTGTCACTAGGTACTAGGACTAACACAATGTCGCATTAAGCGAAATATGTAACCTAATGAACATCCGAAGATTGTTCAGAAAAGTAATAATGTAAGTGTCATCGCTGGGTACTAGGAGTAACACAACATCGCATTAAGCGAAATATATAACCTAATGAACAATCGAAGATTGTCCACTTGTCCTCTGTAGCAGCAGCAGGTGGGTGGAGGGGTTAGCCCCGGTTATCGATCTACCTAGTATAAGTAGTAACCTTAGACCTCCGTAGATGGTCATCGACCACTGGTGCTAATCAGTGGGGTTCGGAATGGTAAGTCCTGCCGAGCTATCCCATTGAACCAGGATAGGAAAGATAATATAGACAGTAAGTACTAATAAATCATCCACGTAGTTCTAAGTACAAGTATCCAGGTAAGTGAATACAGGATAATGCACCTATGTAAAAGTGTTCCTGTATGGTATTCATGTAGGTGTGTCCATGTGACAGGTAAGTATATGTAAACATATTCATGTATCAGGTAAACATCTATAAGTACTCATGTATCAGGTAATGTACTAGTATAGACTCATGAATGAACTGACTCTTGTGTGATTCCTTGTAATAAAAGTAATGTTTGATATCTTCAAATTATCCCTATGATAATTTACTGTAATATAACTGGTTGATCATGTAGCTTTATACACTCTTACTACTCAAGGGTGTGGGAAACTAAATGAAAGATGTAAACTATAACATCAATACATATATAAGAATATAAGTGTATATGCATAGTTTAGTTCAAGAATGTGATATGGTTTTGTAAGACATCTTATGGGTTTTGAACAATAATTAACAATGACTTTATGTCATTTTAATAAACATTTCAAAGGTAAAACATTTGATAACAATGTGTTTTTAAGATTTAAAACCATTTCATGCATCACATTTTGTAGTATGTGAAATCTGTTAAATGACAAACACAGTTATAAAATACATATCAAT